>NC_134910.1:19866195-19886195 GCF_041734735.1 Babylonia areolata | reverse complement strand
AAAAATGGGTGGCGCTGTAGTGTAGCGACGCGCTCTCCCTGAGGAGAGCAGACCGAATTTCACACAGAGAAATCTGTTGTGATAAAAAGAAATACAAATACAGAGAGAGCGCGCGACAGGGAGAGAAGAACACAAGTTTCAAGTTTCAAGTTTTAATTATCCTTTCACTCCTATTGGAGTATGGAGGATTACTGCAAAATAATGTTTTCATGCCCAAAGCAAACACTTTCCAAATACACAACAATGTCACATAAAAGTTGAGAAAACACAAATGTCTTTTTACTCCAAAAATGTAGCTGGGCAACATTTGCAAATCTAATCATCTTTCTTACAGCTAAATTGACTTCTTCTTTTTTTCTTTTTTTTTCTCCTCCTTTGAGCATATCACAAAAATTAAAAACCGATTTTGGAGACAAATATTTTTAGGAACGTATCTATTTCGTAACTGATCATAATTGGGACATTCCATTATAAAATGAAACTCATCCCCAATCACATACATGTTACAAACCTTACAAAGCCGTAACTCTCGTGGTATTGCCTTTGTGTCTCCCTGTTTCTATTTCCAGCTTATGATTACTACTTCGAAATCTGAAGAAGCTGATAACGTAATTATCAGGCATTTGACATATATTTTTCTCTACCAAATCCACTTTTGAAACACACACACACACACACACACACACACACACAGAGGCAGAGAGAGAGAGAGACTGAGACTGAGATATTTATTCATTTAAGGCCATAGCCCCACATATGAATGAAGGGCTATAACAAAATATGCAGATGTCACCATAACTATGCATGAGAGGAAGAGACAGAGAGGAAGAGAGGGGGGGGGGGTAAGAGAGGAGGGAGACAGGAGAGAGAGTGGACAGGAAATAGGCAGCGAAAAGGGTGGGTGCGGGGGGTGAGGGGGTAGAGAGAGACAGACACACAGACAAAAAGGCAATAAATCAGGACAGACAGACAGACAGACAGCAAGTCAGGCAGAACGAGACAGACAGACAGACAGCAAGTCAGGCAGAACGAGACAGACAGACAGACAGCAAGTCAGGCAGAACGAGACAGACAGACAGACAGACAGCAAGTCAGGCAGAACGAGACAGACAGACAGCAAGTCAGGCAGAACGAGACAGACAGACAGACAGCAAGTCAGGCAGAACGAGACAGACAGACAGACAGACAGACAGCAAGTCAGGCAGAACGAGACAGACAGACAGACAGCAAGTCAGGCAGAACGAGACAGACAGACAGACAGACAGCAAGTCAGGCAGAACGAGACAGACAGACAGACAGCAAGTCAGGCAGAACGAGACAGACAGACAGACAGAAGGAGACGCAAAACGAAACGAAACGAAACGAAATTATATTTTACCAGGGTAATGAAATAAGCAAGTGCACATGCTTTTTTCCACCCAGCCCTGGAAATAAAACACACACACACACACACACACACACACACACACACACACACACACACACACACACACACACACACAAAACGACAAAAAAACCGCTAGACAAAAGACAAAGAGGCAGAAAAAGAGAGAAAGACAGAAAGGGGGAGGAGAAAGAAGGAACAGAGAGAGTGACGGCGAAAGAGAGGGGTGCGGGATAAAGAGAGAGAGTGACAGAGAGAGAGGGGGAGAGACAGAGACAGACAAAGACACAGACAGAGAGACAGAGAGAGACACAAAGACACAGGGAGACAGAGAGACACAGAGAGAGACAGCTTGACAGACAAAGAAAGAAACAGAGACAGAGTGACAGATAGAGGGAGAGACAGACAGACAGGCAGACACAGACAGAGAGACAGAGACAGAGAGAGAGACTGAGAGCCTGACAGACACAGAAAGAAACAGAGTGATAGATAGAGGGAGACAGAGACAGAGAGACAGAGAGAGACACAGAAAGAGACAGAGACACACAGAGAGACAGAGAGAGACAGACAGAGACAGACAGACAGACACAGAGACACAGAGACAGAGACAGACAGACAGACAAAGAGAGAGAGGACAGAGAGAAAGAGAGAGACACACACACACACACACACACACACACACACACACACACACACACACACACAGACTGCCTGACAGACACAGAAAGAAACAGAGACAGAGTGACAGACAGAGGGAGAGACAGAAAGACAGAGACAGAGAGAAACAGAGAGAGACACACAGAGGGACACAGAGAGACTGACAGACACAGAAAGAAACAGAGACAGAGTGACAGGTAGAGGGAGAGAGAGAGTGTGGGAGAGAGGCACAGACAGAGAGAGTGAGAAAGAGAGAGAGAAAGGGAGAGACAGATGCAGACAGATGCAGACGCACCGACCGAGACAAATCAACACAGATTCCAAAAGACAACAGACAGACCATCTCACATGTATACAGACAACAACCACAGTGACGTACAGACACACACAGAGACAGGCAGATGTCTCAGAAACCTTCTTTCTTTTTCAAAGGAATTTCAAAACAACAAGCACATAATAACAACACCGAAAACAACAACAACAACAACAACAAAAAAGCTACCTTTCAAAAGTTTACTTCCCAGGGATTCAGGTTTGATTTTTATTTCTATATTTTGTTTTGTTCTCAGCGTGTTTGTTTCATTCATTATTTCTTTTCTATCTTGTTTCCTTTTACTTATTTTTCATTTCTCGGAGACTTCTGAAATACAAAACCGACAAGAAGAGACAAGCTTACAGATAAAAAAAAAAAAAACGAAACGAATCATACACACATACACACACACGCGCGCGCGCACGCGCACGCACGCACGCACGCACACACACAAACAGCAGGCTCGACTAAGAAGGCATTCTAGAACCACTGATCACACATTCATCCTGAAAAATATAAATGAATATACCCTTGATAAACGAAATGGGCGTTTCTACAGCTCTTTTGTTGATTTTAATAAGGCATTTGACAATATCTGGTATGATGCACTTTTTTTTAAATTAAACAAAAATACGATAAATGGAAAATGTTGCACATTCTAAACATATGTACCAAAATTCAACTGTATGTGGTAAATCAAACAATGTGTTTACAGATTCTATCGCAGCCAAAAAGGGAGTGCTTCAAGGAAATGCTATTAGCCCCACACTATTCAATATTTTCATTAGAGACATAAAAGACTACATACACGATGACACCTCACCATGCATTGACGAAACAACCAAGACTCAAATTCCTAATCTGTTTCATGTAGATGACATTGTGATGCTGTCAACAACAAAAGTAGGACTACAAAACAAACATAACACCACACACACACACACACACACACACACACACACACACACCACAACACAACACAACACAAATCTCTCACTGACCTGGTGCAGAAAAAACTCGTTCAGAATGGTTTCCCACAAGCGACGTCCCTGAACCAGTGAACACAGACACAGCGCGAGTACCGCGCGTCGAAACGCGCCGCCGCGCCACGTCACCATGACGTCACAGATGACGAAAAGGAGGGGGAAAACAACCGCGTCACTTCCGCTTCCGCTCCGTTTACTCCGTGTCACTAGGACTGCTTCTTCTTCTGTTCTTTTCCCCCACCAGCACCACCACCACCCATGGTGTGAGCTCAGTCAATGGAGGTTTCGACTCACAATACACGAAAGGTTCGGGCCTTGTTCGCAAAATTGTTTGGTCTTGCTTTCTGTTGTTATTGTAGCTGGTTTTGCTGCTGTTGTTGATTTTATATTGTTGTTGTTGATTTTATGGTCGTTGTTTTCCTTTTCTTTTCCTCTTCTGTCTTTCTTTGTTTTTTTCTTTCTTTTGTCCTCTCTCCTCCAAGCTTTTCACTTCACGCACATAGTCCGCTGCGCATTTCTCTTTTTGTGACAGCGAGCGTGCATCTATACACTTTTTTTTCTCTCTCCCAATCTGCCTTACCTAAAAATGTCACACACACACACACACACTGAATCCATTTCGCATTCTGCTTTCCTAGCAATTAGTGTGTGTCCATCCAGTTGTTTTGTTTCTTTGTTTGTTTGTTTAATCACGGCACACAGAGTGTACTTCTTGGGTTGCTTTGCTACACCGCATCGTATGGCTGAACATTACATACTCACACAAACACATTTTTCTTCTTCCCTTTCTTCTTCTTCTTCTTCTTCTTCTTCTTCCACTCGTCACATTTTTCTCTTTTCTTCTCTCACCGTGTTGGCGAATTTAACATGTTTTAAGAAAAAGAAAGTCTATTATGATGTCATTGGAACGAATCCTTGTTTCATGACGTTCACATCATCCATGTCATCATTAGAACGATTCCTTGTTTGACGGTCACATAATCCATGACGTCATCAGAGCGAATCCTTGTCCATGACGAAAAATAATTGGCGTCGGATCAAACAACAGCAGTTTTTCTTTTTCTTCTTTTTTTTTTCTTTTTTTTTTCTTCCAAACTTTCAATCAGTGGACATGTTGTTGTTGTTTTTAATCCACCTCAGGACTATTTCACGAAAGGGAAGTGTTCGAGTTCAGTGCTTTCTCATTTGAGTTATGTCGTCATCTGTCCACCACAAGAGCTATGACGTTATCTGTCGACCGCAACCGGTTACACACACGCTATCCGGAAAACGAAACGATATTTATTACCGGTGGATGATCAAACAATGGTGCAAGTGTTGTCCTCTTGTGGAAATATTTATTTTTGTCGTGTGTCGGAATGACGTAGTTATGTCCTGTGCTGGATTTCTGTGTTGTAGTATTTCCTCTGGATGACGTAATATGTGTGACACACGGTTTTTTCTTTGACGTCACGAAAGCCAAATGAAAGCTTTCAAGTGTATATACTTCGTCCTGTAAAACAATGAATTCATGAGGGAAAAACATCAAAAAACGGGTTTGTATAGCGTGAGCACACACACACACACACACACACACACACACACACACACACGCACGCACGCACGCACACGCACACACACACAAATAAACACACACACCTCTCTCTCTCTCTCTCTCTCTCTCTCTCTATATATATATATATATATATATATATATATATATATATATATACCCGTTTCACATTTCGGCATCGCTGCTTATTTGTTGTGTTCTTTGTTTCAGATCCATTCTCTCCCCCCCCCCCCATCCCCGCCCCCCTTCCGGACCCCTCCCCTTCTCCCTCTCCCTGTTCACAATTCTGTATTCTCTGCATATCTGCCAGTTTCAGGAACTTGTCAGCGACCACTCAAGCGGATTTTGGTTTGCATGTTTGTTTGTTTGTTTTCATTCATTCTTTCTTTCTTTCTTTCTTTCTTTCTTTTGGGGGTGGGTGAATTTCAACAGGGATTACCGCTGGATTGTGAAACAGTGAAGGGTTGGAAAAATAAGCCGTGCTGAAGACAAAAAAAAAAAAAGACAAAAAAAGACAATACTGCATTATGTATTGCATAACTGTTTTTCTTTTTCTTTCTTTCCTTCTTTCTTTCTTTACTCATCTATCTATTTAGGTATTCCTGTCTTTCCTTCTTTTTCTCCTTTATTCATTTATATATTCATTCGATTCATGGACTGATTTATTTTCACATGTTCAGTTTGTTTTTCTACTTATCTGTCTGCGTGACGGTCTGTCAAAGTCTGTATTTATACATATGTATCATTCTATCTGTTTGTCTGTCTTTCTACATATCTATCAAATTGCCGATCCACCTAAATTCATATTTCTATTTAATATTTTGTTTATTTATTGATTCGTTTGTGAATCCATTCATGTATTCATTTGATCTTTTTTTTTCTTCTTTTTTTTTCGCCGACCTCCTGATGTGTTAATCTATTCCTTGATTACTCCATTTATTTTAGTATTTATTTATTTATTTATTTATTTATTTATTTATTTATTATGTATGTGTGTGTGTGTGTGTGTGTGTGTGTGTGTGTGTGTTGTGTGTGTGTGTGTGTGTGTGTGTGTGTGTGTGTGTTGTGTGTGTGTGTGTTGTGTGTGTGTGTGTGTGTGTGTGTGTGTGCGTGGCTGGAAGGACGAAAGCCACAGATCACGGTGAAGTTTAGGGAAGGATTTTATCCAATTTCCTGATGAGAGCCAGGCGTTTGATGATTCAATATATATAACATTACACCCTGCTTTTCACAGACACTGGGTTGTTTTGGCTGTGTGTGTGTGTGTTTTTTGTTGGGTTTTTTTGGTTTTTTGTTTTCTTTTTTGTCTTTTTTTTGGGGGGGGGGGGGGGGGGAGGGAGAGGGGGTTCTTTATTTTGTAATCGTTTCATTTTTGGTTCGATTTGTTATCGTTTCATACGCTCTCTCTCTCTCTCTCTCTCTCTCTCTCTCTCTCTCTCTCTCTCTCTCTCTCTCTCTCTCTCTCTCTCTCTCTCTCTCCGTGTGTGTGTGTGTGTCTGTCTCTCTTTCTGTGTGTGTCTCTGTCTTTTCTGTCTCTGTCTGTCTGTCTGTCTCTCTCTCCCTTTCTCTCTCTCTGTCTTTCAGTGTCACTCTTTCTCTGTGTCTTTCTGTGTGTGTCTCTCTCGGTCTGTCTTTCTCTCTCCCTCTCTCTCTCTCTCTCTCTCTCTCTCTTTCTGTCTCTGTCTCTCTTTCTGTGTGTCTCTCTCTGTGTCTGTCTGTTTCTCTCTGTCTCTGTCTCTGACTCTCTCTCTCTCTCTCTCTCTTTCTATCTCTCTCTCTTTCTTTCTGTCTCTGTCTCTCTTTCTGTGTGCCTCTCTGTGTGTCTGTCTGTCTGTCTCTCTCTCCCTGCCCCCCCCTCCCCCACCCCCACCCCTCACCAAACAATCATGTCATACAGACAGACGGGGCAGACAAAGAAACAGAAACAGCAGCACACAGCTGTAATTACGTGAAGAACCGAAGCAGAAAGAGACGCCATCACGAGGTGATCACACACATGGGACACACACCCCATCCAAAACATGTCATACAAACCACAGGAAAAAATCATAGAGCTACAAGGTTTGGGGGAGATGGGAAGAAAAAAGAGTTTGGGTGGGGGGTAGAGAAGGGGAGGGGAGAGAAAGAGAGGGGGAGTATAGAGAAAGGGGGGGAGAAAGAGAGGGGGAGTAGAGAAAGGGATGGGGAGTATAGAGAAAGAGAGGGGGAGTATAGAGAAAGGGGGGGGGGAAGAGAGGGGGAGTATAGAGAAAGAGAGGGGGAGTATAGAGAAAGGGGGGGGAGAAAGAGAGGGGGAGTATAGAGAAAGGGGGGGGGGAGAGAGGGGGAGTATAGAGAAAGAGAGGGGGGGGAGAGAGGGGGAGTACAGAGAAAGGGGGGGGGGGGGGGAGAGAGGGGGGAAGGGGAAAGGGGGGGGGGGGGGGAGGGGGGGGGGGGGAGTAAAGGAAAGGGGGGGGGGGAGGGGGAGTTAAAAGAAGGGGGGGGGGGGGAGGGGGAGTATAGGGGAAAGGGGGGGGGGGGGAGGGGGGGAAAAAGGGGGGGAAAAGTATGAGAAGGGGGGGGGGAGGGGAAGGGAAAAGGGGGGGGGAAAGGGAAGGGGGGAAAAGGGGGGGAAGAGGAAAAAGGGGGGGGGGGGAGGGGGGAGTATAGGAAAAGGGGGGGGGGGGGAAAAGGGGGGAAAAAAAGGAGGGGGGGAAAAGAAAGGGGGGGGGGGGGAAAAAAAAAGGGGGGAAAAGGAAGGGGGAGTATAGAGAAAGGGGGGGGGAGAGAGGGGGAGTTAGAGAAAGGGGGGGGGAGAGAGGGGGAGTTAGAGAAAGGGGGGGGGAGGGGGGGAGTATAGGGGAAAGGGGGGGGAGGGGAGGGGTAGTATAGAGAAAGGGGGAGGGGAGAAAGAGAGGGGGAGTGTAGAGAAAGGGGGGGGGGAGAGGGGGAGTATAGAGAAAGGGGGGGGAGGGAGAGAGGGGAGTATATAGAGAAAGGGGGAGGGGAGAAAGAGAGGGGGAGTGTAGAGAAAGGGGGGGGGAGAGAGGGGGAGTATAGAGAAAGGGGGGGGGAGAGAGGGGGAGTATAGAGAAAGGGGGAGGGGAGAAAGAGAGGGGGAGTGTAGAGAAAGGGGGGGGAGAGAGGGGGAGTATAGAGAAAGGGGGGGGGAAGAGAGGGGAGTATAGAGAAAGGGGGGGTGAGGGGAAGTAGAGAAAGGGGGGAGAAAGGGAGAGAGAGTGAGAGAGAGAGAGAGGGAGAAAGAAAAGGAGGAGGTGGTGGAGAGAGGGGGAGGTGAGAGATAGAGACAAAGGGAGAGAAAGAGGGAGGAGAGAGGGAGGGGAGAGGGAGAGGGGGAGAGGGAGAAACGATGACAGAGAGGAAGAGGGGAGATAGGGATAGAGAGAGAGGGATGGAGAGAGAGAGAGAGAGTGATAGGGAGAGAGAGATGAAAAGAGAGAGGAGACTGACAACAGAAGCACATGTGCAAACAAATATTCGATTCACCGCCACTGTCGCCGCCGAAACACAGACACACACACACACACACACACACACACACACACTACAGATTTCACCCCCCCCCCCCCCCCTTCCCCCATGCTTCCTCACTAATCATCCAAATGGCAAAAATAAATCAGCCGCCATATATAGAACTCAAAACACACACACACTTGATCGCTTGTCGGGTACCGCCAACCAGGATCTGACCTTCCCCCCCCCCCCCCCCCTACCCTCCTAACTGCCACATCCACCCCACCCACCCCATCCCTGCCCCCTCCCCCCAACCTCCTCCCCCACCACACCTCACTGTCCACACCATATCCCGTCTTCTCCCACCCGTCCAACCCACCCTTCCCATGCAACAGCCACCCGCTACAAGCTCCAGAAGTATCTTGGAATCTCTCTCTCTCTCTCTTTCTCTGTCTCTCTCTCTCCCTGTCTCTCTCTCTTTCTCTGTCTCTGTCTCTATCTCCCTGTCTCTCTCTCACTCTCCCTGTCTCTCTCTCTATCTCCCTGTCTCTATCTCACTCTCTCTGTCTCTCTCTATCTCTATCTCCCTGTCTCTCTCTCACTCTCTCTGTCTCTCTCAGAGATGAAATTATGTATGTGAGAGGATGGTCGAATTTTCTTCTCTTTTTTTCTTTTTTTTTTTCCTTAGTATTTTCTTTGAAGTGATACTATGTACATATATAATTATGGTGTCAGTGTAACCAATCTTTTTTGACTGCAATGTTTAAAATTTACATCATAAAGATTATTGTAATCTGTTGATGTGAAAATGTTACCCCCTTGGCAAAAGACCTTTGCAGGCAATGACAATAAAACATTTCAAGTTTCAAGTTTCTGTCTCTCTCTCTATCTCCCTGTCTCTCTCTTACTCTCTCTGTCTCTCTATCTCCCTGTCTCTCTCTTTCTCTATCTCCCTGTTTCTCTCACTCTCCCTGTCTCTCTCTCTATCTCCCTGTCTCTCTCACTATCTCTGTCTCTCTATCTCCCTGTCTCTCTCTCACTCTCCCTGTCTCTCTCTCTATCTCCCTGTCTCTCTCTCACTCTCCCTGTCTCTATCTCTATCTCCCTGTCCCTCTCTCAAGCTCAGAAATATCTTGGAATTTCACCTCTCTCTCTCTCTCTCTATCTATCTATCTATCTATCTATCTATCTATCTCAATCTCTATCTCCCTCTCCCTCCATAACAACAAGGAAAAAAATCATCAGCAATAATGCACGAAAGAACACACAGGTGTCTATGAAAATCATGTTTTATCATGGTATCCACAAAAAGCAACAACAGGGTAGGCAGGCACACACACGTACATGCTGTCTCTCTCTCTCTCTCTCTCCTCTCTCTCTCTCTCTCTCTCTCTGTCCCCATCTGTGTGTGTGTGTGTATCCCTCTCTCTCCCTCTCTCTCTCTGTATCTCTCTCTCTCTCTCTCGTGTGTGTATGTGAGTCCCTCTCTCTCCCTCTCTCTCTGTATCTCTCGCTTTCTCTCTCTGTGTGTCTCCATCTCTCTGTGTGTGTCTCCATCTCTCTCTCTCTCTGTATCTCTCTCTATCTCTGTCTCTCTCTCTCTCTCGCCCCCTCCCTCCCTCCCCATCCATCCATCACTGTCTTAATTAAGTAAACAACCTCCATCAACACACAGAACTGCGGTTTCGTCAAGGGAGCGGGTGTTATTTGGTGCCGAATGAGAAAGAGAGGAAGACAAACAAAACAACAACGACAACAAAAGCCAGACGGACTGACAACACTTGCAGAATGGACGGGGGGGGGGGGGGGGGGTGAGAGGGCGGAGGGGGGGGGGACCCATTATACGAGAGACCATGGCATTGACTTGCACACGACCAACAAGACCTGGAGGAATCCGATGAACAACCAGTTGTTCTGTTCACAGAGCTGATAGAGGAGGAGAAAGGAGGAGGAGGAGAAGAAGGAGAGGAGGGGGAGGAGAAGGAGAAGGGGAGAACAAGGAGGAGGAGAAGGAGAAGTAGAAGAAGATGAAGGAGGATGAGGAGGAGAAGAAGGAGGAGGAGGAGGAGGAGAAGAAGGAGGAGGAGAAGAAGGAGGAGGAGGAGAAGAAGAAGAAGGAGGAGGAGGAGGAGAAGGAGGAGGAGGAGAAAGTGATCATGGTCATGATCTGCCCAAATCAAAATGTTGCATGTGTGTGTGTGTGTGTGTGTGTGTGTGTGGCTGAAATGTAATTGAACGACACAGGAAACGAAACGAATGGCAATGGCAGCCGTCTGTCGGCTGTACCCAGGTAGGCAGTCAGTTGTGTAAATGACCCCGTGTTTGTACAGTGCTCAGAGCTTGGTCTCCGACCGAGGACAGGCGCTATGTAAGTATCAATATCATCATCATCATCATCGTGACGAAACAGGTGACGTACTCACTTACGTAATAATGTCCGCAACGTTCTTTGACTGTCAGAGCTATGAAAACTAAACGTATTCCCTGTTGTTGTTTTGCCCAGAATTTCGTTACAAACGCTCTTCAGTCCGATTCTTGTCTGCCGATCGACACATGTACTGTGCTGTGCTGTGCTGTATTGTATTATGCTGTGCTGTGCTGTACTGGGCTATGCTGTGCTGTGCTGTGCTGTGCTGGGCTATGGTGCAGCTGGCTGTGCCCGTATTTGATTATCCCGTCGGCTGTCTTGTGGATTTCTGTGCGGGCTGGGCTGGTTGGTTATGCGTGCTGTGCTGGCTGTGGGGTTGGGTGGGGCGGGGGGCGGCTTTTTACTGGGCTTGTGGCTGGGCTGTGTTGTATTTGCTGGCTGGGCTGTTTTGGGGCTTTTTAATGCTTGTTGTGTGGCTGTGTGGTGTGGACCATGCTTTTGTGCTTGTGTGTGTGCTGTACTTTGTGTAGGCTGTACGTGCGGTATTTTGGGTGCGTACGTGTTCTGTCCCTGTTTTACTGGGGCTGTACGGGCTGTATGTTGGTGCTTGTACTGTGCTGTATGTCTTTTGTGGCTGGTTGGTCGGCGTGGTTAAATGCCATTGGCCCAACCAGGGAGGGGGGGAGAACAGACCCGAAAAAGGGGAGAAAGAAAGAAAAAGGAAAAAAAATAAAAGGGGGAGAGAAAAAAGGGGGAACCCCTTTGACGCAAAAAAAAAAAAAAAAAAAAACAGACCAAAGGGACAGAGAAAAAAACAAAAAAAAAAAAAAAAAAAAAAAACAAAATAAAAAAAAAAAAAAAAAAAAAAAATTTTTTAAAGAGCCAGCAGCACAAAAAAACGGGGGGAAGGGGGGGGGAAAATAGCTGAGAGAAAGAGACAGAAAGAGAGAGGAATCAAAATAAAAAGTGACACAGAGCCACAACACACCACACACAACATACACACGCGCCGCGCGGGCGCGCGCGCACCCCACGCACAACAGGGAATATCACAGAGGAAAGAGAGCGAGGAGCGGAAAAAAGGGGGAGGAGACGGAGGAGCGACAGAGAAAGGGACAGAAAAGTTGTCACAAAACACCCTTGTACCACTCTGCACTGCCACCCCTCATTTTGTACCGTGCCCTTGCGGATCCCGATCAAATAGCACCACCTTTCCCCACCCGGGGTCTTCCCCCAAAGCCCCCCAAATACGTCATTTTCACACAAAGCGCAACAAATGGCGCGTTCTCTGCCTGACCTTTTGATGTAATCCCGTATGACCAGATTTGATGCAGTATGCATGGAGACACGCTCGGCTTTCGAAGGAAGGCTTTGAAATAAGCTGCTCAAAGGATTGCTTTTCTTTTTTCTTCTTCTACTTTTTCGTCTTTTTTCTTCTTTTTCTTCAACCCTGTGAATTATTTTTTCGTTGTAAGGTGGAGCATCAATTTCCGAAAATACAAAAGGAAACTGATTGAATGAAACGAGGGACACACCACACACCCACACCACACACACCACACACACAACACACACACAAACGCCACACACCATCACACACACAAAAAAACCACAACACACACACACAACAAAACACACAAAACAAAACACCACAACACACACACACTCACTTACTGTATCGTCCAGTAACCCCCCCCTCCCCCTCCCCCCACTCGTTTTTTTTTCCTTCCCTCGTCTAAAAATAACTTACAGTGATAAGACTTAAAAAAGAACGAACAACACACACCACACACACAACCACAACACACACACACACAACCACACACACACACACACACACACCACACAAACAGAGATAAAAGGAGGGGGAAGGAGACAGACGGGAAAACAAAGATCAGAGACAGACACAGACTGAGAAAAAAGTGAGACAAAACGGGTCCTATTTTTCGGACAGTGAGAGAAAAGGAGGGGACAAAGAAAGAGGCGAGAGAAGACAAATAACTTTTTGTTTTTGCTCAAAGCTAAAAATATTTTTTACCCAAAAATCCCCGGCCCAGACCAAAACGACGCCCATCGCAAATGAAATGGGTGATCACAATGATACTGCGGACGATGAAGTTTTAAGAGATGAGGTGTAGAAAATGGTGAAAACGAAGCGAAGACGAGATTTTGGATGATAACGTGATCGCGTGCAATACCACGGCCCTCGCCCCCCACCTAAAATAAACCCACCAAACCCCCCCTCCCCCCCCCCATGCTCACTCCACCCCCCCTCCACACCCCCCCCCGGGGAACCTTTCTATTTTTTTATCAACCCCCATCAACCCGCGGGGCGCAGGCTCTCTCCTTCCTCCCCCCCTCTCTTTCTCCCATCCCCCCCCTTTTTTCCTCTCTCCCCTTTCCCCCCGCCCCAAACCCCCCGTTCCCCGACCCCTTCTCTTCTCCTCAAAACCTCTCTCTCCCCTCTCCTCCCCTCTCTCTCTTTTTATCTCTCTCTCCTCTTCTTCCTTTCCCTTTCTTTTATTATCTTTTTTGTGGGGGGTGGGGAAAAAACATTTTTTTTATTACTTTTTTATAAAAAAAGGGAATTCTCCTCTCCCCTTTTTCTCCTGTCCTTCTTTTCTTTTTTTTGGGGGGGGTTGTGGTGTGTGGTGTGTGGTTTTTTGGTGTTTGTCTTTTGTCTGTCTGTCTTTTGTTGATGCGTCGGTGTTCTGTCTCTCTCTCTCCCTCCAACACCCACATCCCTTCCTCTTCCTACATCTAACCCTGCCATTCATCCATCTACTCTCTTCCCTCCTCCACTTTTCTTCTTCTACCCAGCAGTTCTCACCCTCCCACACCACCCACACCACACCCACCCCACCCCACACCACTCCACACCACATCACCGCCCACCACCCCCCACCCCACCCCACGCCTACGATCTCTCATCTTTTGTCAACCTCGCCACCACCGCCCCTTCTCCCCCCCGCCCCCCATCCAGCCCCCCACAACCGCCTCCTTCGCTACTGTCCAACCTGGCTATCCCCCCTCCCCCCTCCCCACACACACCTCCTCCCCCTCCCCTTGTTTTTCCTCTTCCGCTTCATTCACCCTCACTTCCGCCCCCTCCTCTTCCTGTGTGTGTGTGATGAATGACCTTTGGGGAGGCCTATCAGTCTTCTTGTCGCGCGAGTGCGCACGCGCACATACATGCACGTATGATATGCACGCACATCCACAAGCACGCAAGCACGCACGCACGCACACACAAATGCACACACATAAACACACACACACACACACACACACACGTAAACACATTCAACTACGTACACATACACACACAGCACTTATGGTGAAAAGATATTCGACTAAAGAACGAACATACACACATCCACACACACACACACACACACACACACACACACACACACACATACACACAAATATCACCCACCCACACACCCCTCACGTCCCCCCCCCCGCCCCCCCCCACCACCACCACCACACACACACGCACACACACAGAAACATCACCTCCTCCCCTCCACCCATCCCTCCCCACATACACACACTAACACACTCCTTCCCCCATCCCCCTACCCACGCACACACACTAAGACCCCTACAACCCAACCCCCACCCCCCACACAAAAATAAACAAACACACACACACACACACACACACACACACACTAACACCTGCCCCACCCTCCACCCCCCACCCCAAACACACAGAGGAGACACGAGTGTGTCAGGCTGACTGCAGCTAAGCTTGGTGACTGTGGTGTGTTGCGTGGTAGGGAGGTGAACGTAATTAGTACTTCCTTCTCCACCTTCTCCACCTTCTTTCCCTCCCCTCTCCCTCCTCTACCCCCCTCCCCCGCCCGCAGATCCTCTTCCGTTCCTCACCTCTTAGGCTGCCGATGGTGGTGGTGATGGTGATGATGATGATAATGAAGACGATGATGACGATGATGGTGATGACGATGGTGGTGCTGGGGATGATGATGGTAGTGGTGGTGTGATGGTGGTGATGACGATGTTGATAATGACGGTGGTGACGTTGATGGTGATGACTATGGTGATGATGAAGATGATGGTGGTGGAGAAGGAAAAACACACCAACAACATGAAAGAAGAAAGACAAAAGAAAGCCGACGTCGTTTGATCCATAGAAAACCTATAGAGTTCTGCCCGCGCACGCACACACTCACACACACGCACACGCACACACACACACTCACCCACACGTACACACACACAAACACACACACACACACACACACACTCACTCACTCACACACACACACACGCACGCACACACACACACACACACACACACACACACTCACCCGCACGCACACACACACGCACACACACACACACACACACACTCACCCGCGCACACACACACACACACTCACCCGCACACACACACACACACACACACACACACACACACACACACGCACACACACACACTGTCGCCGCACCATTATAACTGGGAAGTGGAAACAGGGAGTCTCGCGAGATTTCCTGTAGTCTGGTCAATGACGTGACGCCTTACCCCCCCAGCCCCGCCTCCCCCTCCACCCCAACCTCCCTCCTCCTCCTCCCTACCCAACTAACCAACCACTCCCTAACACCGCAACCTCCACCACCACCACCCCCCTTACCCCGCGCCCCCTTCTCCCCCCCCCCCCCCCCCCCACACACACACACACCCCGCCCCTACAACCTTACACAGTCTGGTGGAGTACACCTTTCTCTGGGTGGTTCGGTGGACTGGGGGGGATGGGGACTGGATGAGGTATATTCATATTCTGCATGTTGTGATTCGGGTCTGGTTACAAGACATGAATGAATGAATGCCGTGTGTGTGTGTGTGTGTGTGTGTTGGTGTGTGTGTGGGTGTGTTGGTGTGTGTGTGGGGGAGTTGGTGTGTGTATGGGAGGGTTGGGGGAGAGGGTCACAGAGAGAGAGAGAGAGAGACGGAGAGTTCATACATTGTATGTAAAAATCGAGAGAAACAGAGAGAGAGAGAGAGAGAGGTAGGATAGACTGACAAGGAGACAGACCAGAGAAAGAGAGAGAGACTGACAGAGAGACGGACCACAGAGACAGAGAGAGAGGGAGAGAGAGAGACAGACACTGAAAGACAGAGAGACGGAACAGAGAGAGAGAGAGAGAGACGAACCAAAGAGAGAGAGAGAGTGAAAAACAGAGAGACGGACCACACAGAGAGACAGACAGAGAGAGAGAGAGAGAGGGAGGAGACATACACATAGATCGAGAAAAAAAGACACAGGGTGATGGGTTGAGAAGATGAAAACGGGAAGAGAAGGAGAGAGAGAGGGGGGGGGGATAGAAGGTGGGAGGGGGATGATGGAAGATGGAGAGAGAGAGAGAGAGAGAGAGAGAGAGAGAGAGAGAGATGGAAAGAGAAGAAAAGACATAGAGAAGATTTCAAATCCCTCCGGACGTCCAGTCTGAAAACATGTTTCCTGGGGGATGATGTTCTTTTCGCTTGGACTGGATTTGACAGAAAAAAAAGAAAGAATGAGTGAACACAGACAGACAGAAAGAAAGACAGAAAGAGAGAGAGAGAGAGAGACGAACAGAATCATATGGCTGAGAGAGAGACAGAGACAGACACATAGAGAGACAGTTTCAGTTTCAGTAGCCCAAGGAGGCGTCACTGCGTTCGGACAAATCCATATACGCTACACCACATCTGCCAAGCAGATGCCTGACCAGCAGCGTAACCCAACGCGCTTAGTCAGGCCTTGAGGAAAAAAAAAGGTGAATAAATGATAGATAAGCTTACACAAATACATAAATAAATAATAAATAATAACTATAATGTATATAGATAAATAAGCAAATAGATGTAAAACATGAAGACACACATTCACATATACACCCACACATGCATAACAGATATGCACCGAACATGCAGTTTCACAGATATGAAAGCACAGTCAAATACATATAAACGTACATGAGCTCCAACACACACACACACACCACACACATTACCCTGCACCTCCTCTACCCCCCCTCCTCCACACACTCATTTCTAGTCTACGTATCACAGCTTCCACGGCACACACATACACACACACACACACACACACACACAGAGATGAACACTTACTTGTACAAGCGCACACACACATGCCCATATCTCCACACACATATGTACAAAGATATAATATATATATATATATATATACGTTCCAATATCCTGTTGCTCCCACAGTGTAGGCATGCATACACTCATATACCTCATCCTCTACCCCACCTCCCCCGCACCCCTACCTCCCCCTCACACACACACAAACACACCACGTGCACAGAACTCTACTGACACTTGTGTACACTTACACTCTCGCGCATGCACAAACGCACTCAAAAATACAGACCCACACATGCACACAAACACCCACATACACACACGCACAGAGGCTGCCACTGATTGGCCGCAAGAGGGATGGGAAAAGATCTCTGATGCCAAGAACGTGGCGTCTAGTGTGTTGCTCAGTCTATTGTATTTGGAAAAGCCCACAGAGACTCTGTTCCGTTTTGAAGAAATTTGCGCAATGTTGGTTTGGAAATGATGCCGATTATTTGTTTGATTAGCAAAGCATCGTGCTCTACCTTTCATGTTAGACTTACGGCCACTCCCTCTCTCTGCTTTTATTCTTTGAGGCGATCGATGGTGTGATGGCCTTGTACCTGTTCTTTTGATATTCTTTGACTTTTCTGAGGATTTCCGATTTTCCTAGATGTAGGCCGCTCGTTGGTTTTGCGTTACCAGCAAGTCTGTCAGCTCGCTCATTTCCCTTAACACCTGCATGTCCCGGGCAGTATGACCATGTGAGTTTTTTAATCTGAAAGTTGCGCATTGCCTTATGCCACTCTGGGCTTCCCATTTCCGTTTTCAATTTTCTGTATGAGGTTCATTGAGTCGGTTTAGAATCATGGCATGTTGGTTTCCGGGCGTATGGATGGGACGATAGCCACTGGAGGGCATGTGTCACAGCTTCAACTTCCATCGTTAGGCTGGAGGTTGTGACTTTGTAGGCAGCATTCTCTTCCCTAACTGTTTTTCCATTTTGTTTCGCAGTGAATCCCCAACCGGATTGTTCTTTGGTGACTGAGCCATCTGTGTATATGATGATGTCCTCTTCTTTACTGTTTTCTTCTATGAGTAGTTTCACTTCCGCATCAGTTTTGCCCTCTGGCCATTCCCGACAATGTCTTCCTAGAGTGGGTGAAATGGCTGTGTTGAATAGATGGTTGAGGTTTTTCGGGGTTTTTCTCCCATTCTTTTGTTTCTTTCAGGTCTTGTAGTCGGCATACTAGCTGGATTGTGTCTTCTGCTTGCCCCATCCATGATCTTCCTCGTCCTAGGCGGCTGCCTTTTGGTTCTTTGACTGCATCATGCAGTGGGTTTTGAGGGTTTTCTAATGCTTTGAAGTAGGTCTTGACCTGTTCTAACTTGTTTCTGGCCTGCACTGAAGGAAGGTCAGCAGGTATCGCATGGTTTCTGTGGGTGTGTCTTTTGTTGTTCCAAGGATCAGCCTCATAGCTTCATTTTGGACTCTTTCTAATTTTAGGAGGTTGCTTTGAGACAGTGTTGTTAGCCCAAGTCCGTAGTCGATCACACTGAGGACGAGTGATTGGTATAGCAGGAAGAGGTGGCATTGTTCAATACCTTTGGTTGCCATTGCTTTTAAGACTGAAAGGCCCTTTTTGCATTTGAGAACAGTATTTTCCGTATGTTTTCTGAAGGTCAGCATCCTGTCGAAGTGTATTCCTAGGTAGCGTAGGCATTCAGTTTTCTCGATCTGAATCCCATCGAATGACACAGAAGGTGGTGCTTTGCTCGCGGTTCTGTTGTTCAGAGTGCACAGCAACGTTTGGGCTTTCGCTGGATTGATGGAAGATCCTTTGTCTTTGCACCATTGAGCAATATTGTTTAGTTGTTTCTGGACGGCTTTAGTTCTTTCCTGAGCATCTTTCGAAGTTTTGAAGACCAGGCCATCATCCGCAAGAGTAAGCACCCGAGCTATTTCATTGTTGTTTAAGTCTGCAAGGCCCTTCGTGTAGACATTGTAGAGGACAGGAGAAAGCGGAGACCCTTGTGGCAGTCCCATGGATAGTTTAGAAGGTGCAGACATCCAATCTCCGAGGCGTAGGACGACGGTTCTTTCCTGAAGCGCTGCTGCTATCCATCTTGTCAGTGTCAAACTTACTCCATACCTTAGTAGCAGCTCCATGAGGTGCGCAAACTGGACCTTATTGTAGGCATCTTCAAGATCGATTGATACTGCTAGTGTTTCTTCTTTTCTTTGAAATCCTTCATACACCTCATATGCAAAAGCAGCTGCGTTTTCCCATGTGGACTTGCCTGTTCTGTAACCACCTTGATTTGAAGGGAGAATGTGCCTGTGTTCAAGATCCCTTGCAAGTTTCCTGGCTATCATGCGTTCCATGAGCTTTCCGGCAATGTTTTGCATGGTTAAGATCCGGTAGCCGCTTACCTGATGATGGTCCTTTCCTGGTTTTGGTATGGGTTTTAAGAAGCTGTGTGTCCAGTCCTCCGGGACATGTCCATTGTGGAAACTGTTTTGATATAGATTGAAAAGGTTGCTTCTGTCTTCTTCCGATAGTTCCTTGATGTCCGAGTAGCGAACTTTGTCTGGGCCAGGAGCTGATTTTTTTCTTGCATTTAGCTATTGCTTCGTTTAGATCATCTATTGTCAAGTCATCATCAGGTCCAGTCTGCATAAGGGTTTGGTTTAACTCCTCAACATATTTCTTTTTCTCATCTAAGTTTCTTTGATCGCTCTGTTGTATGAAACGTTGGAGCAGGGCGGATCCTTTTTCTTCATTTGTCTTAAGCTTGGTTCCGTCAGTGTCTACCATGTCTGGGGTTGTTGTTGTGCACGTTTTCCCTTCCATGCGACGATAAAATTGCCAGAACTCTGTCAATGTTGAGTCATAACTGAGTGCCTCGCAAAACTGTTTCCACTTGTCATTTTTGGCCAACCCATGCCGGACCCATCACGACAGAGGTGTGTGTGGGCAGTATTTGAAATTGTGTATGTGGCCGAAACTGCCAGGTGTTAAGATCAGTATCAGTATCAGTATCAGTAGCTCAAGGAGGCGTCACTGCGTTCGGACAAATCCATATACGCTACACCACATCTGCCAAGCAGATGCCTGACCAGCAGCGTAACCCCAACGCGCTTAGTCAGGCCTTGAGAAAAAAAAAAAAAAAAAAGAAAAGAAGA
>NC_134910.1:19851195-19856195 GCF_041734735.1 Babylonia areolata | reverse complement strand
ACATCTTTCTGTTGCTTTATGGCATTTCTTTCAACCTGGATTTTTCCCCCCACCGTATCGACCTAGGCACTGGCTCCGTATGAGGGATGTTTAGATCACCTTGCGCAGCAAAACACCGTTGACTTTTTGATATTCCTGAATGCAAGGCAAGGAGCTCGCGTCTCAAGTTTCCAAACAAGGCTGACGAGCCCTTTCCACCGGGCAACGAGACATGCAGCAACAACAAGCAACAAGCCTGATGAGCTAGCCAATCCCCCCCCCACACACACACACACACGGTGCGAGACAATTGTCGCTTGACCTTGCATGCTAACCTCCTCCTCTTTTCGGAAGAGCGAAATGGCCGCGAATATGAGCATTATAACGACATTATTGATTAAATTTAGAAACATCACCCTCTCTGCTCCTTCAAACCAACACCACTAGCCCCACCCCCCTTCACTCACGCGTGTGTGTGTGTGCGTGTGCGTGCGTGCGTGCGTGCGTGTGTGCGTGTGTGTGTGTGCGTGTGTGTGTCTGTGTCTGTGCGTGCGTTGCGTGTATGTCTGGGTTTTTTTGTGTGTTTTTTTTTTGTTTGTTTGTTTGGGGGGGGTTTGTTTTGTTTTTTTGTTGTTGTTGTTTTGTTTTGCTTGTTCTTTTTTTAAGGGTTTTTTTTTCTTTGTTCTTGATGTGCTATGGAATATTCCAGATCTGCTGGCAAGTCAACATGATAGAAATCGGAGTTTTTTTTCTGTTCGTTTATAAAAGAAACTGCTTATTTGGTTTTCCAACTATGCTTTATTCAGATATTGCATTTCTTGTCTGGTTTCTTCGGCTGTGTCTCTCCATCTGCTTACGTCAGATCGGCTTATCTACACCGCCCCCCTTCTCTCCCCCCCGCCTCCGTCCCCCAATTCATCCACCCTCTTGCTCCACACTACACCCCTGTACGATAAAGGATTTTTTTTTTTTTTTTTTTTTTGCTTCAGTTCGTCTTTCTTTCTCTTATTTTTTCTTTTTTTTTTCTTTTCTTTTCTTTCTTTCGTGTTTCTTTTATTCAGTTTTCTCTTTCTTTATTTTCTTTTCTTTCTTTAATTTTTTCTTTCTTTCTTTTCTTTCGTTTTTTTCCTTTCTTTTCTTTCTTTCGCTCCTTTTTTTTCTTTCTTTCTTTCTTTTTCTGTCTTTTTTCCCTTTCTGTCCATCTCTTTCTCTTCTTTTTTCCCCTTTTTGTCCATCTCTCTGTCCATCTCTTTCTCTCTTTTTTCCCTTTCTGTCCATCTCTTTCTCTTCTCCCCCCCCCCCCCCCTCTATCCATCTCTCTTCTTTTTCCCTTTCTGTCCTTTTTCTCTTCTTTTTCCCCTTTCTGTCCATCTCATTTCTCTTCTTTTTTTCCCTTTCTGTCCATCTCATTTCTCTTCTTTTTCCCACTTTCTGTCCATCTCTTTCTCTTTTTCCCCTTTCTGTCCATCTCTTTCTCTTCTTCCTCCCCCCCTTTCTGTCCATCTCTTTCTGTCCATCCCCTTTTATGTTGTCCCTCTCTTTCTTTCTTTCTTTCCTTCTTTCTATCTGTCAGTCTCATTTTTTTTATTTGTTCTTCCTTCCTTCTCAAGTTTGTATCCCTTCCTTGCTTTGTGTCGGGTTTTTTTTTTCTTCCTTGTTTACTTCTATCTGTCTGTCTGTCCGTCCGTCCGTCTGTCTGTTTGTCTGTCTGTCTCCTTTTTGTCACTAACTTTCCTTCTTTCTTTCTGTCAAACTTTTTTTTTCTTTCTTTCTTTCTTTTCTTCTTTTTTTTCAAGTTTTCATCCCTTCCTTACTTTGTCTTTCTTTTTTTTTCTTTTTTTTAATTCTTCTTAGTTTGCTTTATTTCTGTCTGTCTGTCTGTCTGTCTGTCTGTCTGTCCCCTTTTTGTCCCTAATTTTATTTGTTTGTTTATTTCTGTCAGTCTCCTTTTTTTCTTCTTTTTCTTCCTGGTTTTTTTTTTCCCTCAAGTTTCCATCCCTTTCTTGCTTTGTATATCTCTTTTCTTAGTTTGTTTCTGTCTGTCTGTCTGTCCCCTTTTTGTCCCTAATTTTATTTGTTTGTTTATTTCTATCAGTCTCATTTTTTCTTCTTTTTCCTCAAGTTTCCATCCCTTTCTTGCTTTGTATATCTCTTTTCTTAGTTTGTTTCTGTCTGTCTGTCTGTCTGTCTGTCTGTCTGTCCCTAACTTCCTTCTTTCTTCCTTTCTGTCAGTCTCTCTTTTTTTTCTTTTATTCTTCCTTTCTTCTCGAGTTTCCATCCCTTGCTTGCTTTGTGTCTTTTTTTCCTTTTCATTTTTCTTTCTTTTTATAGTTTGTTCCTTTCTTTTTTCTGTCTTTCTCCTTCTTTTCTTCTTCTTCTTCTTTCGTCCTTTTTCTCAAGTGTCCATCCTTTCCTTGCTTTGTGTCTCATTTTTCTTCTTCTCAGTTTGTTTCCTTCAGTTTGTCTGTCTGTCTGTCTGTCTGTCTGTCTCCTTTTTGTCCCTAACGTTCTTTCTTTCTTAATTTCTATTCTGTCCAGCTACCTCCACCCCCCCCCCCCTCCTCCCCCCGGCCTTTCTGGCCACCCGTCTCTATTTCTTGGTTTCTTTAAATACTGTATTTCCTTATGACTATTTTTCTCAGCTTGCTCTTTTTTCTTTCTTTCCTTCTTTCTTTCTTTCTCTCTTTCTTGTTCTCCTTCTGTCTGTTTCTACATTTTTCTTCTTGATTTCCTGTCTTTCTAAATCCCCCGTCCCCCCTGCCCCCCTCTCCCCCCGCCTTTTTCTTGCTATTTGTTTCCTTTTTTTTGCCTCTAGTTCTGTCTTTTCGTTCGTTCGTTCGTTCGTTCTTTCTCACCACCTTCCCCCTTCCCCGAGCCTTCCCCCCCCCTCCCCCACACACACCCACTACCACTCCCCTGCTCCCTCCCCTCTCCCCTCATCATTGTAGTCCAGTCACAACGGTCAACTGTGCACACAGACAGATAACCCGACACTTCCAACCCCTAGCAAGTTGACACGAATCTCTCTGGGTCCACAAGCCATTTAACGAACAGCAAGGGCATTGAAGGGTCTCCTTGCCTGACTCCGCACAACCAACGCGTGAGCAGCAGAAACAGCAAGGAAAGAAAAGAAACAAAATAACAGTATTTAATAAAAGAATTACAGACGTTCTCGGTTTTCTAATTAAAGGGGTTTATTTGATTGTTATTGTTAATTTGATGGGAGTGCCTGAGCTGATGATATGGGAACGAGAGAGAGAATGGGGGAGGGAGAGGTGAGGGAGGGAAGGAGAGAAAGATAAATGGAGGAAGGGAAAGAGAGAGAGGAGGAGGGAGGGAGAGAGAGAGAGAGAGAGAGAGAGAGAGAGAGAGAAGGAAAAAGAGAAAGGGAGAAAGAGTGAGAGACAGAGAGAGGCAGAGGGGGGAGAGAGACACAGTGAGAGGGAGATGGAGAGAGAGAGGGGAGACGGACACACAGAGAGATAGAGAGAGAGGGGTGGGTGAGGGATGGAGGGAAGGAGAGAAAGAAAAATGGATGGAAATAGAGGAAAACGGAGGGGGGGGGGGGAAGAGAAGGGGGAGAAGGAGAAAAGGAGAAAGAGTGAGAATGAGAGACAGAGTGAGACAGAGAGGGAGAGAGAGGGGAGGGAGGGAGGCAAGGAAAGAAAGGGAAATGGAAGGAGAGAAAGAGAGAGAGGCAAAAAGAGAGAGAGAGAGGAGCGGGAATAAAGAGAAAGAGTGAGAGACAGAGAGAGGCAGACAGATGGGGAAGGAGAGAGTGAGGAACGATAGAGATGGAGATACTGACAGAAACAGAGACAGAGTGATAGACAGAGAAAGGCAGACAGACAAATGAATGAAAGAAAGAACTTTCTTTAACGAGGGAAGTGGAATAAGCAAGGACATGCTTTTTTTTTCTTCATCCGACCCTCAGGGGCAAAGGAAAACAAGCAAACAAAACAAAATAAGAAATACAATACTCTGCTACTACTTCTACTACAACTACGACTACGACTAAGTAAATAAGATAAAATGAATAATAACAAAAAGAAGAGAAAAAGAACAATATAATGTCGTAGCAAGAAAGACCAATACAACGGGCACTTCACACACACAACACGAGAACAGAAAGAGATGGAGACGAAGAGGCAGTATCCACAATGTTAACCCCCTCAAGACGGAAGGAGCGGCGTTCACAAGGCGTGGACGTTCACTGCATCAACCACACAGAGGAGTTGGGGGGGGGGGTGGAGGGGGCGGGGCGGAGAGGGGCTTGGTGGGGGGTGCGGGGAGGGGGAGGGGCGGAGAGGGGCTTGGTGGGGGGTGCGGGGAGGGGGCGGGGCGGAGAGGGGCTTGGTGGGGGGTGCGGGGAGGGGGCGTGGGGGTTGGAAACAGCCGACAGAGACAGATGCCGAATCAAGGTGTGGGCTGATCATCATGTTGTTGTTTTTTTCTTCTTTTTTTTACCAAAAATAGATCATGATTTTAATGAAAGCGTGTCGACTGCAGGTGACAGAGGTGGAATTTCCGTGTAAACACCAGCGACACGTTTGTTGGTGGTGGTTGGTTGTTTTGTTTGTTTTTTTGTTTTGTTGTTTTGGGGTTGATTGTTTGTTTGTGTGTTTGTTGTTTGTTTTTTTCTTCTTCTGTTTTTTCTTAAGTACAGGAAAGTCGTCTAATGAGATAGAACTTTTCTTGATGATGGGTTTCCACAGATATAATAGATAACAACAATAATAATAAAGATGATGATAAACAATAATAATACAGAGAAATAGGAGGAGGAGGAAGAAGAGGGGGAGGAGGAGGAGGAGGAAGAGGAGGAGGAGGAGGGGCGTAGAAGAAAAAGAACGAAAAGCAAGAAGACAATTTTTGTTGTTGGTGGTGGTGGTGGTGGTGTTTGTAATTTGTATTTGCATTTCTTTTTATCACAACAGATTTCTCTGCGTCAAATTCGGGCTGCTCTCCCCAGGGATTCGAGCCAGCGCGCTCAGATTCTCTCGCTTCCTGGACGGACACGT
>NC_134910.1:19843695-19846195 GCF_041734735.1 Babylonia areolata | reverse complement strand
TCTTCCAGGGTTGATGTGAGGTGTGTGTGTGTGTGTGTTTGACTCTCTCTCTCTCTCTCTCTCTCTCTCTCAGGGTTGATATGCGCTGTGTGCTTGTGTGTGCTTGTGTGTGTGTGTGCGTGTGTGTCTGTGTCTGTATGTGTGTGTGTGCTTGTGTGTGCGTCTCCCTCTCCCTCTCTCTCCCTCTCTCCCCCTCTCTCTCATTCTTTCTCTCTCCCTCCCCTCTCTCTCTTTCTCTCTCTCTCCCTCCCTCCCTCCCTCTCTCTCTTCCTCTCCTAATACGCACTTTCAGTGTAATGGAATCAAGTATTGGATTGGCTGGGTTATAATGGGATGACCAGAGGTGAGGAAACGACAGAGACGAGGGGAAAGAGGAGGGACAGAGAGAGAGACAGAGACAGACAGACACAGAGAGAGACACAGAGAGAGACAGAGACAGACAGGCACAGAGAGAGACACAGAGAGAGACAGAGACAGACAGGCACAGAGAGAGACAGAGAGAGAGAGAGACAGAGACAGAGAGACAGAGGCAGACAGAGAGGGAGACAGAGAGGCAGACAGAGACAGAGAGAGACAGAGTCGGAGACAGAGAGACAGAGAGAGAGAGACTGAGACAGATAGAGAGACAGAGATGCAGACAGAGACAGAGAGAGACAGAGTCGGAGACAGAGAGACAGAGACAGATAGAGAGACAGAGATGCAGACAGAGAGACAGACAGACAGAGAGAGAGAGACACACACACACACACACACACACACACACACACACACACACACACACACACAGAGAAACAAAGACAGACAGACAGAGACAGAGTTGCTCTGCCTCCCTCTCTCTCTTTCTGTCTGTCTGCCTCTCAGCTTTTCACTACCCTTCCTTTTGCAGCTCCCTCACCCTTTGCCCCCTCTCTCTCTAGCCTCTCTCTGTCCCCCCTCTATCTCTCTACAACCCTTCTCACCTCCACCCCCCCCCCCCCTCTCTCTCTCTCTCTCTCTCTCTCTCTCCCCCTCTCTAGCCTCTTTCTTTGTCCCCCTCTCTTTCATTCTAGCTTCCCTCTCTGTCCCCTCCCTCTCTCTCTATAGCCTCTCTCTCTGTCCCCCCCTCTCTCTCTAGCCTCTGTCCCCCCTGTCTCTCTCTCTCTAGCCTCTCTGTCCCCCCACTCTCTCTCTCTCTAGCCTCTCTGTCCCCCCCCTCTCTCTCTAGCCTCTCTGTCTCCCCCCTCTCTCTCTCTCTAGCCTCTCTGTCCCCCCTCTCTCTCTCTAGCCTCTCTGTCTCCCCCTCTCTCTCTCTCTAGCCTCTCTGTCTCCCCCTCTCTCTCTCTAGCCTCTCTGTCTCCCCTCTCTTTCTCTAGCCTCTCTCTGCCCCCCCCTCTCTCTCTAGCCTCTCTGTCCCCCCTCTCTCTCTAGCCTGTCTCCCCCTCTCTCTCTCTCTAGCCTCTCTGTTCCCCCCTCTCTCTCTCTAGCCTCTGTCTCCCCCTCTCTCTCTCTCTAGCCTCTCTGTCCCCCCCCCCCATCTCTCTCTCTCTAGCCTCTCTGCCCCCCCCCCCCCTCTAGCATCTCTGTCCCTCCTCTCTCTCTCTAGCCTCTCTGTCGCTCCTCTCTCTGTAGCCTCTCTCTCTCTGTCCCCCCACTCTCTCTCTAGCCTCTCTGCCCCCCCTCTCTCCCTCCACCACTCCCCCTTCCCCACCGCCCCCCCACCCCCACTCTCTCTGTCAACTGTCAATGACTAACTTCTCTTTCGCCCCCTCCTTCTGCACAAAAAAAGTCAACAACAACTCTTGCCAATTATACGAACAAAACAAAACAAAACAAGAGAGGCAAGGCCTTCAAGACTCACTTGTGATACACTTTTTTTTAAAAAGTCCAAGCTTTTTATGTATTGAGTATAATTTCAAAATGTAATGTTTAAGATGAGAAAGATCAGTTTAAAGTAAGTTAAGTCCCCTAGCATTAATTACAGAGTAATTTCCCTTTTTTACTATCTGCACCAAAACGTTTGCAAAATAAATAAAACTTCCATGCTGAGCAAAAGAAGTTCCTGTTTGAACAGAAAATGATAATAATGACTGCTCTTGTTGTTGGGTCAGAATATCAGATCAAAGTGCCAAGTTTAGAGAATACAAAAAATATAAATATAACAGTAAATGCAGTTTGCATATAATTAGGCTTCATTCTCTTTTTTTGTGCCCATCTCAGAGGTGCAATATTGTTTTAAACAAGATGACTGGAAAGAACTGAATTTTTCCTATTTTTATGCCAAATTTGGTGTCAACTGACAAAGTATTTGCAGAGAAAATGTCAATGTTAAAGTTTACCACGGACACGCAGACACACACACACAGACAACCGAACACCGGGTTAAAACATAGACTCACTTTGTTTACACAAGTGAGTCAACAAAAACGAACAAGAAAAAATATATCACATGACATCGCTAAGCCACAAGCGATTGGTCGATGATGCTTATTCTTCCCCTAAGAGTTCTGATTGGCTTAAAGGG
>NC_134910.1:19813695-19818695 GCF_041734735.1 Babylonia areolata | reverse complement strand
ATGTCTGTTTGAGTTTGTATGCGTGCGTGCCTGAAATCTGATTGGATGACACAGGTAGGCAGTAAATGACCCCGTGTTTGTAAAGCGCTTAAAGCTTGGTCTCCGACCGAGGATAGGCGCTGTATAAGTATCCATATCAATAATAATAATAATAATAATGTACAATTATATAGCGCCCTTTCTCTCTAAGAGCGCAGGGCGCTTCACATGAAAGAAAAATATCACAAGTAACATAAAACATTCATGACCACTCTTTCTCAAAAACCCCTTCCCCCCACCCCCCACACCCTCCCCCCAACACACACACACACACACACACACACACACACACACTCTCTCTCTCTCTCTCTCTCTCTCTCGCAGTGTTAACAATTTTTTTTTTTTTTTTTTTTTGTCGTTATCGTTAATGTTGTTATTGTTATTGTTGTCACAAGGACAGATTGGAAGACTGGGCGATGCCTAAAATCTTTATCCTTGAGTAATAAAGTTTTTGAATCTTGAATCTTGAATCTTGAATCTCTTTCTCTCTCTCTCTCCCACTCTACATACATCCAAAGTGAGCTGACATGGGTGGTGCTGGAGAACAAGGAAGCTGAGAGTGCTTATGGATAGGTTTTAAAAAGATGAGTTTTTATTCATGAGCGAAAAGCAGAAATAGAATCAGATGCACGGATATGATGAGAAAGGTTGTTCCAGATGTGAGGAGCAGCAAAGAAGAAAGAACGTTCACCATAGGTTCTTGTGTTGACACGAGGAAGTTTCGAAAGGTAACAGCCAATCAATCAATCAATCTATATCTACACGAGAGGACTCTAAACAGACAGCTGTGGCGCTGTGGTTAATGAAGGCGTCATGCCAGAATCACTCAGGCGTTGGACTTGTGATCCAGTGTTCACTAGTGATCAAGGTTCAAGTCCTCGTTTCGATATGATGCTGTGTCCCTTGGGACAAGAGACAGACAGACAGAGACAAAGAGAGAGAGAGACAGACAGAGACAGAGACAGAGACAGCCAGACAAGAGACAGAGAGACAGAGACAGAGACATAGAGATAGAGAGAGTGAGAGAAAAGTTTCATGTTGTGTGGCCATTCACGTGGATCTCATGTTGGTTGTCCCTTCCACTTTTCTATCTAAAGACCAGTGTGTCTGTCTGCTGCTGTTTCACGAGGAGCCACACACACGTGCATCTGTTTTGTTTGTTGGTTTTTATGAAAAACTTATACATATGTTTGCTGTTCTTCCTACTCAATTCAGGCATCTTTATGAGTGTGTGTGTGTGTGTGTGTGTGTGTGTGTGTGTGTGTGTGTGAGCGTTTGCGTGCGCGACCGCGCTTGATGTAATTTCTCTTTATGAGATAATAAAATCATTCTCATCTTATCTTGATTCATGTGCAATATAATACTTGCAATGTTAACCTTGGTGTATTTCAAAATGTTTACAATAATAATGAATTACAACATTTTGATTAAGTGAATATATACAATACTTTTTATGAATGTTTTATCACGTTATTGATTCTTTTGAATGAAGTCATGTTTAATGTTTTGTGCTGAGTAATTTTTCTGCGTTTGTTTTGCCGCGCCTGATGTAATTTCTCTTAATGAGATAATACAGTTGTTCTTATCTTATCTTATCTTAGCTATGCCAAAGTCTTCAAAACTCTGAATGTCTGTTGTGGAGGGACAAGCGAGAGACAGAGGGGTGGGGGGCGGGGGGGGGGGGGGGGGGGGGGGGGAGAGGGGAGAGAGAGAAGTTTTAGTTCACGAGTGTAGTGGAGTAAGAATAACTGCTTTAAAAAAAAATTCAAACCTCAGAGAGAGACAGAGAGAGAACACGCTGAACACTGAAATGTTTAACGCACAAAAACAAAAATCAAATAAAATATAACAAAAAGAGAGAGAAAAAAAAACCCAAATAAAAAAATCAGAATTGAAACAACATAAACAAATAAGAGATTTGCGACACTTTGGCACTTTGAGACAGGGAGAGAGAGAGAAAGAAAGAAAGAGATAGACAGAGAGAGAGAGAAAGAGATAGACAGAGAGAGAGAGAGAAAGAGAGAGACAGAGACAGAGACCGAGACAGAGAGAGAAGGGCTGGGGGCGGGGGGTGTAAAGACAGCGAGACACAGGCAAACACGGATTTCTGACATGTCATTCACATGAAGGCCACTCTCTATCGTGTGAATGGGTGCAACACACAAATAAATAATGAAACACAGAATTTTGCCGATAATTACAGAAAGACAAAACATACAAATACCTACAGATTCAGAGAACATTCCGGTATAAACGTCGGCTTCATCATTGATTCATCTGTCACGGAATGCAGAAACTTTAAAATTTATCGAAGAATCTTTCTTTTCTTTTTTTTTAAAGCGTCGTTCGATACAGAGATGATGATTACAAAAAACTTGTGACAGTAAGGAGAAATAATAAAACAACAAAAACCAACGACAACAACAAAACAACAATGAAAAGAAAACAGCAACATACAACGTTCCCCATCCCAACCCCACACCCCCCATCAGAAAGAAAGGCAGAAAGAAAAAGACAGAAAGAAATGAAGAAGAGAGAAAGTAAAAAGAAAGAAAGAAAGAAAGGGAGAAAGGAAGAAAGAAAAGAAAAAAAATGAAAAAAAACCAAAGAAATGAAGAAAGAGAGAAAGTAAAAAAGAAACGAAGAACGAAAGGAAGAAAGGAAAAGTAAAAAGAAAGAAAGGAAGGAAGGAAGAAAGAAAGAAAAAAGAAAGTAAAAAAAGAAAGAAAGAGCAAAAGAAAGACAAAAAAGAAAGAAAGAAAGAAAGAAAAAAGGAAAAGAGAAAGAAAAAGGAAAGGAAAAAAGAAAGAAAGAAAGAACAAAAGAAAGACAAAAAGAAAGAAAGAAAGAAAGAAAAAGAAAGAAAGAAATGAAGAAAAAGAGAAAGTAAAGAGAAAGAAAGAACAAAAGAAAGACAGACAGAAAGAAGAAAGAAAGAAAGAAAGAAAAAAGAAAGAAAGAAAAAGAAAGAAAGGGAAAAAAAGATAGAAACACACCATTTCATCCACATACGTCTTTTTTTTTTTACCTTCTTTTTTTTCTTCCCCACTGAGGCGCGCTCGCCTTGCCATGAATCACAGCGGAAAGTGAAGAAAAGAATCTCGCGAGATATCGACCCCCCCCCCCTCCCCCGTCCCCCCTCCCCCTCCCCCTTCCTCACTCCTTCCCTTCCATTTCCCCTACCCACCCTCATAATGTCCCCACTCCCAACCGCCAAACCCATCTCTCTCTCTCTGTCTCTCTGTCTCTCTCTCTCTCTCTCTGTCTCTCTTTTTTTTCTCTCTCTCTCTCTGTCTTTCTCTCTGTCTCTCTTTTTTTTCTCTCTCTCTGTCTGTCTCTCTGTCTCTCTTTTTCTCTCTCTCTCTGTCTCTGTCTTTCTCTCTGTCTCTCTCTTTCTTTCTTTCTCTCTGTCTGTCTGTCTATCTGTCTGTCTCTCTCTCTGAGGTTTGGATAAAAAAAAAAGCAGTTATGCTTACTCCACTACACTCGTGAAATAAAACCTCTCTCTCTCTCTCCTTCACTACCCTGGACCACATACAGAAAAGCTCTAAGATTACTATTGTATACCGTGTGGTGGTCAAGAGAGGAATATTTCTCTGTGCCACGTTCTGTTGGTGTGACCACAATAGAAAAGACAGAAAGGGGGTGTGGGAGGGGCGTACAAGAAAATACCTCTCCTAGAGGGTTGCTCACGTCATGTCTGTGCTTATTGTGTGTATTGTAGTCGCAGCAGCAGCAGCAGTAGTAGTAGTAGTAGTAGTAGTAATAGCAGCAGCAGCAGTATTTGTATTTATTTATTTGTTTGTTTGTTTTTATCACAACAGATTTCTCTGTGTGAAATTCGGGCTGCCGAAATCTGTTGTGATTTAAAAAAAAAAAAAAAAAAAGGAAATACAAATACAACGCCCCCCCCCCCCCCCTTTTTTTTTCTTTTTTTTTTTGTATTTTTTCCTTCGTGCAGTTTTATTTGTTTTTCCTATCGAGGTGGATTTTTCTACAGAATTTTGCCTGGAACAACCCTGTTGTTGCCGTGGGTTCTTTTACGTGCGCTAAGTGCATGCTGCGCACGGGACCTCGGTTTATCGTTTATCGGTTTATCGTCTCATCCGAATGGCTAGCGTCCAGACCACCACTCAAGGTCTTGTGGAGGGGTAGAAAATATCGGCAGCTGAGTCGTGATTCGAACCAGAGCGGTCAGATTCTCTCGCTTCCTAGGTGGACGCGTTACCTCCAGAATTAAATACAAAGTTGCATGTCTTTGCTATCCTGCTTTCCACTCCGCAGGACCTACATGTCGATCTGACCTTATCAGTACACTCCCTCAAGAAATCTCCGCTCTTCCTCTGACTGTTATCTTTTGATGAAAGATCTTTCTTCTTTGCTGCTCCTCACATCTGGAACAACCTTCCTCATCATTTCCGTGCATCTGGTTCTATGTCTGCTATTCACTCATCACTAAAACCTCATCTTTTTAAAACCTATCTATAAGCACTCTCGGCTTCCTTGTTCTCTAACACCACCCATGTCAGCTCACTTTGGATGTATGAAGAGTGTGAAAGGGAGAGTGTGGGGGAGGGGGGGGAGGCTGAGAAAGAGTGGTCATGAATGATTTGTAATTTGTAATATTTCTTTTTCATGAAAAGCACCCTGAGCTCTTAGAGAGAAAGGGCGCTATATAAATGTACATTATTATTGTTATTATTATAGTAGTAGTAATAGCAGCAGCAGCAGTAGCAGTAGCAGCTCCTCACTAAAAAAAAAACACGTCAGCTGTGCTGGTCAGGCGAGGAGCGGCCTGCCCAGCATCGAAAGCCTGCTGATCCAGTTCCGGTACGCTGGACAGGATACGTTGTCCGCATGACAGACAGCAGGATCCTGAAGATGTTTTTGTATGGTCAGCTGAAGGAAGGCCACCGTGAACTTGGACGACCCTGCAAGCGCTTCAAGGACACCTTGAAGAC
>NC_134910.1:19798695-19803695 GCF_041734735.1 Babylonia areolata | reverse complement strand
TAACACCACATCACTCGCAGTTAAACTGACCATCTCTCAAAGAAAACCACATCACTCGCAGTTAAACTCCTGACCATCTCTCAAATAACACCACATCACTCGCAGTTAAACTTCTGATCATCTCTCAAATAACACCACATCACTCACAGTTAAACTGACCATCTCCCAAATAACACCACATCACTCGCAGTTAAACTGATCATCTCCCAAATAACACCACATCACTCTCAGTTAAACTTCTGACCATCTCTCAAATAACACCACATCACTCGCAGTTAAACTCCTGACCATCTCCCAAATAACACCACATCACTCGCAGTTGAACTTCTGATCATCTCCCAAATAACACCACATCACTCGCATTTGAACTTCTGATCATCTCTCAAATAACATCACATCACTCGCAGTTAAACTCCTGATCATATCCCAAATAACACCACATCACTCGCAGTTAAACTCCTGATCATCTCCCAAATAACACCACATCACTCGCAGTTAAACTCCTGATCATCTCCCAAATAACACCACATCACTCGCAGTTAAACTCCTGATCATCTCTCAAATAACACCACATCACTCGCAGTTAAACCACTGCAGTCTCGCCAACGTTCTGTCCCTGCATTCAGGCGATCCTCAGGTCACGAAAATGACCACGACTTCAATCGATATACAAGGTTCACCAAAATGTTAGTAAGGAACCGCAATGGAGCTTGTACAGTTTTCCTGTTGGAGGCATGGCGAAATGATGCAATCAGTTCAGTTTTCCTGTTGGAGGCATGGCGAAATGATGCAATCAGTTCAGTTTTCCAGTTTCAGTATTTTCTAAGAGGCGTCACTGCGTTCGGACAAATCCACACACGCCACACCACATCTGCAGGGCAGATGCCTGACCAGCAGCCTAACCCAACGCGCTTAGTCTGGCCTTGATTGCACGCAAAAATATTTGTGTATCTATCAGAGAGGATTTCTTCCATACAATTCTCTCAGAGGACAACATCTATGTTGCCATGGCTTCTTTTCCAGTGCGCCAGGTACGTTCTGCAACATGGAACCTCGGTTTATCGTCTCATCCAAATGACTAGACGCTCAGTTTGATTTTCCAGTCACACTTGGAAGAAAGGGGCGAAAGCGGGATTCGAACACCGGCCCTCACGGATTCTCTGTATTGGCAGATGAACGTCTTAACCATTCTGCAACCTCCCTTCATACTTTCCGGTAAAATAGCGTTGTATACAGCCACTCGTAATCAGAAACGCTCTGTCGCAAGTGAACTTTCAATATTTACAATGGATAAAGCACAACTATCGTTTATAAATAACCGAGCAAATGTAATTTTATTCAAATGTCAAACATGTTTCGGGTTGTTAATGGTTTACGGTTGCCCGAAACGGCCGTTTGTGTGTTTAATGAGAAGGCAGTGGTAACCTGAACATTCATTTTCATGACCTACCCCCTTGAAGTGGTCCCTCAGTTGGTGTAAATCCTGTACATGAAACAAAATGGACAGTCAGTAAAGGGAGTGTGCCTTCAGATCTGCATTCTGTGCATGTCTGCAGCTGTGCTTCTGTTCAACAAGTGGTGATAAGTGCCAGTGGTTTTCACGACACAACGCAATGATAAAATCGGGAAGTAAAAAAAAAAAGTGTTTCTTCCTGCTGTCTCTGATATCGATTCACCCTCCCACCCTCCCTCCTCCTCCCCACCCCCCACCCCCGCAACAAATATTTGCCGACGTGGTGGTGTTTTTTGTTGTTGTTTTTGTTGTTCTGTGTGTGTGTGTGTGTGTGTGTTAGTGTGTGTGTGTGTGTGTGTGTGTGTGTGTGTGTGTGTGTGTGTGTGTGTGTGTGTGTGTGTGTGTGTGTGTGTGTGTTGTCGTCGTTGTTGTTGTTGTTGTTGTTGTTGTTGTGTTGGTTTTTTTCAGAAACAAAATCCTTCCTAGCGACGAGTCGTCAGAGTTCTCACCCATCCCTCCCCTCACCCCCCTCCCCGCCACCTCCTCCCCCACTTGTTCCGCAGACAGCAGTCTGATTCTGTAGCAAAATTTCCGACACTCCACCTTTTTTTTTTCTTTTTTCTTTTTTAGAGTTCAGACCTGTTTTTAGAGAAGGCACCGCCATGACATAATCGGAAAGGCGTTGGACTTCCAGGAGCCAGTTGCATTGCTCGGACGGAAGAGCCTAGTATGGTTGTAACCCGCTACTAACTGTGTATACCATGGAACTGACCAATGGCGTAGTTCGCTCAACGTACGCATTTAGTCACGTGTAACTGTCAACAAGTTAGAACCAAGCAATGCAACTGGCACCTGTGGTCCAGTGGTGAAGAGTTCGATGCCCCAGTTTCCACCTGGTGTTGTCAAGTCTTTGAGGAAAGGCACTTCACTCCGTGTTTCTTTCCCTCACTGCACACGGGTGGGTGAACGGGTACCTGGCTTCGGTTGGGGAAAGGTTCAAACGGCGTAAGGAGAGGACTGGGTCCCGCCTTCCTATGCCGAGCCGTGGACGCCGTGGGTAGGAATTCACTGCTCTGATGGCCGTGGGTAGGAATTCACTGCTCTGATGGCCGTGGGTAGGAATTCACTGCTCTGATGGCCGTGGGTAGGAATTCACTGCCTTCCTATGCCGAGCCGTGGACGCCGTGGGTAGGAATTCACTGCCTTCCTATGCCGAGCCGTGGACGCCGTGGGTAGGAATTCACTGCTCTGATGGCCGTGGGTGGCTTTTCTGGGTCCTTTGTACTTTTTATGGGTTTTGATTTTGTTTGTTTGTTTGTTTGTTTGTTTGTGACAGATGGTTCTTCAAACCATGACAACGTCCAGTGAACTTGGTAACTTGATCTCTTTCCGACAGACCTACACACACACTCTCTCTATGTGTCTGTCTGTCTGTCTGTCTGTCTCTCTCTCTCTATCCCCCTCCCCTCTCTCTCTCTTCCTGCCTCCCTCCATTCCTAGCTCTCCCTCCATCTCTCCCTCTTTCTTTTCCTGCCCCCCTCTCTCCCTCTCTCCCCTCTTCCTCTCTCTCCCTCCCTCCCTCTGTCTCTCGCCTGTCGTTAATGTCTATAAATATCTTGGAATATTCTCTACACGTTTGAGTTTTGTAGCTGCATGTAAGGATTTATCTAGCAGAGGGAAAAATGCGTTGTTACATATTATGAAGAAACTTCGTTTGTTGAATAATAATTCCTTGAAGCTATTTCTGAAATTATTTGATATTCAGATACAACCTATTGTGCTATATGGTTCAGAATTGTGGGGGTTAGATAGAAAATCGGTTATGCATTGTGAGTCTGTTCATTTATTTGGGCTTAAAAAATTTTTAGGGGTTGAAGTGAGAACACCCAATGATTTAGTATATGGAGAAACTAATAGGCACCCAGTCTATATTAACTCTGCTATTAGATGCATTCGTTACTGGTTAAATTTATTAAAAATGAATAATACTCGACTGCCAAGTAAATCTTACAATATGCTATATGATTTAGACTTAAGAGGCAAAACAAACTGGGTATCGAATGTACGAATGTGTTTATGTGAACTTGGTTTTGGGTATGTATGGGAATATCAAGGAGTAGGGGATGAAATTAGATTTGTGCAAATTCTTCGTCAACGATTGATAGACTGTAGGTGGCAGGAGTGGGAAAACCATATTCAAACGAGTGAAAGATTTGAAAGTTATCGAAATTTTACCTCTGATCATATAGTAAAGCGATACCTTCTGTTTGATTTTAACAGACACCTCAGATTTACATTGACCAGGTTAGGTTTGGAATCTCTGAAGTAAACACACACAGATATCGTTACAAAGCAACATGTCATTCTGAACAATTGTGCCCACTATGCAAAGAATCAAGAGAGGATGAAGTTCACTTTGTTTTAAAATGCCCTGTGTTGACTGACTTACGAATACAATTTATTCCCCCCAAATATTATATAAATCCATGCTTGTTTCGGTTATGTTTATTAATGGCATCTAACGATGAAAACACCATACGTAGTTTTGCTATGTATCTTTATAAAGCACTGCAATTAAGAGAGACACTCATTTCTTAGATTCACTGATAGTTTGTTGTGAATGACGTTATATTGTTTATATTACCAATTGCAATGACACATGTAAAGCTGTTATTACCCCCTATTCATATGGGGCTATGGCCTTAATTGAATAAACCATCTTGAATCTTGAATCCCTCTCTCTCTCCCTCCCTCGCTCTTTCTCACTCTGTCTGCCCCCTCTCTCCCTCTCTCCCCCTCTCTCTCTTCCTGCTTTCCTCTCACTCCCTCTCTCCCCCTCTTCCTCTCTCTCTCCCACCCTCCCTCGCTCTTTCTCACTCTATCTGCCCCCTCCCTCACCCCTCCTCTCCCTCTCTCCTTCTTTACTGTGATATGTTGACATTGTATAGAAACTTTTTTCTCCTTTTACATTTCAACTTTGACACAGAATATTGTGTTTCCGAAGTATTTTCCAATGCAGCTGGTGGTGAAGTTAATAAGATTGCTGATGATAGCCCCACCCCCCTAAACAGGCCCCAGCTGAGGGAAACATCTGTGACACTTTTGTCTGAACACCTGCAGCATTAGAGGGGGACAATCTGCCCCTTCCTTCCTTCCTTCCTTCCTTCCTTCCTTCCTTTCTTCCTTCCTTCCTCCCTTCCTTCCTTCCTTCCTCCCTTCCTTCCTTCCTTCCTTCCTCCCTTCCTTCCTTCCTTCCTTCCTTCCTTCCTTCCTCCCTTCCTTCCTTCCTTCCTTCCTTCCTTCCTTTCTTCCTTCCTCCCTTCCTTCCTTCCTTCCTTCCTTCCTTCCTTCCTTCCTTCCTTCCTTTCTTCCTTCCTTCCTTCCTTCCTTCCTTCCTTCTCTTCCTGTGGGCCTCCACAAAGTTCACTCCCCCAGTCATTGATTTCAGGGCTATCTGGGGTTCAATTCTCTGTCCGAACGATCCACAGATCAGGTTGCGTGTGAGGTAGGTGCCTTCGTTGCTGATACATTACGTGATCTTATGTCT
>NC_134910.1:19786195-19793695 GCF_041734735.1 Babylonia areolata | reverse complement strand
GGGTGTCTTTGTAGTCCTTCTCGTTTTCGGTGTTAATAAATGAATTATGCAGAATGGTCAACACGGCGTTACTTTTGATTTGATTGAATTGTTCATTCTGCTTTTTGCCGATGATATGATTTTGCCATCCACAACAACAGGTGGTTTCCAACGACAAGTGAACAATTTACATGCTGCAGCAAGTAGTTTACAGTTAAAAGTAACTATGGTTAAGTATGGATAAAAACGAATATTCTTGTGTTCTGTAAAGGGAGGGTATTTGGTAAAAAAGAAAAAAAAAAGAAAAAAGAAAGAAAGATGGTCATATAGAAACACAAGAATAACTCGTAAATGCATATAACTACATTGGAATAATTCATTTTTCAACAAAACTTGGATTCAGCTTTGCATGTCCAGATATAGCTAATAAAGCAAATATAGTAGTTATTCTAATACTTCATATTTTGCATGAACCAGATTGAAGTCTGTTTAGTGTTTTTGTTAAGCGTGTCGGATGTTGCATTCTTTAGATGATAATCGCAAGAAGACATGGGCAATGTGTGTTCGTCAGTACTTGAATTCTTGTGTATGTTTTTTGCATTTATAAAGAATAATCAGGGTGTTGAAGACATTTCATTTTTAAGTGTTTTTAGACAACAAACAGTCGACTGTAGGTGGTAAGACTGGCATGACATCGAAACTAGCTATATATTTCCACAGTATAGACACTGTCTCTGTCTCTCTCTCTTTGTCTCTCTCTCTCTTTGTGTGTGTGTGTGTGTGAATTGGACAATTCGACAAATTCTCAATAGATTGGCAATCTCTCTCTCTCTCTCTCTCTCTCTCTCTCTCTCTCTCTCTCAATCAATCAAATGGACAACATAAAATCTGATGAATTGTCAATAAATTCACAAAACTCTCTCTCTCTATCTATCTATCTATCTATCTATCTATATCTGTCTTTTTCTTTTTTCTCTCTTTGCTTGTCACACACACACACACACACACACACACACACACACACACACACACACACACACACACACACACACACACACACACACAACCGGGTGACAGGTTCTTAAAATCGTCTTCTCCTACTTCTATCATTCTATCTGTCCCTCTAACCCCCCACCCACCCACCCATCCCTCTCTCTCTCTCTCCTCCTCCTCCTCCTCCTCCTCTCTCCTTCTCCATCACCCTCAACCAGTCCCTCCCCTTCCTAGTAACTGTGTCACAAACTTGACGCATGCCGTGGCAAGGAGTGTATAGATCACTTGGTAATGTCCCTCCTTCTATCCCCCGTCTCTCCCTCCTCACTCCCCCGTCCCCCTCCCCCGTAAGCCTAAGCCCCCCCCCCCCCCCCTCATTCCCCCCACCCCTCCCTCCGCCCCTCTACACACACACACACACATTGACCCTATTCACTCTCTGCTCAGCTCATCGATTACAGTTATTGAGAATCAAACGCTCCCTCGCCCTTTCATCGGATAAGTAAAAAAAAAAAAAAAAAAAAAAGAGTTAAAAAAAAATTCTTTTTCAAAAAAAGTATGTTCTGCGTGTGTGTCTGTCTGTGTGTCTGTGTGTGTGTCTGTCTGTGTGTCTGTGTGTGTCTGTGTGTCTGTGTGTGTCTGTGTGTGTGTCTGTCTGTGTGTCTGTGTGTGTGTCTGTCTGTGTGTCTGTGTGTGTGTCTGTCTGTGTGTCTGTCTGTGTGTCTGTGTGTGTGTCTGTCTGTGTGTCTGTGTGTGTGTATGTCTGTGTGTCTGTGTGTGTGTCTGTCTGTCAGAGTGAATGTACGGCTCTAAAGGAACGTCGATGGAGAACCGGATGTTTACCGCTTCACATATGTCACCAATGCATCATGTAATTCACACTTAATGCATCTTGCACTTTACAGTTTTTAAGGATCGAATATTGTAACAAATGAAGATGTCTTATTTTTTCTTTCTTTCTTTCTTTTTTTTTTTTTTTGTTTGTTTGTTTTTTCTTTCTTTAAAAAAAAAAAACACAGAGAGTGAGAGAGAAAGTGAGGAAAAGATAGATAGATATATATATAGATAGATAGGGAGATAGGTAGCTAGATAGATATATGTTCTATAGATAAATAGATAGAGAGATAGGGAGATATATAGATATCTGTTCTTCCTCTCACCCTCTTCTCTCTCTTTCTCACTCTCTCTCCTCTCTCTCTGTCTCTCTCTCCCTCTCTCTCCATCTCTCTTTCTCTGCTCCTGTCTCCTTTGTCTGTCTGTCTCTCTCTGTTTCTCTCTTTTTCTCTCTCCATCGCTCTCTCTCTCAATAACTCTCACACACTTTTTCTATCTATTCTTCCTCTCACACTCTTCTCTTTCTCTCTCTCCCTCTCTGTGCCCCTGTCTCCTCTCTCTCTCTCCTCTCTCTGTCCCTCTCTGTCTCTGTCTCTCTGTCTCTCTCTCTGTCCCCCCTCTCTCTCTGTCCCCCTCTCTCTCTCTGCCCCCCCCCCCCCTCTCTCTCTCTCTCTCTCTCTGTCTCAATGCCTCACTTCTCTTTTGAACGTAATATGTGGATACTGTCAAGAAAGTTCCACACCCAGTTACGAAGTTTCCAGAGTTTCCTGCTAGCATTTTCACACTTCGGAAGAAATTTTTTTCGGGGGGTGGGTAGGTATTTTTCTTTTTCTTTTCTCTTCTCCTTTTTCTTTTCTTTTACAACAAATTTATTAGCCAGTCAGGGAATGCGAGTTGAATGGTTTTGATGATGCGATGAAGTGAACGTTCTGGCAGGAACCACCTTCCTACCCCACCTCAAACCCACCCGACACGCACACACACACACACACACACACACACACACACACACACACACACACACACACACACACACACACACACACACACACACATTCAAACGTACAATCACACATTTTGCGCACTGACAAATAATTTTCTTGGACAGGTCACCCACACAACAATCCTGCACCACTCTGTCTCTCTGTCTCTGTCTCTCTCTCCCTCTCTCTCTTTCTGTTTCCCTCTCTCTCTCTCTTTCTCTCTCTCGCTCTCCCTGTTTCTCTCTGTCTCTCTCCATGTCTCTCTCTCTCTCGCTCTCTGTCCCTACCTCTCTGTTTTCGCTATTGCTTCAGTAAAAAGCAGAGAGTGTTGTATTGCACTTACGGTGACATAAGCTTTAACCCATTTCAACAACGCTTGTCAACACACTCTTGCAAGCTATGATAATCAAATGTCGAAGTATCACAGTCTCTCTCTGTCTCTCTGTCTGTCTGTCTATCTCTCGCTCTCTCTCTCTCTCTCCCTTCGCCTCTCTCTCTCTCTCTTCATCTCTCCGTCTTTCTCTCCCTACCTCTCTCTCCCTCTCTCTCTCTCCACCTCCCTCTCTCTCTCCCTCCCTCTCTCCCCCCTCTCTCCCCTCCCTCTCTCTCTCCCTCTCCCTCCCTCTCTCTCCCCGTGGAAAACCTGTCCCTCCCTCTCTCTCCCCCTCTCTCTCTCCCTCCCTCTCTTTCCCTCTCTCTCTCCCCCTCTCTCTCTTCCTCCCTCTCTCTCTCCCTCCCTCTCTCTCCCCTTGGAAAACCTGTCCCTCCCTCTCTCTCTCCCTCCCTCTCTTTCCCTCTCTCTCTCCCTCTCCCTCTCTCTCTTCCTCCCTCCCTCTCCGTCCCTCTCTCTCCCCGCGGAAAACCTGTCCCTCCCTCTCTCTCTCTCCCTCCCTCTCTTTCCCTCTCTCTCTCCCTCTCCCTCTCTCTCTCCCTCCCTCTCTTTCCCTCTCTCTCTCCCTCTCCCTCTCTCCGCCACCCTCTCTCTCCGTCCCTCTCTCTCCCCGCGGAAAACCTGTCCCTCCCTCTCTCTCTCCCTCCCTCTCTTTCCCTCTCTCTCTCCCTCTCCCTCTCTCCGCCAACATCTCTCTCCGTCCCTCTCTCTCCCCGCGGAAAACCTGTCCCTCCCTCTCTCTCTCCCTCCCTCTCTTTCCCTCTCTCTCTCCCTCTCCCTCTCTCTCTCTTCCTCCCTCTCTCTCCGTCCCTCTCTCTCCCCGCGGAAAACCTGTCCCTCCCTCTCTCTCTCCCTCCCTCTCTTTCCCTCTCTCTCTCCCTCTCCCTCTCTCCGCCACCCTCTCTCTCCGTCCCTCTCTCTCCCCGCGGAAAACCTGTCCCTCCCTCTCTCTCTCCCTCCCTCTCTTTCCCTCTCTCTCTCCCTCTCCCTCTCTCCGCCACCCTCTCTCTCCCCGCGGAAAACCTGTCCCAGCCTCTTTGTGTCTCTGAAACGTGGGCACCACTTGCTTTCTGGAACTCTGGGGTTTAAATGGCGTGGAGGGATCGACGCTCACAACGGTTCGGGGACCTGGGGTTGGGGAGGGTGGGGTGGGGGGGTCTGGGAGTGAAGGGAGTTGTACAGAGAATGGTGTGTATTTGGTCCTTCTGTGTGTGTGTGTGTGTGTGTGTGTGTGTGTGTGTGTTGCATGTGTGTGTCTGTTTGTGTGTGAGTGTGAGCTTGTGTGTGTGTGTGTGTGTGTGTGAGTGTGCGTTTGTGTGTGAGAGTGTGTATGTGTGTGTACGTGTGTGTGTGTGTGTGTGTGTGTGTGTGTGTGTGTGTGTGAGTGAGTGTAATGTGCGTTTGCGTGCGTGTGTGTGTGTGTGTGTTTGAGTGTGGGAGTGTGTGTGTTTGAGAGAGAGAGAGAGAGAGAGACCCCCATGCCTATTTCGAGGAGATGCAAAACTGCAGCTCTGACCGGTTGAAATCCCCCCTCCCCCCCCCCCCCCCCCCACTCAACCCCCTCCACCCCCCTCTCTCCCCCCCCCCCCCCCCCCCGCTCCCCTGTGAACGGGCCATAACAAGCTAGTCTCCACTGACCCAGGCTGGCCAGATTTAACCCCACGGGTGAACAACCAACAGGTGTACAAACAGACTACCACACCGGTGTGTATCCCCTCTTTTCCTCCCACCAGTAGCCGTCACTGTCAGTCGTTCAATAAGGGGAGTGATGGCCTACAGGTAACGCGTCCACCTAGGAAGCGAGAGAATCTGAGCACGCTGGTTCGAATCACGGCTCAGACGCCGGTATTTTCTCCCCCTCCACTAGACCTTGAGTGGTGGTATGGACGCTAGTCATTCGAATGAGGTGATAAACCGAAGTCCCGTGTGCAAAAGGCACTTAGCGCACGTAGATGAACCCACGGTAACAAAAGGGTTGTTCCTGGCAAAATTCTGTAGAAAAATCCACTTCGATATGAAAAAAACAAATAAAACTGCACGCAGGAAAAAAAAATACAAAAAAGGGTGACGCTGAGTGGTGGTCTGGACGCTAGTCATTGGGATGAGACGATAAACCGAGGTCCCGTGTGCAGCAAGCACTTCGAGCACGTAAAAGAACACACGGCAACAAAAGAGTTGTTCTTGGCAGAATTCTGTTGAAAAATCCGCTTCGATAGGAAAACAAATAAAACTGCATGCAGGAAAAAATATACAAAAAGATGAGTGGCGTTGTCAGTGTAGCGACGCGCTCTTCCTGGGAGAGCAGCCCGAATTTCACACAGAGAAATCTGTTGTGACCAAAAAAAAAAAAAAAAAAGAGACAGAGAAAAATACATACCCTCCCCACTCCAATCACCCCATAGACCCACCCTCCAACCACCCCACCCCCTCCCACCACCCCTCCCCCTCCCAACCACCCCACCCCCTCCCAACCACCCCTCCCCCTCCCATCACCCCACCCCCTCCCAACCACCCCTTAGACCCACCTTCCCATCACCCCACACCCTCCCACCACCCCTCCCCCCTGGCATCCACCAGCTGGCTTCTTGCCGTCTGTAGAACAGCACTGTGGCCAGTGGGGACTACAGTCACTGAGACTGACGGTCAGGACTGATGCTCTGTCTCTCTGTGTGCCTGTGTATAAATGTCTGTGTGTGTGTGTGTGTGTGTGTGTGTGTGTGTGTGTGTGTGTCTGTGTCTGTGTCTGTGTGTCTGTGTGTGTACTTGTATCTGTATTGCTTTTTATCACAACAGATTTCTCTGTGTGAAATTCGGGCTGCTCTTCCCAGGGAGAGCGCGTCGCTACATTACAGCGCCACCCATTTTTTGGTATTTTTTCCTGCGTGCACGTTTATTTGTTTTTCCTATCGAAGTGTATTTTCTACAGAATTTTGCCAGGAACAACCCTTTTGTTGCCGTGGATTCTTTTACGTGCGCTAAGTGCATACTGCACACGGGACCTCGGTTTATCATCTCATCCGAACGATTAGCGTCCAGACCACCGCTCAAGGTCTAGTGGAGGGGGAGAAAATATCGGCGGCTGAACCGTGATTCGAACCAGCGCGCTCAGATTCTCTCGCTTCCTAGGCGGACGCGTTACCTCCAGGCCATCACTCCACTGTGTGTGTGTGTGTGTGTGTGTGTGTGTGTGTGTGTGTGTGTGTGTGTGTGTGTGTGTGTGTGTGTGTGTGTGTGTGACTTGACTTGACTTGACTTGACTTGACTTCATTTATTGTCATAAAATCCCGAAGGATTAATAGACACAACAAAGAACAAAGGGAACAAAGAAATAAACGGTCATCTAATACGCATGCACTGAAATACATAGTTGGCAAGTGTTTTTTGACAGTCATCGCAGGTGAATAAATCACTTGGTTTTAGTATATTGTTTTGTATTTTTCTAGAGATCACATTTGATTGATGATCATACTGCTGTATAGTAGTGATTAGATGGCTTCGCAAATTATGAAATAAGATACACGAATCTAAGAAATGCAATTCATCTTCAACAACTTCACATATAGCACATAACCTCTCTTCTCTGGGAATGTTTGCATATCTTCCTCGTTCGATGTTTAAATAATGTGCGCTTATTCTGAGTTGACAAAGAGCTTGTTTGTGAGCAGGATCGATTTTATCAGTTAGATAATTCTCAATTTGATAATCGTTTCTTTTAATTTTGTTGTAGAAATCTAATCTACTGTATTCAGTTTTTCTCTGTTTCCAGAATTGTACATATCTATTTCTTAGTTGTTGGCGTAATGTAAATGTGTGTGTGTGTACGTCTGGATGTGTCTGTCTGTGACTGCCTGCCTGTCATGTATACATGTATGTATCGTTCTTTTACTTAACGTCTATCTACTTTTGTGATTTTAGACGAAAATCCATCGTCTCCCCCACCCCACCCATGCCTTAAATCATCACTACTTTCCCTGTTCGTCTCTCCTCAATTACCATTAAAAAAGAAGAACAAACAAACAAACAAAAAAAAAGAATATAAACGAAATGAAATAAACTAACTAGTCAACCAGTAGAATTACAACAACGAGCCAAATGGGCTCCAAATTAAACCCTGAACTATTTCAAACACATGTTGATTATCATTTAAGACATCTCTAATGGAAGCAGATGAAAAACTGCACATTTTGTAAATGACATAGGTAAATATGGTTTTAACTGTTCACATTTATGGGTGATATGCACGGGGGCAATTTCACTGCCGCAAATGCAAGTGACATTAGAAGTATGTTTTGTTTTATGGCATCCATATTAGACTGGTGA
>NC_134910.1:19766195-19771195 GCF_041734735.1 Babylonia areolata | reverse complement strand
GATCGTTCCTTCGAATCGTGCGGTCGAACCACAATCCGTGTATTCGTAAGGCTGCCTTGTGATCCACCCAAAACATGCAAGGAAAGTGTACAGGCATAATTTTACTTCGTGTGTTAAAAACATATGTGGTTTTGATGAAGTTAGAGAGAGAGAGGAGGGAGAAAGGGTGGAGAAAGAGAGAGGGGGAGAGAGAGGGGGGGAGAGAGAGGGGAAGAGAAAGAGGGGGAGAGAGAGGGGAAGAGAGAGAGGGGGAGAGAGAGGGGAAGAGAGAGGGGAAGAGAGAGAGGGGGAGAGAGAGGGGAAGAGAGAGAGGGGGGAGAGAGAGGAGGGAGAAAGGGTGGAGAAAGAGAGAGGGGGAGAGAGAGAGGGGAAGAGAGAGAGGGGGAGAGAGAGAGGGGGAGAGAGGGGGAGAGAGAGGAGAGAGAGAGAGGAGGAAGAAAGGGTGGAGAGAGAGAGAGGGGGTGAGAAAGAGGGAGAGAGAGAGGGGAAGAGAGAGAGGGGAGAGAGAAGGAGAGAGAGAGGAGAGAGAGAGGGGGAGAGAGAGAGGGGGAGAGAGAGGGAGAGAGAGGAGAGAGAGAGAGGAGGGAGAAAGGGTGGAGAGAGAGAGAGGGGGAGAGAGAGAGGGAGAGAGAGAGGGGAAGAGAGAGAGGGGGAGAGAGAAGGAGAGAGAGAGGGGGATAGAGAGAGGGGGAGAGAGAGAGAGGGGGAGAGAGAGAGGGAGAGAGAGGGGGAGAGAGAGGGAGAGAGAGAGGGGGAGAGAGAGAGGGAGAGAGAGGGAGAAAGGGTGGAGAGAGAGGGGGAGAGAGAGAGGGAGAGAAAGGGGGGAGAGAGAGGGAGAGAGAGAGGGGGAGAGAGAGGGAGAGAGAGAGGGGGAGAGAGAGAGGGAGAGAGAGGGAGAAAGGGTGGAGAGAGAGGGGGAGAGAGAGAGGGAGAGAAAGGGGGGAGAGAGAGGGAGAGAGAGAGGGGGAGAGAGAGGGAGAGAGAGGGGTATAGAGGGGGGGAGAGAGAGAGGGAGAGAGAGGGGAGGGAGAAAGGGTGGAGAGAGAGGGGGAGAGAGAGAGGGAGAGAAAGGGGGGAGAGAGAGGGAGAGAGAGAGGGGGAGAGAGAGGGAGAGAGAGGGGTAGAGAGGGGGAGAGAGAGAGGGGTAGAGAGAGAGGGGGAGAGAGAGGGGAAGAGAGAGGTTGGAGAGAGAGAGGGGAGAGAGAGAGGGAGAGAGAGGGGGGAGAGAGAGAGGGGAGGAAGAAAGGGTGGAGAGAGAGGGGGAGAGAGAGAGGGAGAGAAAGGGGAGAGAGAGGGAGAGAGAGAGGGGAGAGAGGGGGAGAGAGAGGGGGGGAGAGAGGGGAGGGAGAAAGGGTGGAGAGAGAGAGGGGGGGAGAGAGATGGGGAGAGAGAGAGGGGGAGAGAGGGGGAGAGAGAGGGGGGAGAGAGAGGGGAGGGAGAAAGGGTGGAGAGAGAGAGAGGGGGAGAGAGAGGGGGAGAGAGAGGGAGAGAGAGAGGGGGAGAGAGAGGGGAGGGAGAAAGGGTGGAGAGAGAGAGAGGGGGAGAGAGAGGGGAGGGAGAAAGGGTGGAGAGAGAGAGAACTCAGAACTCAGAACTCAAAACGTTTTTATTCAAGGATTAAGATTTTAGGGATTGCCTATTCTTCCAATCTGTTCTTGCTAATCTACATCTATTACAAATAGCACACACATAAATGAAAGGAAAAGGTTTTCATGCAGAACTGTATACTTAATGAAGAAAACACCCCCCGGCCCTCCACACACACCCACATCCGTGCACACACATGCATACACACACTGACGCTCGCGTGCGAGAGAGGGGGAGAGAGAGGGGGGAGAGAGAGAGGGGAAGAAAGAGAGGGGGGGGAGAAAGGGTGGAGAGAGAGAGAGAAAAATGGTGGAGAGAGAGAGGGGGGAGAGAGAGAGAAATTGTGGAGAGAGAGAGAGGGGAGAGAGAGAGAGAGAGAAAGGGTGGAGAGAGAAAGGGGGAGAGAGAGAGAAAGGGAAAAGAGAGAGGGGGTGAGAAAGGGTGGAGAGAGAGAAAGGGAAAAGAGAGAGGACGGAGATAGAAAGGGAGGAGACATAGGGTGGAGAGAGACGAATGGGGAGAAAGAGGTGGGGGGGGAGAGTGAGAGAGAGAGTGAAGAGAGGGAGATTGGAGAGAGAGGGAGAGAGAGGGGGAGAGAGTGAAGAGAGAGGGGGGAGAGAGGGAGAGAGAGAGTGAAGAGAGAGGGGGGAGAGAGGGAGAGAGAGTGAAAGAGAGAAGGAGAGAGAGTGACGAGAGAAAGGGGGGAGAGGGAGAGAGTGAAGCGATAGAGAGAGAGAGGGAGGGAGAGACAATGAAGAGAAAGAGAGAGGGGGGGAATAGAGAGCATGCAGCGAGAGAGAGAGGGGGGGGAGAGAGAGAGGAAATTATAATGAAGATGATGATGATGATGGTGGTGATGATGATGACTATGGTGATGATGATGATCACACACACACACACACACACACACACACACACACACACACACACATTGGATATCAACCTGTTGCAACCCTTTGACGACAAATTGCTACAGTGTGAGAGACAGAGAGACAGACAGAGATAGACAGAGACAGAGACCAAGAGAGACACACAGAGAGACAGAGAGAAAGAGACGGAGACAGACAGACAGGCAGAGAGAGAGAGTGAGAGAGGGAAGCGAAAGAGAAAGATACAGAGACAGAAGAAAGAGACACACAGTCAGAGAGAGAGACAGACACAGACACAGATACACAAGGTCAGACAGAGACAGACAGACAGACAGACAGAGAGACTGGGAGACAGAGAGGCGGCTGACAGAGAGAAAGATATGCTTGATCTTTGACTCCCGACATCGGTAAACTTCCAAATCAAAGGATGAAATGGGATATCTGATACATACATGTTGCCTCGTCAACAGGTTTCTCCAAACATGACGTTCGCGGTTTAACAAAACTGCAGACCTATTGGCAAGCGTATTAATGAAAAAAGAAAAAAAAGGGTTAAAAAAAGAAGAAGAAAAAACAAGGACTGAGTCTTTGCGAAAGAAGCTTATATTAGAAGGGAGGGATAGAGAGAGACAGAGACAAAGACAGAGAGGGGATACAGGACGGGAGACAGAGAGGGAGAGACAGAGAAAGACAGAGACAGTCAGAGAGACAGAGAGGGAGAGACAGAGAAAGACAGAGACAGTCAGAGAGACAGAGAGGGAGAGACAGAGAAAGACAGAGACAGTCAGAGAGACAGAGAGGGGGATAGAGAAAAGAAGAGAGAGAGGGAGAGACAGAGACAAAAAGGGGGATAGAGAAAGGAAGAGAGAGAGGGAGAGACAGAGACAGAAAGACAGAGACGGTCAGGGAGACAGAGAGTGGATTAGAGAAAGGAAGAGAGTGAGGGAGAGACAGAGAGACAGACAGAGAGGGGGATAGAGAGAGGGAGAGACAGAGACAGAGAGGGGATAGAGAAAGGAAGAGAGAGAGAGAGACAGAAACAGAAAGAAAGAGACAGTCAGAGAGACAGAGGGGATAAAGAAAGGAAGAGAGAGAGGGAGAGACAGAGACAGAAAGACAGAGACAGTCGGAGAGACAGAGGGGATAGAGAAAGGAAGAGAGAGAGAGAGACAGAAACAGAAAGAAAGAGACAGTCAGAGAGACAGAGGGGATAAAGAAAGGAAGAGAGAGAGGGAGAGACAGAGAGGGGGGTAGAGAAAGGAAGAGAGAGTCGGAGACAGAGAGTGGATTAGAGAAAGGAAGAGAGTGAGGGAGAGACAGAGACAAAAAGACAGACAGAGAGACAGAGAGGGGGGTAGAGAAAGGAAGAGAGAGAGGGAGAGACAGAGACAGAAAGACAGACAGAGAGACAGAGAGGGGATAGAGAGAGGGAGAGACAGAGACAGAGAGGGGGGTAGAGAAAGGAAGAGAGAGAGGGAGAGACAGAAAGACAGAGACAGTCGGAGAGACAGAGGGGATAGAGAAAGGAAGAGAGAGAGGGGGGGGAGGGATGGGAGAGAGAAAGTGGGAAGAGAGAGGAGGGGGAGAGAGAGAGAAGGGAGAGAGAGAGAGAGAGAATTACAATAACAGTTGCAGAAAGACTAACACCCAGAGTCAGGCAGACAGACAGACAGAGACAGAGAGACGCATATACATAGGAACAGAGAGTAAGACAGAGTGTTAGACAGCCAGATACACACACACACACACACACACACACACACACACACACACACACACACACACACACACAGAGAGAGAGAGAGAGAGAGAGAGAGAGAGAGGCAAAGATAAACGGCTTTCATGTTTCTTATAAAGGATCATTAACCTGGTACAATCTTTGCGGGGGAAAAAGACAGAAAGAGAGTGAGACAAAGACAGCGTATACCTATTTGACGGGAAAGGGGGTGGGGGGAGTGACGTGGGAGGGGGGGGGGGCAGCGCTGTTATTCATGAAGGAAAAAAGGGAAAAAACCGAAACAAAGAAGACAAGAGAATGAAAAAAATTAAATAGAAAGAAAAAAAAGAAAGGCAGGAAGGAAGAAGAAGGAAAAAAAGGAAGGAAGGCAGACAGAAAGAAAGGAAGGAAGGAAGACAGAAAGGAAGGAAGGAAGAAAGAAAGAAAGGAAGGAAGAAAGAAAGGAAGGAAGGAAGGAAGGAAGGAAGGCAGACAGAAAGAAAGGAAGGAAGAAAGAAAGGCAGAAGGAAAGAACGAAAGGAAGAAAAGGAAGAAGGAAGAAGGAAAGGAAGGAAGGAAGAAAGACAGAAAGGAAGGAAGAAAAGAAAGGAAGGAAGGAAGAAAGACAGAAAGGAAGGAAGAAGAAGGAAAAAAAGGAAGGAAGGCAGACAGAAAGAAAGGAAGGAAGGAAGACAGAAAGGAAGGAAGGAAGAAAGAAAGGCAGAAGGAAAGAACGAAAAGAAGAAAAGGAAGAAGGAAGAAGGAAAGGAAGGAAAGAAAGGAAGGAAGAAAGTAAAGAAAGAAAGAAGGAAGAAAGAAAAGAAGAA
>NC_134910.1:19758695-19761195 GCF_041734735.1 Babylonia areolata | reverse complement strand
AAGAAAAAGAAGAAGAAGAAGGAGGAGGAGGAGAAGAAGAAGGAGGAGGAGGAGAAAAAGAAGAAGAAGGAGGAGGAGGAGAAAAAGAAGAAGGAGGAGGAGGAGAAAAAGAAGAAGAAGGAGGAGGAGGAGAAAAAGAAGAAGGAGGAGGAGGAGAAAAAGAAGAAGAAGGAGGAGGAGGAGGAGGAGAAGAAGAAGAAGACGTACAAGAACAAGAACAAGAAGGAAAAGAAGAAGACTCAAACTCACACTGTGGGTAGGACTGTGATGTTACATCGTGTGTGTGTGTGGGGGGGGGGGATATTTGAGAATAAGATAATTGGATCATGTGGGGATGGCTTATTCATAAAGGTCATACAGCGATTTGAAACACTATACATTTACAGAGAGAGCGGGGGAGAGAAATTAGTACAATCTGCAACTCCACATATCTTTTTGTTTGTTTGTTTGTTTTTTCACTTGATTATTTTTGGTGACTTTTAAATGAAACAAAATATACACACCCAGGTTATAATTACGTATTTAGTTCTTACGAAAATAAACACCTGTCTTTGGTGTTCAGTTGAAGAAACAAAGCGTATTCTTTTACAAACGGGAGAAATCCTGTTAAAGAAAAGCTGGTTCTGAAACAAGACCCACTTTGGTAAGTGCCTACACTCCATACCATCGGTCTGTCTTCAGGAATGACAAGTGGAAATGATGGCGGAGGTAAAGGCAAGACTGGAGAGAAGTAATGACTATTATTCAACAGAGATGTGAAAAGAGATCAGGATAGGGACCTCTACTTCTTCTTCTTCGTTCGTGGGCTGCAACTCCCACGTTCACTCGTATGACCACGAGTGGGCTTTTACGTGTATGACCGTTTTTACCCCCGCTTTTTTGGCAGCCATACTCCGTTTTCGGGTGTGTGCATGCTGGGTATGTTCTTGTTTCTATAACCCAGCGAATGCTGACATGGATTACAGGATCTTTAAGGTGCAGGTGTTTTGTTTGTTTGTTTGTTTTTATCTTCTGCTTGCATATACACACGAAGGGGGTTCTTGTTTGCATTCAAACATTGTTTATTCATTAATTTGGCGACTGTTTAGTTGATTGTTTGTTTGTTTGCGTGCCTCTGTGTGTGCCTCTGTGTGTGTGTGTGTGTGTGTGTGTGTATGTGTGCGTGCGTGTGTGCGTGTGTGTGTGTGTGTGTGTGTGTGTGTGTGTGTGTGTGTGTGTGTGTATGTGTGTGTGTGTTTGCCTTTCATTTTCATTTTATTTCTTTTTTAGACCACTTTATACATACATGGTATAAAAAAGATCATGCAAGATAAGAAAAGAGGAAGAAGGAGGACAACAGCAACAACAACAACGACAACGACAACGACGACGACAACAACAACAACAACGACAACGACAACAACAACAACGACAACAACGACGATGACAATAACAACAACAACAAAGACAACAACAACGACGACGACGACAACAACAACAACAACGACAGCAACAACAACAACAACATCAACTTTTTTTTTCTCTGCCCAGTGAAAAAAGTCTCATGTGCAGCACATAAAAAAAAAAGAAACTAATGCGACTTCGTGGACTCGTATGCAACTCAGGATTTAAAAAAAAAAGGAGAAGAAGAAGTAAAAAAAAAGAACAACAACAACAAAAAGAACAAGAAGAAGACAAAATGATGATAATGATAAGAAGAGGAAGAAGAAGACGAAGAACACCACCACCACCATCAACAACAACAACAACAATACGACAACAACGACAACAACAAAAGAAAAAAAGAAGAAGACAAATGATGATAATGATAATAATAAGAAGAAAAACAACAACAACAACAACAACAACAACAAGGAACAAGAAAAAACAGAACAAGAACAAGACAAAAACAAAAATAAAGATAACAAGAAGAAGAACAACAACAACAACAACAAAACAAATGAACAAAAACAAAAAACAAAAACAAAAAAAAGAACACGGACAACAAAAGATCAAGGCCCAGAAGAAACGAGCCGATCGCAAACCTTTAACCTTCTGCACCCCTGTTCCATTAAACATCAGCTGACCGGGCCGCGAGATGGGACGTGACATGACGAGGGAGGGAAGAGGTTAATCAAGATGGGAACTCAAGATTATCCCCCCCCCCTCCGCACCCCCACCCCCTCACCACCACCCCCCACACACACACACACATCCCTACCCCACCCCACCCCCACCCCCCACACACACATAACACCCTCCCGCCCCCAACCCCTTTCCTCACTTCCGCTTCCTTTGCAGCCAAATTGTTGCATCTTTTTGCATGCTGCCAGCACCCCCACCCCCCCCACCCCTCCTTCTCTTCCTCTCCCCCTACGCCTGCACCCCCCCCTACCCCCACCCCCCCCCCCACCCCCCCCGCCCCCCACCTCCTCCCTCCAGCCTTCTCCTTATCCACAATAACACGCACATCTTTGGCGCTGTGGAATCACGGTCTGAGATGGACAGAGGGAGATAGCAG
>NC_134910.1:19728695-19756195 GCF_041734735.1 Babylonia areolata | reverse complement strand
ACGATACGATACGATACAATACAATGAAAAATAAATACAATACAATACAATGCACTTGTCCTGTAGAATATATGTGAACTGTGGCATTTTGGGAAGAAAAACATTTATTTCTGAAGAAGTAGCAGTAGCAGCAGAAGCAGCAACAGGAAGAGGAGAAGAAGAAGAAGGGGGAGGAGGAGGAGGGGGAGGAGGAGGAGAAGAAGAAGAAGAGGACGAGGAAGAAGAAGACAAAGGAGGAGGAGATGGAGGAGGAGAAGAAAAAGAAAGAGAATGAGAGGAGGAGAATGAGGAGGAGGAGAGGAGGAGGAGGAGAAGAAGAAGAAGGGGGAGGAGAAGAAGAAGAAGAAGAAGTAGAAGAAAAGAAAAAAAAAGGAGGAGGAGGAAAAGACGAAGGAGGAGGACGAGGAGGAGGAGAAGGAGAAGAAGAAGAAGTAGGAGGAGAAGGAGAAGGAGGAGATGAAGGAGGAGGAGGACGACGAAAAGAAGAAGGAGGAGGAGAAGAAGAAGAAGAAGGAGGAGGAGGAGGAGGAGGAAGAGGAGGAGGAGAAGAAGAAGAAGGAGGAGGAGGAGAAGAAGAAGAAGAAGGAAGAGGAGGAGGAGGAAGAGAAGAAGAAGGAGGAGGAGGAGAAGAAGAAGAAGAAGAAAAGAAAAAAAGGAGGAGGAGAAGACTAAGGAGGAGGAGGAGAAGGAGGAGGAGGAGAAGGAGGAGGACGAGGAGGAGGAGAAGGAAGAGGAGAAGAAGGAGGAGGAGGACGAGGAGAAGGAGAAAAAGAAGGAGAAGGGGGAGGAGGAGGAGGAGGAGAAGAAGAAGGGGGAGGAGGAGGACGACGAGAAGAAGAAGAAGAAGGAGGAGGAGGAGAAGAAGAAGGAGGAAGAGGAAGAGAAGAAGAAGGAAGAGGAGAAGAAAAATAAGAAGAAGAAAAGAAAAAATGGAGGAGGAGAAGACAAAGGATGAGGACGAGGAGGAGGAGAAGGAGAAGAAGGAGGAGGAGGAGAAGGAGGAGGAGGACGAGGAGAAAAAGAAGGAGGAGGAGGAGGAGAAGAAGGAGGAGGAGGACGAGGAGAAAAAGAAGGAGGAGGAGAAGGAGGAGGAGGACGAGAAGAAGAAGAAGAAGGAGGAGGAGAAGAAGGAGGAGGAGGAGGAGAAGGAGGAGGAGAAGGAAGAGGGGAGGAGGAGGAGGAGAAGAAGAAGAAGAAAATGACAAAGATGACAAAGTTAACGACAAAGATAGCGGCAAGGCAAAAGATAAATTCTTTATGAACGAGGGTAACAAGTATGCACGGAACAAGCGAGGAACACGCACAAATGACGTCCTACAGCAAAAGCAGGAGGAGGAGGAGGCTTTATGGGTGACCACCATCACACTGCACACGTGAGGCAGAAAGAGAAAATTGTCTCGACCAAGCGCCACCGCCTTATCCCTGACCGTGGTCAAGCAAGAACTGACTAACTTGGTTAATTATTAACTTACAATGACGGAAGATACCTCATTGCTGTAGGCCCTCTGTCTCTGTCTCTCTCTGTATCTGTCTCTGTCTCTCTCTGTCACTGTCTCTGTCTCTCTCTCTCTCTCTGTGTCTCTCTGTGTCTCTGTCTCTGTCTCTCTCTGTCTCTGTCTCTTTGTGTGTGTCTCTCTCTCTGTCTGTCTCTCTCTCTCTCTGTCTCTTTCTGTCTCTCTCTCTCTCTCACTCTCTCTCTCTATGTCTCTGTCTCTCTCGCTCTCTGCCTCTCTCTACATATATCTGTGTGTGTGTGTGTGTGTGTGTGTGTGTGTGTGTGTGTGTCTGTCTGTCTGTCTGTCTGTCTGTCTGTCTCTTTCTCTGTCTGTCTGTCTGTCTGTCTCCCTATCCCTCTCATCCCCAGAGTTATTAGCCATACGTTCACGAACGTTGCCCTCCATGCCCCTTCCCCTTCTCAAACATAATCTCCTCTTCACTCTCTCTTCCTTTCTCTCTGTCTCTCTATATGTTACTGCCTCTCTCTGTGTCTTTGTCTCTCCTCTCTCTCTCTCTCTCTCTCTCTCTCTCTCTCTCTCTTTCCTCTGTCTCTCTGTCTTTGTCTCTCTCCCCCACTTTCTGTCTCTCTGTCTTTTTTGTTAGCTCCTTATCCATCCCTCATTTCTCCTCCTCTCTCTCTTCTCTCTCTTCTCTCTCTTCTCTCTCTCTTCTCTCTCTCTCTTCTCTCTCCTCTCTCTCTCTTCTCTCTCTTCTCTCTCTTCTCTCTCTCTCTTCTCTCTCTCTTCTCTCTCTCTTCTCTCTCCTCTCTCTTCTCTCTCTCTCTTCTATCTTCTCTCTCTAACTCTCTCTTTCTTCTCTCTCTCTTCTCTCTTTTCTCTCTTCTCTCTCTCTCTTCTCTCTCTCTTCTCTCACTTCTATCTTCTCTGTCTCTCTTCTCTCACCTCTCTCCCTCTTCTCTTCTCTCTCTTCTCTCTCCTCTCTCTCCTCTCTCTCTCTTCTCTCTCTCTTCTCTCTCCTCTCTCTCTCTTCTCTCTCCTCTCTCTCCTCTCCTCTCTCTTCTCTCTCTCTCTTCTGTCTCTTCTCTCTCTGTGTCTTCTCTCTTCTCTCTCCTCTCTCTCTTCTCTCTCTTCTCTCTCCTCTCCTCTCTCTCTCTTCTCTCTCTTCTCTCTCTCTTCTCTCTCTTCTCTCTCTCTCTTCTCTCTCTTCTCTTTTTTCTCTCTCTCTTCTCTCTCTCTTCTCTCTCCTCTCTCTCTCTTCTCTCTCTCTCTTCTCTCACTTCTATCTTCTCTCTCTCTTCTCTCTCCTCTCTCTCTCTCCTCTCTCTCTCTCTCTTCTCTCTCTCTTCTCTCTCCTCTCTCTCTTCTCTCTCTCTTCTCTCTCCTCTCTCTCTCTTCTCTCTTTTCTCTTCTCTCGTCTCTCTCTCCTCTCTCTCTCTCTCTTCTCTCTCTTCTCTCTCTCTTCTCTCTCCCTCTTCTCTCTCTCTTCTCTCTCTCCTCTCTCTTCTCTCTCTCTTCTCTCTCTCCTCTCTCTCTTCTCTCTCTCTTCTCTCTCCTCTCTCTTCTCTCTCCTCTCTCTTCTCTCTCCTCTCTCTTCTCTCTCTCTTCTCTCTCCTCTCTCTCTCTCTCTTCTCTCTTCTCTCTCCTCTCTCTCTTCTCTCTCTCTTCTCTCTCCTCTCTCTCTCTTCTCTCTTTTCTCTTCTCTCGTCTCTCTCTCCTCTCTCTCTCTCTCTCTTCTCTCTCTTCTCTCTCTCTTCTCTCTCCCTCTTCTCTCTCTCTTCTCTCTCCTCTCTCTCCTCTCTCTTCTCTCTCTCTTCTCTCTCCTCTCTCAAAGGTTATTCCCCTGCATAAAAAAGGTGATGCTAATGATGTCAATAATTACAGACCAATCTCATTGTTGTCTTCTGTCTCAAAAGTTCTAGAACGTCATGTACACCTTTGTCTTACATTCTTTATTGAAAAATATCAGCTTCTCTATACCAATCAATCAGGATTTAGACAGCACCATTCTTGTGAAACCGCTTTATGTAGAATAACTGATGCATGGCTGCGTGATATTAATAAAAGCAAGGTGGTTGGAGTGATATTCCTTGATTTTACAAAAGCGTTTGACTTAATCAATCACGAAATATTGCTTCAAAAATTGAAATGTTATGGTATTGACGATAACTGCTTATTGTTTCTCAGATCTTACCTAGAAAACCGTATTCAGGCTGTCTATTCACGTGGCTTTATTTCTTCCAAAAGGCATGTTCCAAGAGGAGTACCGCAGGGGTCAATTCTAGGCCCTCTCTTATTTTCCTTGTATATCAACGATCTACCTTTATCAATTCAACATGCAATCTGTGATTTATTTGCTGATGATACATCAATACAATATGCTAGTCACAATGTTGACGAAATTAGTTATCACCTGAATGCCAACATGAAATCTGTCGAAAACTGGTGTGATGCTAATGATATGGTCGTACACCCTGAAAAGACAGAATGCATGTTAATTTGTCCTCGTCAGAAAAGACAGAACATAAAAGAAGCACAACTTAACATAAAATATAAAGATAATACTATCAAACAAGTTACTAAGCATATGCTATTAGGCATTACTATTGATCAAAATCTTTCGTGGCAGGAACATATTCATTGCCTCATAAAACAAGTATCATCTAGTGTATTCCAATTATCACAGATCAAACACTTTCTTGATAATCATTCTAGACGTGTGTTTTACTTTGCCTATATCCAGTCTCGCCTCAGCTATTGCTCGATTATTTGGGGTAAATGTCCTCCTTCTACATTAAAGCCACTTTGCTCTTTACAAAAACGTGCCATTAAGATGATTAACCATGTAAATACCACAGGTGGATCTGTGCACAATATGTACAAAGAACTTCAAATATTACCTTTTCATCTACTTATTAGATATAACACATTGATTCTTATACATAAAATTGTTCATAACGCATGCCCACAATATTTAAAATCGTTATTTTGTTTCCAGTTCCAACGTAATTCAGATAGAGCTATTGTCCCAAAGCCTAAAATTGATTTATTTAAGATGAGTCTCTCATTTAATGGAAGCATCGAATGGAACATGCTTCCAAAGACATGTCGTCAAATTCCAGCCATATCTCTCTTTAAAACTAAGATAAGAATATTTCTATTCGATACATTTGATTAACCTACTCGCGGTCTTTTGCAAATGCTTGCTTGTACTCAGTCCACTAGCTGCCATGCCATGATGAATGAAAAATTGAATGTATGTGTATGTGTGAACAGTAAGTGCGTGTGTGTGTTTGTGTGTGTTTGAGTGTGTGGGCGTGAATGTGTACGTATGTCTTTGTTGCTTGTTTTATAATTTTGTGTGTGTGTGTGTGTGTGCGTGTGTGTGTGTGTGTGTGTGTGTGTGTGTGTGTGTGTGTGTGTGTGTGTGCGTGTGTGTGTGTGTGTGTGTGTAAGTACCTATGTACATGTAATGTACCAATTGTTCCAGTTTTTCATCGCTTTGTTACCTTTAATAGACTATTCAAGTTCCTATTCTTATTCGTCGTTCTTATTATTTTATTTTATTTCAGTTTATTTCTTTATTTTTATGTTTTGTGTCGTTCGTTCTTTATTTTTTATGTCGTTAAATGGGCAGAATTGTAAAAAGGCCTTTACTGTGCCTAATTCTTTACCCATTAAAGATTCAATCAATCTCTCTCCTCTCTCTCTTCTCTCTCTCTTCTCTCTCCTCTCTCTTCTCTCTCCTCTCTCTCCTCTCTCTCTTCTCTCTCTCTCCTCTATCTCTTCTCTCTCCTCTCTCTCTCTTCTCTCTCTCTTCTCTCACTTCTATTTTCTCTCTCTCTTCTCTCTCTCTCTTCTCTGTCTCTGTCTTCTCTCTTCTCTCTCCTCTCTCTCTTCTCTCTCTCCTCTATCTCTTCTCTCTCCTCTCTCTCTCTTCTCTCTCTCTCTTCTCTCACTTCTATTATCTCTCTCTCTTCTCTCTCTCTCTCTTCTCTCTCTCTTCTCTCTCCTCTCTCCCTCTTCTCTTCTCTCTCTTCTCTCTCCTCTCCTCTCTCTCTCTTCTCTCTCTCTTCCTTCTCCTCTCTCCCTCTTCTCTCCTCTCTCTTCTCTCTCTTCTATCTTCTCTCTCTTCTCTCTCTCTCTTCTCTCTCCTCTTTCTCCTCTCCTCTCTCTCTCTTCTCTCTCTTCTGTCTCTTCTCTCTCTCTCTCTGTCTTCTCTCTCTTCTCTCTCTTCTCTCTTCTCTCTTCTCTCTCTCTTCTCTCTCTCTCTTCTCTCTCTTCTCTTTCTCTCTCTCTTCTCTCTCTCTCTCTTCTCTCTCTCTCTCTTCTCCTCTATCTCAATCCAGTCCCAAGTTCCCTGAGGCAGGCACGGTTGACCAGCGACAGCGGCGGACGTCATAACAGCACGGACCGAAATGTAAAACTGAAACAAAAACTGACTGTGAAGACCGACTGCGTGACATCATTACTGACAAATTAGGAATTACAAAAGACATAGAAAAAAGCAAATTGAAAGGAAGCTCTATTTTTCTGGGGGAAGATTTCTCCCAAAGAGTACGTGACATCAGGAAGCGTCTTACGCCCCACTTAAAAGTCGCGAGAGCAAATCAAAAACGAGCCACAATGATATTTGACCACCTTCTCATCAATGGCCAAAAGTTTGTTCTCGATGAGAATGATCAGCTCAAACCGGTCAAACAGGGATTCGGCCTGCCCAACGTTAATGCAAGTAATTCTGTACATGCACATGAATCACGCCTCTCTGATACTTTTCAAGGGGTGGCGCTGTTTAACTCCGCCCCGACCTTCACGTGGCATACGGATGACGCTGAACACGGAGATGTCGGCAGAGGAAACATTGTGTGTGTTAACTGTGTCACAACTGATGGGGAAAAATGTTCCTCCACAAGCAGTGCAGGCAAATGGATTTAACATGGATACGGTGGGGAACAATGGGTTTTCTGTGCAGGACAAAATCAGTGAGGTATTGAATGAAAGCGTGAGAGAGGTTGAAAGTATTGGCGAGGATGGAGGCATGAGCGAAGAACAGATGTGTATGAACGCAACGGATCTTTCTTGTACTGTTGATCATTCTCGTGTTGGCATTGTTGATACACCTTTTCATTTTTTACACTGAATTGTTTATGGGCTTTTCAACAAACTTTATGACAAACATTTTCTTGACTATATTTCTACTTTTGACTTTATTTGTCTTGTCGAAACGTTATCGAAGACCTAGATTCCCGTTTGTTCCCCTGTCACACTGTATACTGTAAACCAGCAGACTGACTCGGCAGGGACGGGGGTAAGGGGGTGTGGTTTGTTTGATAAGAAGTGTGTTTGTCCCCTTTGTTAAAGAACTTGCATGCGACGCAGGCAATATCTCATGTTTTTTACTTGACAAAAAGTTGCTTGGCTTCGAAAACAGTATAATTTATATGTGTGTATATGTTTCTCCTATGAATGCTCCATATTATGCTAACTTTGGAATTGACAGTGGGATAATGTGTGTTGAAGAGGTGTTAGCTGAATTATAAATGACTGAAGATAAATCTGATGTAATCATGTGCGGGGACCTGAATGGTAGAACATCGAACAACTTTCCTATATTAAATACCAAACTTGACAGTTCCCCCTTTTCAAAAGACAATGGCAATTTTCATTTGATAAGACAATCTGAAGACTCTGAACTTAACTCATATGGTAAATTGATTTTGAATATGTGTATTTCATATGGTTTATTTATTCAAAATGGAGTATGTAATGGCGACCTACAGGGTCGCTTCACATACATCCCTGACTCAGGTTGCAGTGTGAATGATTATTTTCTGCTGTCTGAAGATTTATTTAATGAAATACAAACAACTTGTCATCTAAATATGGCTGAGAGGATAGAGTCTGATCGCCAGCCTTTAGAGTTATATTTTCTTTCAAAAAGTAAAACGAATTATAAGGATAATGTTCCTCACGAACACACATTTCTCGAAAAGTTTGTCTGGAACACTGAATATGCACAGATTCATTGGCTTACGCCACACAGTTAATTGATATTGATGCAAATCACGCTCTCAGTGTATTTGATAATTGTTTAAAGAAACAAGCTGAATCTATGAAATAGAGATCTTTTGCACATCAGAGGAAAACAGACCCATGGTTTGATAATGAATGTAGAGCCACTAAACGATCTGTCAGGAGACTGTTTAGGATAGCAAGTAAATCGAAGAAGAAGGAGCATAGGAGTGAGTTTTGTAAAGCGAGGAGAGAATACAGACATTCAGTTAACAGAAAAAGAAAACAGTATAATAATGCAGTTCTAGACAGGCTTATTCTTCCTGTACACAATCAAAGGAAATTCTGGTAAAATATGAGAAATGTCTCTAGTGAAACGAAATTTTATGTTTCTGATATATCTGTGGTTTCATCATTTTAAGAATGCCCTGGAAAATGAAAACATCTCTGATGAAAATGTGAATATGTCTTCAGATAGTGACAACCATAATGTTGTATCCAACATGAATGAATGTGATGTTGAGTATGTTGTTGATGAGTTTGATTGTTGTTATGTATTGAATCATCCTATATCTTAAGAGGAAGTGATGATTTCTATTTTTTTTTAAATTTAAAAGTTAAAATGTGGTAAGGCAGCAGGACCTGATGGTGTTACTGGTGAACTCCTTAAAAATGCTAATGATGAAGTGGTTGACTTTCTGGTGAAATATTTAAATGTATTGATCTAATATTCTTCCTTTATTCAAAAAAGGCAATGTCGATAATCCAAATAATTATAGAGGTATTTCGTTGTCTGACATGAGTAGTAAGCTTCTTAGTTGTATGATAAATTCGAGACTTCAAGAATGGATAGATCAGAATAATATAACAGGAGAATACCAGGCAGGATTCAAAAAGAATTATTCCACAGTTGATCATATGCTCACACTATTAGCATTTATTCAAAAGCAATTCATATCTGATCGAAAATTATATGTTGCTTTTATAGATTTTGAGAAGGCGTTCAATTCTATATCACGGAAACTTCTTTGGCCCATATTGTTGAAAAATGGTATTAAAGGAAAATTATTTCGATGTATAAAAAGTATGTACAATATAGTTAAGGCTATGATTAGGGTTGGAACACGATTCACGGGTTATATCAATTGTAAAAATGGCGTAAAACAAGGTGATGTGTATAGCCCCGTTCTTTTCTCTTTATTCATTAATGAGTTAGCTCAAGAGATAACCTATAAAGGAAGGTATGGTGCAAATGTAAGTTATGATATGATTGAATTGTTTATTCTTTTGTTTGCTGATGACATTGCGTTACTATCAGAAACTGTGACTGGCTTACAGACACATTTAAATAATCTTTACAACGCTGCATCTCAGCTACAACTTAAGGTTAATATGGATAAGAGCAGCATTGTAGTTTTTAGGAAAGGTGGATATCTAGCCGGTACACAGAGATGGTTTTATAATACGATTAAGATGTCAGTTGTAAATTCATATCGTTATTTAGGAATATTGTTCTCTACCTAAATGAGTTTCAGTTATGCATGTCAGGATTTGGCTTGCAGGGGTAAAAGAGCTGCGTTTAGTATTATGTGTAAGGTGTATAAATTAAACTGTAATTCCATAAATATATCATCAAAATTAGTTGATGCCCAGGTGCAGCCCATTCTGCTTTATGGTGCAGAAATATGGGGTTTAGATAAAGCCTCTGCTGCAATAGAAAGTGTTCATCTATTCTTTGTGAAAAAATACCTAGGCGTCGGCACACAAACACCAAACGATCTTATTTATGACGAATTAAACAGGTTTCCATTAACTATTAACTCAGGCATATCTGTTATTCGATACTGGTTGAAACTGACACGAATGGAAGAACACAGATTACTTTTCAAGGCCTATAAAATGCTTTTAGGTTTAGCGAACAAAGGAAAAACTGGGCTTCTAAGGTTCGTGATACACTAGCAACGTATGGTTTCTTTTTCGTATGAGAAAATCAGGGGGTGGGTTGTGTTAACTCTTTTGTAAAGTTGTTTAAACAAAGACTTGTCGATTGTGGTTGGCAAATGTGGAGAAGTCACATTAATGATTGTGACAGATTCTTAGAGTACAGAAAATGTAAAACTAATCATAACAAAAAACCTTACCTTATGATTGATCTAAATAGATATGTAAGATGCATACTAACAAAATTTCGATTTGGAATTTCTTATATTGCGGTACATAGTTTCAGATACAAAGAACACAATGTGAATATGATGAAATGCCCTTTATGCAGAAATGCCACTGAGACTGAGGTTCATTTTGTACTCTGTTGTCCTGCCCTTGATGATCTTAGATTTCAGTTTATACCAGCCAAGTGCTATAAAAACCCTAGTAACTTTAAACTTTCATTACTTCTGGCTGCTAGAAATGAACTTGTATTAAACAATCTTTCTGTATTCTTATACCAAGCATTAAAAAGAAGAGAAATTGTTAGCTCATGACCTATGACGTAGTATTACCGTTATACTGTGTAATATTGATAATCACTGCTTATATTGTATCCAATTTGGCACCTATGTGTTTATATCCTGGCTTGTATTTCCTATTTTCTTTCTTGCTAAATATATATGTGTATTTATATGTATGTGTATATATGCATATATGTATGTATGTATGCATGTATATATATATATATATATATATATATATATGTGTGTGTGTGTGTGTGTGTGTGTGTGTGTGTGTATTAGAAAATGTTGTTATGTTTATACCCCTTCGTATGGGGCTTTGGCCTTCATGAATAAATTCCAATTCCAATTCCTCTATCTCAGTCACTCTCTCTCTCTCTCTCTCATTCTTGTCGCCCGGCCTTCTTCAACGTCTCATTTTCTCCTCCCTCTTTCTCATTAGTTCTCTCTTCATTTCTCTCTTTCTTCCTCTCTCTCTCTCTCTCTCTCTCTCTCTCTCCCTCACCCCTGTCTATCTCGCCCTCCGGCCCTGGGCGCCCACTCATTTTTACTTTCCCTCTCTTCCTCCTCTCTCTGTGTAGCATCTTGTCATCCACACCTCGCCCCCCCCCCCCCCACACACTCTCTCTGTCCGTCTCTCCCTCCCTCCTCTCCCTCTCTCTCTCTCTGTGTCTCTCTGTCCCTCTCTATCTCTCTCTCTGACCCCTTCTGTCTCTCTCTCTCACCTCTATCTCTCTCACCCTCTGTCATCCAGCTCCTCCTCTCACTCTCACTTACTTTGCCTCTCTCTTCTCCTCACTCTCCCCCTCTTTCTCTTCTCCTCCTCTCCCTCCCTCTCTGTCTCCCGCCTCTCTCTCCTTCTCTGTTTCTGTCTCTCTCTCCCTTGTTATCTCTCAGCCCCCCCCCCCCCCCCCACCCCACCCCCAAGCCTTTCCCAGTATGTTATTAGCCCTCTATTCAACAGTCGCGGATCCCGCATTCTGCCCTGTTACAATCTCATCTTGTCAATCCTCATCCTCACGCCTGCCCCTCCCACTCTCCCCGCAACCCCCACCCCCCCATACACTCCACACACGTCCCCCACCCCCACGCCCCCTCCCAGCCCTCACGACCCCTTCCTGGCCGGGCCGTCAATAATGTATGTCATATTCCCTCCCCTGTGGTTCCCTCTCCGAGGATGGAGGAAGGGAAAGGGGTGTAGGCAGGAAGTGACGTGCTTTGGTACCTACATCGATTCTCTCCCTCTCTTGTCGAAGACGAAGAAGTAGGAAGGGTGTGTGTGTAGAAGAAGAAGAAGATGATGATACTGATGATGATGATGATGATGATGATGACTGTTTCTCTCTCTCTCTCTCTCTCTCTCTCTCTCTCTCTCTCTTTCTTTCTCTCTCTCTCTCACTCTGTGTGTGTGTGTGAGTGTGTGTGTGTGTGTGTGTGTGTGTGTGTGTGAAGGAGAGATTGGAGGAATAGGCTCTCTGTCTCTCTGTCTGTGTTTGTGTCTCTGTCTCTCTGTCTCTGTCTCTCTCTGTCTCTCTGTCTCTCTCTCTCTCTCTCTCTCTCTCTCTCTCTCGTGACAGCCCAGTTCTTTCGTGCCAGAACAACACATTGAGGAATCACAGGATTTCCCTTTCTCCCTACGCGGGGCCGTGACGGGGCCGTCCAAGGGAGACAATCAGTGTGCCCACAGACACGGTAACAAGACACGTTTTTTAGGGTCGCCGGTCACGAGGCAGCAGCTAGCGTCTTTCCACCGCACGCCACCACAAAACGCAATGCATGCAGATAGTGGCATGGGGCGAGGAAGGATGCATGAAGTTTGTTCCTGCTTCGCTTTCTGCTCCCGCTTCCATCTGCTGGATGTGTGTTTTCATGTCTATCTATCTCTCTATCTATCTATCTATCTATCTATCTATCTATCTATGCATGTCTGTCTGTCTGTCTGCCTGCCTGCCTGCCTGCCTGCCTGTCTGTCTGTTTATCTGTCTTTCTATCTATCTATATATCTATCTATCTGCCTGTCTGGCTCGCTGGCTGGCTGTCTATTCATCTATCCATCTATCTATCTGTCTGTCTTTCTTTCTGTCTGTCTGTCTGTTTGTTTCTCTATCTGTCAATTGACAGTAGCAGGATTGACAGGTCTGACTGATAAATGTTTGCATGGACAGTGTGTTGTCAAGGACAACGCCGAGGTTCCTCACTAAACATCAGGAAGAATACGTTTAAAAATCGATATCTGTATGTGTGTTTTGTAGCAGAAAGGTGGCAGAATGGTTAAGACGTTCATCTGCACCAGCCGCCGTGGCGAAGTGGTTAGCGTCGCGGACTGACGGCTGGGAGGACGCGGGTTCGAATCCCAGCGGAGGTAGGTTTTCCGGCCCGTGGCCGGCTCCTACCGAGTGTGCCATGGGCTTAAATTGGGAGACTGGGACCACACAGTCGAGTGTCATCCACTTGAAGGATGCGTCTTTGGGTGTGTTGCTCTAATTTCCTGACCAACACTGCAAGTGTCTGTATCTCTCGGGCCTGGTTAACGCCGGGATATCATTATGACAGGAAGCGAAGAGTACAGCCTTATCACGCAGTCTCAAACCAAAATGGACCTCCATAGCAACATCGTCATCATCATCGTCATCCTCCTCCTTCTCCTTCATCGTCATCAATATAAACAAAATAGTCTCAAAGTCTGTGGCCTTTCATGCCCTGCTCTCATGGTGACCTCAGTTTCGATACCCCTCCACTTCCGTGCTTGGGGTGAGTCCTGTCAATGTCATCAGTGTCGGCAGATTCATGGGGGGCTGTTGTTTGAGGGACGTGGTGGCGGTCTCCACTCTGGGAGGGACGCTCACTCAGTCGGGCTCCGCGACTAAGCCATTATTGTCGTTAGTAGGGGGCTTAGTAGGTGGTGTCCTAAGTACGTTAAAACAGAACAGGCACCACTGAACACCACCGAATTGACTCAGCAGCAGCGCAGGGTCTCCTCTGGTGTATGGCCTCCTGGCGACCTAACATCGATGGTTCCCTGTGGACTGCCGACGCTAGAACTGCGACGGACGAACCCGGGTGTGGCCGTGTATGGGGGAATCTAAATGAGCGGCGTGTGAGTAATGCCACTGAAACGGAGCAGATGATGGGGCAGCCAAAAATAAAAAATAAAGACTTTCATCTGCCAATACAAAGAGTCCGTGAAGGGATTAGGTTCGAATCCCGCTCTCACCCTTTCTGCCAATTTAACTGGGAAATCGAACTGAGCGTCTAGTCATTCGGATGAGACGATAAACCAAGGTTCTGCGTGCAGCACGCACTTGGCGCACTGAAAGAGAACCCATGGCAACGAGAGTGTTGTTCTCTGACAACATTTTTGTAGAAGAAATCCACTCTGATCGGTACACAAATATATGAGCATGCATCCCAGGCCTAGCAGATGTAGTGCAGCGTGCATGGATTTGCCCGAACGCAGTGACGCTTCCTTGAGAAACTGAAACTGTTTCGGGGAAAAAAAAGTTCTTATGTGATGTGTAATCGACAGTTATGGTTTTTCTATAATAATAATAATAATGTACTTTGATATAGCGCCCTTTCTCTCCAATAGCTCAGGAGTCCGTTGCATTGTTCGGACGGAAGGGCCTAGTATGGTCGTAACCCGCTACTAACTGTGCGAAGTATGGAACTGACCAATGGCGTAGTTCGGTCAACGTAGGCATTTAGTCACGTGTAACTGTCAAAAGGTTAGAACCAAGCAATGCAACTGGCACATGGGTGCTTTACATGGAAGAAAAATATTACAAGTTATATAAATCATTCATGACCACTCTCTCTCAACAACCTCCCCCCCCCCCACACACACACACACTCTGCCTGTCTGTCTCTCTCTGTCTCTGTCTCTGTCTCTCTCTCACTTTCCCACTCTTCATACATCCAAAGTGAGCTGACACGGGTGGCTTTGGAGAACAAGGAAGCTGAGAGTGCTTATATATAAATAAATAGGTTTTATTATTTCTACGCCAAAAAATAAACTTTTGTTGTTGTTGTTTTTTTTAACTGGAAGCGCACGCACAAGAAAGTACCACAGTGTTCATTACGTAAATAGGCTGTGAACACTGCCATTGTCTCGGAGTAATGGCTTAGAGGTAACGCGTCCGCTTAGGAAGCGAGAGAATCCTGGCGCACTGGTTCGAATCACGGCTCAGTTGCCGATATTTTCTCTCCCTCCACTAGACCTTGAGTGGTGGTCTGGACGCTAGTCATTCGGATGAGACGATAAACCGAGGTCCCGTGTGCAGCATGCACTTAGTGCACGTAAAAGAACCCACGGCAACAAAAGGGTTGTTCCTGGCAAAATTCTGTCGAAAAATCCCCTTCGATAGGAAAAAACAAATAAAACTGCACGCAGGAAAAAAAAAAAAAAAAAAAAAAGGGGTGGCGCTGTAGTGTAGCGACGCGCTCTCCCTGGGGAGAACAGCCCGAATTTCACACAGAGAAATCTGCTATGACAAAAAGAAATACAAATACAAATACAAAATCCAGCATCATTTCACCACAATGCCCCCTAATAACGGTGCAAGTTCCATGTATTTAGTGATGCCTGGCATAGCACTGACTTTTTTTCTTCTTCTTCTTCTTTCCCATACTCATACGATCCATGTTGTTCGCTAAAACATTTAGAAAATTATTATTATTATTATTATTATTTGCAGTATGATCAGAGCATGGTTTGACCGCGAGGTTTCTCGGAACCCGGATGACACAGTGACAAGACAAACCAGGCTATAAAAAATAAAATAAATAAATAAAAGGAAAAAGAGGACTGTCTCGCTGGTTTGATCTTGTTTACTCAGTGGGGGTGGGTGGGGGTGAGGGAGGGGGGGGCTGCAGATTCTATTTTTGTCCCGTTGCTCTGGTGTCGATGAAACGATTGTCTGTGTGTTCTGCATGTATTGCACGTGCAAAGCGAGCAGGCGGCTTTCGACGCATGTCCGGTCAGGACTGTGAGCACTCATCACAATGACGGTCCAATGACGAAGCACAAAATGCAACTGCATCGAGAAAAAGTTGGCCAGTTGGACACAGAGAGAGAGGGGAAGGGAGGGGGGGCAGGGAGAGAGAGAGGAAGGGGGTGAGGAGAGAGGAGGAGACAGATAAACAGACAGGGAGACAGGCAGTTAAAAGAGACAGACAGAGACACACAGGTGAAACACAGACACATTACACATCATTATTTTCCAGTTTTCACTTGCTCTTCAACCGTAACTGTAACTTGTGGAATATGGCAATGAATTCGTTGAGGAAGGAATGAAAAAAAATCAGAGATGAAAAGTTGGAAGAGAAAGAACAGGGCAGGGGAATAAACAAGCACGAATGAAATGAAGAAAAAAGAGACATAAAAGGGAGAAAGGGAAAAGAAAGAGAAATAGAGCATAGAAAGAAAGAGAGAGAGAGATTTAGATGGTTTATTCATGCAGGCTACAGCCCCATTAAAGGGGGGTATACAGAAAAAATGAATAAATAAATAATTAAATATGATAATAATAATAATGATAAGAAGAAGAAGAAAGCGAGACAAAGGGAGAAAGAGTGAGAAAAGAGAGAGAGAGGAAGAGAGACAAAGACAGACAGACAGACAGACAGATGGTTTATTCATATAGGCCACAGCCCCTTTAAAGGGGGATATACAGTAAAAAAAAAAATTAATTAAATAAATAAAAAGCGAGACAAATGGAGAAAGAGTGAGAGAAAGAGAGAGGGGGGAGAGACAGAGAGAGGGAGAGAGACAAAGACTGACACAGAGAGAGACAGGGAGATATATATACAAAGACAGACAGACAGACAGACAGACACACGCACGCACACACACACACACACACACACACACACACACACACACACACACACACACACACACACACACACACGATGATGATAATGACGTTGTTCGGTATAAACTGCACATGTAACTTGGCCACATGTAGAGATAGGGGGGGCGATAGGGGGAAGGGGGGGGGGAGAGAGACAAAGAAGACGAGGATCACGAGAGAGCAGAGTCAAAACGAAAGAAAAAGATAAATACCAATATCCATATGTGATACATTTCCAGCAGAGAGACAGACAGAGGAGGAGCAAAAAGAGTGTGGAGTGGCGGGGTACTGTGAATGAGGGACAGAAGAGAGAGTCAGAGAGGGAGAGGGTGAGGAGAGACAGAAGAGAGAGGGAGAGAGAGAGGAGAGACAGAGACAGAAGCGAGAGAGAGAGAGGGAGAGAGGAGAGACAGAAGAGAGAGGGAGAGAGAGAGGAGAGACAGAAGAGAGAGGGAGAGAGGGAGAGGAGAGACAGAAGAGAGAGGGAGAGAGGGAGAGGAGAGACAGAAGAGAGAGGGAGAGAGGGAGAGGAGAGACAGAGACAGAAGAGAGAGGGAGAGAGTGAGAGAGAGAGGGAGAGGAGAGACAGAAGAGAGAGGGAGAGAGTGAGAGAGAGAGGGAGAGGAGAGACAGAGACAGAAGGGAGAGGAGAGACAGAGACAGAAGGGAGAGGGAGAGAGTGTGAGAGAGAGAAGTAGACAGACAAACAGATGCAGACAGACAGGTGGACAGGCAGTAAGACTGGCAGACACAGACACAGAGATATAGACACAAACAATACACAGTCACACACAGACATCCACAAACACAGACAGACCGAGACAGACAGAAACAGACAGTGATACAGACTGACAGACACAGACAACGGAGACAGAGAGACACAGACACACAGGCAAACAGACAGACAGACACAGATCATTCACACGTCATGGTGTTCTATACTCACTGCTGACGTCATCACCACTCATCACTCATCCAGTGTAACTTACCTGGAACAGATCATTTCACTACCGTTAATGATAGTAATCATCATCATTATCATCTATGTCATCATCATGATTATAATCATAATCAGATAACAATCATCATCATCATCATCATAATCAAAAACATTATAATGATCATCGTCGTCATCATCATCATCATCATCATGAGGAGTAGTAATAATAGTAGTGGTAATAGTAGTAGTAGTAGTTGTGGTGGTAGCAGCAGCATCAGCAATGGTAGTAGTAGTAGTAGTAGTAGCAGCAGCAGTAGCAGTAGCAGAGCAGTGGTAGTAGTAGTAGCAACAGCAGTAGCAGCAGCAGTGGTAGTGCTAGTAGTAGTAGCAGTGGTAATAGTAGTAGCAACAGCAGTAGTTGTAGCAATATCAGCAATGATAGTAGTAGTAGCAGCAGTAGCAGCAACAGCAGCTGTGGTAGCAGCAGTAGTAGTAGCAGCGCCAGCAGTAGTAGCAGCAACAGCAGCAGTAGTAGTAGTAGCAGCAGCAATAGCAGCAGTAGAAGTCGGACAGAGAAAACGAGACTCGGAGAGGAGAGAGAGAAAGCCCTTCACTGATGACATGATTGACAGCGGCAGCAAAGGGGTTAACGCCGACGCCCTAGACCTGAGTGACAGCCAAGAGGTTAAAGCGCTGGACTTTTCTTCCCAGGCTCCTCAGTTCAAATCCTGACAGATGGGTTAAAGATGGAGACTTTCTTTTCCCTCATCTCCCAAGATCAGCATGATAATGCAGCAAAATGGCACTCTCCAGTGTCTGAACCTCCCTCCCCGTGTACACACACATGCGGAACATGAACTACACAATGTTAAAGACCCCACAATCCATGCAAAGTATTCCATGGGGTGATGGAAACAAGAACATATACCACATGGTGTATGGCTGCCTATACTGACAGGGTAAAAACGGCCATACAGGGAAATACCCCACTCGCAGGTTAAGATCAGATAGTTTCAGTTTCAAGAAGGCGTCAGAGCGTGCGCACTCATCCATATACGCTGCACCACATCTGCTTTTAAAAGAATGTACAAATGTCAAGCAAGCACGTAACCCAACGCGGCGATTAAGGCCGTGAGAACCTACCGTACTCTGTACAAAACAGGTTCAATGAAATAAGACAAAATATATATGTACATTCACAATGGTAAGATGAGATAAACAAAATGACAAAATATTATATAAGATAGCAAGATAACGTAACATTATATAAGATGGCATAATATTATGTTATATAGATGAGTTAATATGACTTGATATATCACAGCACACCATAAGAATAAATGCACTCTAATTCTCAGACAAGAGAAATTTTGCCAGGTACATTGCCACAATATAGAGACAAGCACTCAACATGCAAGGAGAAGGAGGAGGAGGAGAAGAAGAAGGAGGAGGGAGGGGGAGGAGGAGGAGGAGAAGAAGATTGACTGATTGATAGAATCTTTAATGGGTAAAGAATTAGGCACAGTAAAGGCCTTTTTACAATTCTGCCCATTTAACGACACAAAACATAAAAAAATAAAGAACAACACAAAACATAAAAATAAAGAAATAAAATGAAATAAAATAACACAATAAGAAAGACGAATAAGAATAGTAACTGGAATAGTCGATTACAGGTAACAAAGCGATGAAAAGAACAATTAGTACATTATTTGTTCGTACGTACGTACACACACACACACACAATTATAAAAAAATCAAACAAAGACATACGTCCACATTCACGCCCACACACTCAAACACACACAAACACACACACGCACTTACTGTTCATTTGCCAGAACATCAACACGATCACACATACATTCAAGAAGAAGGAGGAGGAGAAAGAGAAGAAGGAGGAGGAGAAAGAGAAGAAGAAGGAGGAGGAGAAAGAGGAGGAGGAGATGGTGATGATGAAAGAGGAGGAGGGGGATGAAAAGAGGAAGAAAAAGAAACGGGTGGCGCTGTACTGTGGCGATGCGCTATCCACGGGGAGAGTTGCCTGTGTCCCCTCACAAGCAGTCACTCTTTCACTGTCTCGCCACACACTCCCTTCACCACAACGTCACTTCATCTTTGTCAGTCTGTCGCTTGGGATGTCTGTCTGTCTATCTGTCTGTTCGTCTGTCTCTGTCTGCCTGTGTCTGTCTGCCTGTCTGTTCGTATAGTCTAGAGGTCTGTCTGTCTGTCTGTCTGTCTGTCTCTTATACTGTATGTCTCTGGCTGTCTCTATCTCTGTCTGCCTCTGTGTGTTTATTTGTCTCTATCTGTCTGCTTTTATGTACTTGTCTGTCGATCTCTCTCTCTCTCTCTCTCTCTCTCTCTCTGTATCTGTCTGACATTAAGATGAGAGAGAGAGAGAGAAAGAGAGAGAGAGAGAGTGGGGCTGGCAGACAAACGACGACACACATAAAACGATGTGTATTCGCTCAAAGGGGGTTCATGCACTAGCAAGTCTTCTTAACCCTGTCTGTCTGTCTCTCTGTCTCTCTCTGTCTCTCTGTTTGTGTCTGTCTCTCTGTCTCTCTCTCTCTGTCTCTGTCTCTCTGTCTGTCTGTCTCTGTCTCTGTCTCTCTCTGTCTCTGTCTGTCTCTCTGTCTCTGTCTCTCTGCCTCTCTCTCTCACTTGTTCTCTCTGTGTCTCTGTCTCTGTCTCTCCCAATATCTCTCTCTCATGCACACACACACACTCTCTGTCTCTGTCTCTCCCTTTCACTCTCTGTCTCTCTCTCCCTCTCTCTGTCTGTCTGCCTCTGTCTCTCCCAATCTCTCTCACTCTCTCTCTCTTACACTCTCTCTCTCTCTCTCTCTCTCTCTCTCCCTCCCCATCTTCCCACCACACACAAACGGAAACCCAAAGCCCATTGTATCTAAAGGGTGTAAGGGGAAGACATACCCGTGTAAGGAGCAGTCAGTGAATTTTGACACTGAAAGGTAATCATCACCGTCCACATGAAAGCCAACAAAAATAGCGAGGATGGAAGACACCCCCCCTCCCCCCGTTCTTTCATTGGCGTTTTCTCTCTCTCTCTCTCTCTCTCTCTCTCTCTCTTTCTCTCTCTCTCTCTAATCTAATAGTTTTGATGCATTACTTATTGATAAGATATTATTTGGTATTGACAAAGATGTGTTGTTTGTGTACTGTTATGTACCACCCGAAGGTTCCCCATACTATGCATATTTTGACTGTGAAAATGGAATTGCGTTATTGGAAGATTTTTTGATTGATTGTACATTAGCTTACAATGATGTTTATATCTTGCTGTGTGGGGATTTGAATGGCAGGACATGTAATATTTCCCACCACTGCCAGGGAGTTACAGGAGATGAGTTTCAGCGAAGAAGTCACCCAATTAGTATCAATAGACGTTCCGAAGATTCTGTTCTTAACAACTATGGAAAATTGCTGTTGAATATGTGTACTGCACTTGACTTGTGTATAATTAATGGAATGTGTCATGGCGACCAAAATGGTTGCTACACTTATATATCGGATAGTGGATGCAGTGTGAATGATTATTTCATTATGTCTTGTGATATGTATGCATTGTTGTGTGATTCATGTACGTTGTGTGTGTCTGACAGAACTGAATCCGATCATATGCCTGTGGAACTCCGTTTCACAGGCCGGGGTTATGAATTGGAAAACACACAGTTTGAAAATGATTTTGTTTTAGAAAAATTTGTGTGGAGTGACGACTTGGCTGATGTATACATTCATAACATACGTTCAGAAGAATTTAAAGAAAAAATAAACTTAGCAATTAGCCTAATTAGTGTTGATATAAACCAAGCGTTAAGTGTTTTTAATGAATGTATCAAGGATGCTGCTAAACATATGAAGAAACAAATTAGTATCAGTAACAAGTTAAAACCAAAAGATTGGTTTGATGCAGAATGTCGTAGCGCTAGAAAAAATGTTCGTAGGTTGTTCAACAAATTTAGACGTACTCTGGATGTTGATGATCGTCATTGTTTTTGTAAGGCCAGACGGGAATATAAACATTTGCAAAAGAGAAAGCGAAAGCAGTTTAATGATATATTGTTGACAGAATTAATTGCTTCTATCAAAAGTCAGAAAGAATTTTGGAACAATGTTCGTAAAATGTCACTTAAAAGAAAACAGCCAGCTAACAATATTACTGATGATGTTTGGTTTGATCACTTTAAAACCCTTCTAACAAAAGAGGTAAATTCTGATAACGTACTGCAGTGGGAACAAGATGAAGATGAAGAAGATTATTTAAATCGTCCAATCTCGGTAGAAGAAGTGATGTTTGCATTAAGGAAAATTAAGAACCGTAAAGCTGCAGGACCTGATAGTATAATTGGAGAATTGTTAAAATATGCCACTGAATCTGACCTGATTTTGAATTTCTTTGTAACCTTTTTTAACTCGTTATTTGACAGAGGAATCTATCCTGAAAAATGGACCGAATCTATTGTTTTACCACTGTATAAAAAGGGCGATGTAAACAATCCGAATAACTATAGAGGAATTTCTCTTTGTGATGCAAGTAGTAAGTTGTATAGTACAATTATAAATCAGAGACTGCAAGAATGGGTAGAAGAAAACAATATTACAGGTGAATACCAGGCAGGATTTAAACACAACTACTCAACTGTTGATCATATGTTTACTTTGATGGCCTTTATTCAGAAACAGTTTTCTTTGAATCGTAAATTGTATGTGGTTTTTATAGATTTTGAGAAAGCCTTCGATTCCATAAACAGAACAATTCTATGGCCTATTCTTTTAAAAACTGGTGTTCGTGGAAAGTTGTTGAAATGTATTATGAGTATGTATGCGGGTGTGAAAGGAAGGGTTAGATGTGGGGGGAAGATGACTGATTATATTCAATGCACTTCTGGCGTAAAACAAGGTGATGTGTGCAGCCCTGTATTATTTTCTCTTTTTATTAACGAACTAACTTCAGAAGTTGTCAGAAACGGAAAACATGGTGCACAATTTACTGGTGAGATTCTAGAGTTATTCATTCTCCTCTTAGCTGATGATGTTGTGTTGATATCTGAAACTGTGATTGGTTTACAAACACAATTAAATAGTCTATCTAGAGCTGCAAAATCACTTCAGTTGAAAGTAAATATGTCAAAAAGTAACATAATTGTATTTAGAAAAGGTGGATATTTAGGAATTAGGGAAAAATGGACTTATAATGGAATAACGATGCCAGTAGTGAATGTGTATAAATACTTAGGAATATATTTTTCAACAAAATTGAGTTTCACAGTTGCATGTAAAGATCTTGCATGTAGAGCTAAACAAGCATTACTTTGTATTATGAAAAAACTGTCAAGTTTAGAAAATCAATCTTTTGATCTGTTTATTAAATTGTTTGATTCCCAGGTACAACCCATTGTACAATATGGAGCAGAAATTTGGGGTCTCTCTAATGCTGCAGTTTGCTGCGAGAGTGTTCATTTATTTGCACTGAAAAAGTTTCTTGGAGTTACCATGAAAACGCCTAATGATTTAATTTATGGGGAAACAAAAAGATATCCGATACATCTCAATTCCGCAGTAAGATGTATTCGCTATTGGTTGAAAATAACACAAATGGAAGATTCAAGGTTGCCGAAAAAAGCATTTAATATGTTATATGATTTAGATTTGAGGGGTAAGGTAAACTGGGTATCAAAGGTTAGGGTTAGATTATATGAACTGGGATTTGGTTATGTTTGGTTACAGCAGGGGGTAGGGGACATAAAGGGATTTATTAGTGCACTCCGAACAAGATTAATTGACTGTAGATGGCAAGATTGGTCTTATCATGTTCAAGATAGCGATAGGTTTGAGTTTTACAGACAGTTCATTTCTATACACTCTATTCCTACTTATCTGTCAATGAAAATGGATAAGCATTTGAAACATATCACAACCAGGTTCCGATTTGGAATTTCTGACATATTTCTTCATCATTATCGTTATCGAAAGTCCAGTGTCTCTGATCTTAGTTGTCCTTTATGCAGACGTGCTGAAGAAACCGAACTTCACTTTGTGTTGTGTTGCCCTGCTTTGAATGACCTTAGACATGAGTGGATTCCACAAAAATATTATAGACACCCTACTTTATTTCGACTTGCCATGCTTATGTCATCAACTAACGAAACTGTTATAAAACAGTTTGCTATTTACTTATATAAGGCTTTTAAGTTTCGCAGTGTATTATGTAGTTAATCATTATTAGTTGTGCATTATCCAATTTGTGGATTATCATTTGCAGTTTATCATTCACTTCTGTAATTTGCAAGGTTTTGATTTTGAATGTTGATTCACTGTACCCCCTTCATGAGGGGCCATGGCCTTTATTGAATAAACTATCCGTATCCGTATCCGTATCCGTATCTCTCTCTCTCTCTCTCTCTCTCTCTCTCTCCCTCTCAATTTCTATCAATCTCTCTCTCTCTCTCTCTCTCTCTCTCTCTCTCTCTCTCCCTCTCTCTCACCCTCTGTCTCACTCTCTCAATCTCTCTTTCTCTCAGTCTCTTTCTCTCAAACTCAGTCTCTCTCTCAATCTTTCTCAGTCTCTCTCTCTCTCTCTCTCTCTCTCTCTCTCTTTCTCACCCTCTCTCCTTCTCACTCACTCACTCTCTCGATATCTCTCGCTCGCTTGCTCTCTTTCTCACTCCCCCCCCCCTCTCTCGATCTCTTTCACACACACACTCTCTTTCTCTCTCACCATCTCTCTTACTCTCTCAGTCTCTCTTTCTCTCAATCTCTTTCTCTCCAACTCACTCTCAGTCTCTCTCTCAATCTTTCTCAATCTCTCTCTCTCTCTCTTTCTCACTCTCTCTCCCTCTCACTCACTCACTCTCTCTCTTAATCTCTTTCTTCCTCATCTCTCTCAATCTCTCTGTCTTTAGCTGCATGTCTGTGTGTTTATGTCCTGTTCATATCCTGTGCATGTGCGTGTGTGTGATTGAGCGTGTCCACGTAGCTTCGCGTGCAAGTGTACGCCCTGCACTGTGTGTGTGTGTGTGTGTGTGTGTGTGTGTGCTTTAAGTTTTTAAGTGCCTGTCTGTCACTCTGTGTCTTTAAACGTCCCTGCACGCGTGCCCTGGAGGTGTTTACTTATCCCCTGAATGAGGAGGAGTGTCCGTGTTTATCTGTCTGTCTGTCCTCCCACTTCTCTCTCTCACTCCCCCCCCCCCCCCCACATCCCCCCCCCAACACACACCTTCCCTTGCTCCTCTCAAACTCCAACGACCACTTCTGTGTCGATGATAATTACCTTCTGCACTAAACGCCAGAGTGTAGCGAGACCATGCCGTAAAGAAAAAAGGTTAAGAAAAGAGGGAACACTGCTCTTTTTCTCTTGCTTCAGTTTACATAGAAAGCCGTGGGAATGCGTGCAGTTGGCCGTGCCTCCATTGAGGGGCTGGGATGTTTGGGTGTGTGTCCTCACGCAGACTGGTCAGTGGTGAATGAGGAGGAGGGGGAGAAGGAGGGGGGTGAGGAAGGGGGTTGGGGGGATGCAGAGGTGGGGTGTGGGAGTGGAGGAAGGGGGTGGGTGGTGTGGTGGAGCGGGGGGGAAGCTATGAGAGTGAGTTATCAAAGAGAAAGAAAAGAAACTTGGGGAAAGAAACGAAAAGGATGGGATGGAATCGATATGGTTTTGTTCCTCCGTGAACTTTTGTTTTATGGTTCAACAACATTTAGAATGCTTCGTGCCTGAAGGAAATCTTTCTCTGTCTCTCTGTCTCTGTCTCTCTGTCCGTCTCTCTTTCTCTGTCTGTCTGTCTGTCTGTCTGTCTCTGTGTCTCTCTCTGTGCCTCTATCTGTTTCACTCTGTCTGTCTGTCTGTATCTCTCTCTCTGTGCCTCTCTCTGTCTCTGTTTCACTCTGTCTGTCTGTCTGTCTGTATCTCTCTCTCTCTGTGCCTCTCTCTGTCTCTGTCTGTTTCACTCTGTCTGTCTGTATCTCTCTCTCTCTCTCTGTGCCTCTCTCTGCCTCTATCTGTTTCACTCTGTCTGTCTGTATCTCTCTCTCTGTGCTTCTCTCTGCCTCTATCTGTTTCACTCTGTCTGTTTGTATCTCTCTCTCTCTCTCTGTGTGCCTCTCTCTGCCTCTATCTGTTTCACTCTGTCTGTCTGTATCTCTCTCTCTGTGCTTCTCTCTGCCTCTATCTGTTTCACTCTGTCTGTCTGTATCTCTCTCTCTGTGCTTCTCTCTGCCTCTATCTGTTTCACTCTGTCTGTCTGTATCTCTCTCTCTCTCTGTGCCTCTCTCTGCCTCTATCTGTTTCACTCTGTCTGTCTGTATCTCTCTCTCTCTCTGTGCTTCTCTCTGCCTCTATCTGTTTCACTCTGTCTGTCTGTATCTCTCTCTCTGTGCTTCTCTCTGCCTCTATCTGTTTCACTCTGTCTGTCTGTATCTCTCTCTCTCTCTGTGCCTCTCTCTGTCTCTGTCTGTTTCACTCTGTCTGTCTGTCTGTATCTCTCTCTCTGTGCCTCTCTCTGCCTATCTGTTTCACTCTGCCTTTGTCTCTGTTTCTCTCTCTCTCTCTCTCTGCCTCTATCTGTTTTACTCTGTCTCTCTGTCTCTGTCTGTCTGTCTGTCTGTCTCTGTCTCTGTCTCTCTCCCTCTCTCTCTCAGTCTGTCTGACAATGCAAGAGAAAGAACATTAACATTGTCAGATAGCGATGGAGAGAGGGAGAGAGAGAGAAAAACAACTGTGTGCACACAAGTGTGTTTGTGTCTCTGTATGTGAGTCAGTGTACGTGTGTGTGTTTCTGTCTGTCTGTCTGTCTATATGTCTGTGTCTGTAACTATGCATGTATCTATCTGTCTGTGCATGTCTGTTCATTCACAAACGCCTATTCATGTTTCGTTTTCACTAAGCATCACCCCTTCCACATGTTTTCTTTTGCATTTAATCCACCTTCATCAGGATAATAATTATCTTCACATTAAAGCAGACTTGAAGAAAAAAACCCAAACCAAATGGTTGGCCTGTGTCTTTGTGTTTGTAACTGTACGTGGATGTGTGTGTGTCTGTGTGTGTCTGTGAGTCTGTCCATGTGGAACTGTGTGTCTGCTTGTCTGTACGCATATGTTTACGTATGCGTGTGTGTGTGTGTGTGTGTGTGTGTGTGTGTGTGTGTGTGTGTGTGTGTGTGTGTGTGTGTGCCGTAAAAAAAGCGAAAATAAGATTAAATCTGTGTGGGCGTGCACATAACCATTGACAAACTGTCTGTTCATGTTTCTTCCTCACAAACTGTCTCACCCCTCCCACACCTTTTCTACTGCACTGAAACGCACGTTCGTGTGGGTAATAATTATCTTTACATTACAGCACACTGGAAGGATAAAAAACCACAGTCAACTCCAAAAAACATAGGTTTTTTTTTTAAACTTTACAACACACAGACTGGCACGAATACACGCACTCACGCATGCACACACACACACACACACACACACACACACACACACACACATACATACATTACATACATACATAATCACACACAGACGCACACACACATGCATAATCACATACACACACACACACACACACACACACACACACACACACACACACACACACACTCGCGCACGCACACACATTCGCGCACGCACACACACACACACACACACACACACACACACACAGAGTCACAGACACATACACACAGATAAACAGACACACACACACACACACACACACACACACACACACACACACACACACACACACACACACACACACACACACACACACACACACACACACACACACAGACACACACACACACACACACACACACACACACGCACGCACGGTGCTTTGACAAGTAGGTGTTTTCAATCACAGGGACACCAGAGCTGTCTTGGTTTCTTCCCATTGTGGCATTGACACAAGGAGAAAGCAGGTCTTTGATTACAGAGCGTCCTGGTGTGCAGTGAGGCATGACAAACAGTTAGACACACACAGATTGGCAGCTTGGGATAGCCAAGAAAAGAAGGCTGAAGGAGTGAGAAAGTGGGCGTGACAGTCGTGTGTTGTCAGAGTGACCACGATAAGAGACGATAAAGGGAGAGTGTGTGAGGGAGAGAGGGAGGAGAGTTTGAGCGGAAGAGAGATTGAGAGAGAGATTATAATTAGGATAAAGAGGGATAGAGAGACAGAGCGAGACAGAGTGAGAGAAACAGTATGAGAAAGAGGGAGACAGAAATGGAGAAGAAGGAGAAACGAAATGAGAGAGAGAGAGAGAGAGAGAGAGAGAGAGAGAGAGACAGAGAGAGAGAGAGAGAGAGAGACAGAGAGAGAGAGAGAGAGAGAGACAGAGAGAGAGAGAGATTCTAAGGGAGAAAGTCTGGGAGAAATTAACATAGACAGTGACATTATGAAAGAGAATGAATTTTCTTTAATGAGGGAAGTGGAATAAGCAAGGACATGCTTTTTTCATCCAGCCCTCAGGGCAAAGAACCTCCCCCCCCCCCCCAAAAAAAAAACACCATTGAAGCCATCATTACCACTACAACTATCATTACTACCACTATTACCATTACCACTACTACTGATAAGTAAATGAATATATTTAGAAAAATACGAAAGAAGAGCGAGAGAACAAAACAATGTCACAGCCAGAAAAAACAAAACAAAAAAAAAACAAATGACAAAGCGGACACTTCACACACACAATCGAATGCACTGGCATATGCACAATCCCTTACAACAACAACAACACAACTGTACTGCTACTACTAATGATAATAATAATAATAA
>NC_134910.1:19718695-19723695 GCF_041734735.1 Babylonia areolata | reverse complement strand
CAGGAACAACACTTTTGTTGCCGTGGGATCTTTTACGTGCGCTAAGTGCACGCTGCACACGGGACCTCGGTTTATCGTCTCATCCGAATGACTAGCGTCCAGACCACCACTCAAGGTCTAGTGGAGGGGGAGAAAATATCGGCAGCTGAGCCATGATTCGAACCAGCGCGCTCAGATTCTCTCGCTTCCTAGGCGAACGCGTTACCTCTATAATCAATGTGCTATGGCGCTATAGTATGCTGCTATATAATCAATATGCTACAGTGCCATAGTATGCTGCTACGGCGCTATAGTTTGCTGCTATATAATCAATATGCTACGGAGCTATAGTATGCTGCTATATAATCAATATGCTACAGTGTCATAGTATGCTGCTATATAAGCAGTATGCTACAGTGTCATAGTATGCTGCCATATAATCAATATGCTACAGTGTCATAGTTTGCTGCTATATAATCAATATGCTACGGCGCTATAGTATGCTACTATAATCAAAGACTTCGCTTTCTCTGTGTGTGTTAAATGCTACATTTGGACAAAGTAACCCCCCACCCCCCCACCCCCACCCCCCCCTCAGTGTCGTAGTGATTGAACACCAACTTGCAAAATCACCACGTGATATGGAAAACTTTTTTGAAATAAATGTATAAAAAAAAAATGTATCCAGTAATGGGAATGGATCTGCATTTTTTTTCTTCCAATGTGTTTAATGCAAAGGAAATTATTATTCAGACGAATGCGTGTCTGAGTGCAAAAGGGAAGATGTGAGAGAGTGCATAACTGAATACGGCGCTCCTGAATGAGCGAGGATGTGCACATTATAAGTACACATGCGTCTGCGCGTGCTCACACACACACACACACACGTGCGCGCGTGCACACACACACACACACACACACACACGCACACACACATACACATACACAACATACACACACACGCACACATATACACTGACATGCATTTATTTTCACATATATTCAGTGCTCATGTGTCACACACACACACACACACACACACACACACACACACACACACACGCATTTTCTCTCTTTGTGTGTCTCAAAGAGAAAGAGACAGACAGACAGGCAGACAGACAGAGGAAGAGAGAGAGACGGAGAGACACACATACAGAGGCCCAGACAACAAAAATGAGATTTCCTTCAGGCAAGTTGCATTTTAGATTTTGTTGAACCATGAAACAAAAGTTGGTGGGGGAGAACGCATTGATTCAATCCCCTCTTTCTCTTCCCCCCACCTTTCTCCTCTTTCTCTTTAATAACTCACTCTCCACCCCCACACACCCCTCCACACTCCCCCAAGCCTCTTCCTCTCTCCTCCTCCTCCTCATTCACCACTGACCAGTGTGTGTGAGGACACACCCCCACATCCCGGCCCCTCACTGGAGGCACTGCCAACTGTACCCACTCCCACGGCTTTCTCTGTAAACTATAGCAGCGGCCCCTTCAAGGGAAAAAGAGCTGTCCTGTTTTTTTGTAGTTGTTTTTTTCTTAACCTTTTTTCTTTACTGTGTGGTCTCTCTGCACTCTGGCGTTTAGTGCAAAAGGTAATTATCATCGACACAGAAGTGGTCACTGGAGTTTGAGAGGAGCAAGGGAAGGGGATGTGTGTGGGGGGGAGCTTGGAGGGGAGGGGGTGGGGGGAGTTGAGAGAGAGAAGTGGGAGGACAGACAGACAGATAAACACGGACACTCCTCCTCATTCAGGGGATAAGTAAACACCTCCAGGGCACGCGTGCAGGGACGTTTAAAGACACAGAGTGACAGACAGGCACTTAAAAACTTAAAGCACACACACACACACACACACACACACAAACAAACAAACAAAAACGCGCATATGAGCGCACACACGGCCACTGACATAACACACACACACGCACACGCACACACACATACACGAGTGCACACACACTAACACAACACACACACACACACACACACACACACACACACACACACACACACAGAGGGAGAGAGAGAGAGAGAGAAACACACACGACCACTAACATAACACACACACATTATATATATATATATATATAGAGAGAGAGAGAGAGAGAGAGAGAGAGAGACTTGTCTAAACTGAACTGAAGAACACACCACGCACATCACGAATTCTGACAGCTGAATGGCAGTTGGAAAAGAATAACTGGAAATCAATGCTTGAGTCAGTGAAGGAAAACATGCCTACATGTACAGGCACAGAAAGAATGACATGACAGAGGAGAAAATGGGTGCCAGGAAACAACAAATCATTTCTTCCCTCGTTACAAAAGTACAACAACAACAAAAAAGGCTTTTTATATATCGGAGGGGAAGATCCCATAGTTCACTGCCATTTCAGTGACATTTGACGTGTCCAAAATGAGAAGAACCGTCGTCATGGCAAGCAAACCGAATTGGCTTGGAGAGAACTAATTACTGTCTGTGAAGAGTTTATAATTATCATACTCCAACTCACCCCTCCTCCAAACTTTTTTTTTCTTTCTTTTTTTTTTTTTTTTTTTTGCTTTCCATCTTTGTAAAGCTATTTGTAATGAATGTTTAGTCACTGCATACATGAGCTTTTCTTACACAATCATTTGCATATAGATAGATAGACAGGGGGTGGATGGTCAGACCGATAGATAGATAGATAGATTGAAACTAACCGAAATTTTGTTCAGGGAAATGGGATAAGCAAAGAACCACACAGCCCTGGGTGTGAAAAAAATAGGATGGCTAGATATATAGATAGATAGGGGGTGGATGGTCAGACAGACAGACAGACAGATAGATAGATAAATAGATAGATAGATAGACAGATAGAAACGAACCGAAATTTTGTTCAACCAGGGAAATGGGATAAGCAATATACATGCTTCTTTCCACCCAGCCCTGGGTGTGAAAAAAAAGGATGGCTAGATATATAGATAGATAGGGGGTGGATGGTCAGATAGATAGATAGACAGATAGGGGGTGGATGGTCAGATAGATAGATAGATAGATAGATAGATAGATAGATAGATAGATAGATAGATAGATAGATAGATAGATAGATAGATAGATAGAAATTTTATTTAACCGGGAAAATGGGATAAGCAATTTGCATGCTTTTTTTTCACCCAGCCCTGGGTATAAAAGGGATAGATAGATAGGTAAATAGGGGTGGATGGTCAGACAGATAGATAGATAGATAGATAGGGGGTGGATGGTCAGATAGATAGATAGGGGGTGGATGGTCAGATAGATAGATAGGGGGTGGATGGTCAGATAGATAGATAGGGGGTGGATGGTCAGACAGATAGATAGATAGGGGGCAGATGGTCAGATAGATAGGGGGTGGATGGTCAGATAGATAGATAGATAGATAGATAGATAGATAGATAGGGGGTGGATGGTCAGATAGATAGATAGATAGATAGGGGGCAGATGGTCAGATAGATAGGGGGTAGATGGTCAGATAGATAGGGGGTGGATGGTCAGATAGGTAGACAGATAGATAGATAGATAGATAGATAGATAGATAGATAGATAGATAGGGGGCAGATGGTCAGATAGATAGGGGGTGGATGGTCAGATAGATAGATAGATAGATAGGGGGCAGATTGTCAGATATATAGATAGATAGGGGGCAGATGGTCAGATAGGGGGTGGATGGTCAGACAGACAGACAGACAGACAGACAGACAGATAGATAGATTGATTGATTGATTGATTGATTGATAGACAGACAGATAGATAGATAAATACGAACCGAAAGTGTGTGTTTTTTTAACCGGGGAAATGGAATAAGCATTTTACATGCTTTTTTTCACCCAGCCCTGGATAGATAGATAGATAGATAGGTAGGTAGGGGGTGGATGGTAAGATAGATAGATAGATAGATAGGTAGGGGGTGGATGGTAAGATAGATAGATAGGTAGGGGGTGGATGGTAAGATAGATAGATAGATAGATAGATAGGGGGTGGATGGTAAGATAGATAGATAGGTAGATAGATAGGTAGGGGTTGGATGGTAAGAAAGATAGATAGATAGATAGGTAGGGGGTGGATGGTAAGATAGATAGATAGATAGGGGGTGGATGGTAAGATAGATAGATAGATAGATAGATAGATAGATAGGGGGTGGATGGTAAGATAGATAGATAGATAGATAGGTAGGGGGTGGATGGTAAGATAGATAAGTAGGGGGTGGATGGTAAGATAGATAGACAGATAGATAGACAGACAGATAGACAGATAGAATGGCGTGACCCTCAGTCAGTCTGTCAGTGTCTGACAACAAGTGACGGCAAACAGCCACAGACACTGACAGCGACATCAAAGACACGGGGAAAGGAAAGGACGTCAATCAGCGGCGTCATCACCAGGGAGATAGATTCACTGTCTCTGTATGCTTCGCTCTCTCCACCCCTTTGTTCTCTTTGTCTGTATCAGTCAATCCCTGTGTCACATTAGGTGTGGAGGGTTGGGGGGTGGGGGTTGTGGTGTGTTGTGTGTGGGGGTGGGGGTGGGGTGGGTGGGTGTTGGTGTGTGTGTGTACGTATGTGTTGTGTTGTGTTGTGTTGTGTTGTACTGCGCGTGTTTATGTGTGTGTGTGTGTGTGTGTGTGTGTGTGTGTGCGCGCGTGCATGTGTGTGTGCATTTGCAGGCGTGTGTGTGTGTGTGTGTGTGTGTGTTTCAGAAAGAAATAACGTTAGTTGATAGCAACCACACCTGTCTGAAGATTCGAATCACTGCCACCTCCTCTCCCATCTCTACAAACTGAAAAATTCCCCACAGAGACCAATGTCCGTGTGACACCGCTCCTCAAACTCCAGCCCATGTCCTGCAAGACTGCCCTGTACACGTAGAGCCGAGGCGCCAGACCTGGCCCAGTCCCGCAGCGCTGCAGTACAAGTTGTGGGGAATGGCTACAGAGCTCCAGCGGACTGCGGACTTCGTAACCTACTCTGGACTGACCGTGGCCTGTGAACGCTGAAGAAGAAGAAGAA
>NC_134910.1:19708695-19713695 GCF_041734735.1 Babylonia areolata | reverse complement strand
TGATTGTTTCTTGTTCGTTGAATATTTTGATGTTCTTTTGACATCCGTGATGAGTCAAAAGAGGTATTTGGGCTATTAGCGAAAGATGGAATCTTGGGTGGTTCTGCATTTCGCTCTCTCTCTCTCTCTCTCTCTCTCTCTCCCTCTCTCTCCCTCTCTTTCTCTCTCTCTCCCTCTCTCTCTATCTCTGTCTCTCTCTCTCCCTCTCTCTCTCTCTATCTCTGTCTCTCTCTCTCTATCTCTCTCTCACTCTATATTTCTTTCTCTCTCTCCTCCCTCTCTCGATTTCTCTTTCTCTCTCTACCTCTCTCTCTCTCTTTCTCTCTCCTCCCTTTATCTCTCTTTCTCTTTCTCTCTCTACTTCTATCTCTCTCTCTCTCTCTCACTCACTCTGTATATCTCTTTCTCTCTCCTCCCTCTCTCTCTTTCTCTTTCTCTCTCTACCTCTCTCTCTCTCTTTCTCTCTCCTCCCTCTCTCTCTTTCTCTTTCTCTCTCTCTACCTCTCTCTCTCTCTCCGTCTCTCATTCCCTTCCTCTATCTATTCATCTTCATCACTATTTTTTCTTTATGTTTTAAATGTTAATAACTGTTATTATGACCATACAAACAAATCCAAATTATAGCATTTTCAATTCCGCTGGAGTCTGTAAAATCATCAATGCTTGTGAATAGACTGAAACATAAATTAACAATAATTACAATGTCATCACCACACACACACTCTCTCTCTCTCTCTGTGTCTCTCTCTCTCTCTCAGACACACACACACACACACACACACACACACACACACACACACACACACACACACACACACACACACACATCCTTAGCTAATAGACTTTAATAACATACACAAGCGCACGCTCATGCACACACACACACACACACACACACACACACACACGCACGCACGCACGCACGCACGCACACACACACACACACACACAGACACACACACAGACACACACACACACACACACACACACACACACACACCCGCACACACACACGCACACGCACACACACACACGCACACACACACACACACACACACAGAGCACACAAACACATACACACACACACCCGCACACACACACATGCACACGCACCCACACACACACACACACACACACACACACACACACACACACACACCGAGCCAAACAAGCTCCAAAACAGACAAATAACGACAACAAAGATGGAGGTCTCCCAGAACATCAGTCCCTCCAAAGAGAACGAAAGCACCGTGATATGTCGCTCCATAAAACCAGAACATCAGTCCCTCAAAAGAGAACGAAAGCACCGTGATATGTCGCTCCATAAAACCAGAACATCAGTCCCTCAACAGAGAACGAAAGCACCGTGATATGTCGCTCCATAAAACCAGAACATCAGCCCCTCAAAAGAGAACGAAAGCACCGTGATATGTCGCTCCATAAAACCAGAACATCAGTCCCTCAAAAGAGAACGAAAGCACCGTGATATGTCGCTCCATAAAACCACACACGCTCCCCATGCCTATAGATAAAGTCGCCTCAACGACAGTTGGACAGCCAGTATACAGAGGTGACCACTGGTCTTCAAATGGCTCTCTCAATTCAGCCCTCCCACAGACTCCCAAAACTCAGGGATCTAAACGCCCACACACAGAAATCCCAAGTACCTCTTCATGCTACAGAGTCCTAAACGTCAGGGATTCGAACACGAACTCAAAGAAATCCCCTGTACATCTTGTATTTGTATTTCGTTTTATCACAACAGATTTCTCTGTGTGAAATTCGGGCTGCTCTCCTCAGGGAGAGCGCGTCGCTATACCACACCGCCACCTTTTTTTTTTTTTTTTTTTTTTTTTTTTTGTTTCCTGCGCGCAGTTTTGTTTTTCCTATCGAAGTGGATTTTTCTACAGAATTTTGACAGGAACAACCCTTTTGTTGCCGTGGGTTCTTTTACGTGCGCTAAGTGCATGCTGCACACGAGACCTTGGTTTATCGTCTCATTTGAATGACTACCGTCCAGACCACCACTCAAGGTCCAGTGGAGCGGGAGAAAATATCGGCGACTAAGCGCGTTGGGTTACGCTGCTGGTCAGGCATCTGCTTGGCAGATGTGGTGTAGCGTATATGGTTTTCTCCGAACGCAGTGACGCCTCCTTGAGCTACTGAAACTGAAACTGCTACAAACTCCCTGTACAAACGCCCCCACACAAACATCCCCAGTACCTCTTCATGCTACAAACTCCCTGTACAAACACCTACACACAGAAATCTCCAGTACCTCTTCATGCTACAAACTCCCTGTACAAACACCTACACACAGAAATCTCCAGTACCTCCTCATGCTACAAACTCCCTGTACAAAAGCCCATACACAGAAATCTCCAGTACCTCCTCATGCTACAAACTCCCTGTACAAAAGCCCATACACAGAAATCCCTAGTACCTCTTCATGCTACGAACTCCCTGTACAAACACCTACACACAGAAATCTCCAGTACCTCTTCATGCTACGAACTCCCTGTACAAACACCTACACACAGAAATCTCCAGTACCTCTTCATGCTACAAACTTCTCAAGGCCTGACTAAGCGCGTTGGGTTACGCTGCTGGTCAGGCATCTGCTTGGCAGATGTGGTGTAGCGTATATGGTTTTCTCCGAACGCAGTGACGCCTCCTTGAGCTACTGAAACTGAAACTGCTACAAACTCCCTGTACAAACGCCCCCACACAAACATCCCCAGTACCTCTTCATGCTACAAACTCCCAATCCTCAGCGATTTAGAGTTCTGCGCTGCCCAACGGTTCTGCGGTGTTTCGCTTTATGGCCTATGCTCCTGGTGACGTTCCAGAACTATAGTCCCTGCGAAAATGTGCTGAGGACATTGCTTCTCCTCCTCCTTCTCCTCTTCCTCTTCCTCCTTCTCTTCTCCTTCTTCTTCTTATTCTTCTCCTCCTCCTCCTCTTCCTTCTTCTTCTTCTTCTCTTCTCCTCCTCCTCCTCCTCCTTCTTCTTCTTCTTCTTCTCCTCCTCCTCCTCTTCCTTCTTCTTCTTCTTCTCTTCTCCTCCTCCTCCTCCTCCTTCTTCTTCTTCTTCACCTCCTCCTCCTCTTCTTCCTTCTTCTTCTTCTTCTTCTCTTCCTCCTCCTCCTCCTCCTTCTTCTTCTTCTCCTCCTCCTCCTCTTCTTCTTCTTCTCCTCCTCCTCCTCCTCTTCTTCCTTCTTCTCCTCCTCCTCCTCCTCCTCCTTCTTCTTCTTCCTCTCCTCCTCCTCCTCTTCTTCTTCTCCTCCTCCTCCTCTTCTTCCTTCTTCTCCTCCTCCTCCTCCTTCTTCTTCTTATTCATCATCTTCTTCTTCTCTTCTTCTTCTCCTCCTCCTCCTCTTCCTTCTTCTTCTTCTTCTCCTCCTCCTCCTCCTCTTCTTCTTCTCCTCCTCCTCCTCTTCTTCCTTCTTCTTCTCCTCCTCCTCCTTCTTCTTCTTCTTCTTATTCATCATCTTCTTCTTCTCTTCTTCTTCTTCCACCCGATGTTAATTCACCATCTGGCACCATCACCCTTCAAAGAAAGGAAAGGAAGAAAAGACACAACATGGCGGTATTCAATTCTGTTATGCGCATGCGTAGAATGCGTGACGTCACGTGACGGACACAAAAGGTTCTGCAATTACAGATCAATATTGCGTTTGTGGGTTGAAATATGTTGCCATCAATTTACATTTTCTTGTGTGTTTGTTGTTGTTTTTTTCTGTAATTTGTTTTTCACAGCATGTTTTAATTAAGCAGACACTTGCGCGCTTGCACGCACATGCTGACAAAAAGATTCTGTTGAAGACAGAAAGACACAGAGATAGTGTGTGAGTGAGAGAGGGAGAGAGAGGGAGAGACAGAGAGAACAAGAAGAACAAGAACAAATCATTATTCCACAGGCCTCTGGGCCCTAGAAACAAAAAGAACAATGTAAAATGCCTATCAAGGAAAAACGAAAACATGAATAAGCCATGCATGCAGGAAAGTGAATTTCCCAAACCTACAGATTTTCAGTTATTTTTCACAGCTGACAGCGAGCACAGAGGACATTACTGTTCCTACGTAGGTAATGAGAGAGACAGAGACAGAGAGAGGGGGAGAGAGAGGAGAGGAGAGAGAGGGAGAGAGGGGGGAGAGATAGAGGGGGGAGAGAGAGGGAGAGAGAGAGGGGGGGGGGATAGAGAGGAGAGGAGAGAGAGGGAGAGAGAGAGGGGGATAGAGAGGAGAGAGAGGGAGAGAGAGAAGGGTGAGAGAGAGAGAGACAGAGTGATGGGAAGAGAGAGAGGGGGGAGAGAAAGACAGAGAGAGAGAGACAGAGAGGGGGAGAGAGAGAGACAGAGAGACAGACAGAGAGAGAGAGAGAGGGAGAGAGAGAGAGAGATTCATTCCTCTTTGTCGTTTGTTCATTCATTCATCATTTCTCTTTTCTCGGTTCATTCACTCATTTACTCAGTCATTAGTTTATTTGTCAGTTATTTAACTCATTCATTGGTTCGTTCGTTCGTTCATTTTGGTAAATTTGTACGTTCATTCATTCATTCATTTAGTCATTCATTCATAAATTCTTTTGTAATTTTTTCAGTTCGTTCATTCAATCTTTTGTTCGTTCGTTCATTCATATTTTTTGTCTGACTGTCAGCTTGTTTATTTATTTCATCCTTACATTCATTCATTCATTCATTCATCTGTCATTCATTTGCCCAGTTTCCCCCAACCCTCCATTCATTCACATCTCCCACCCCTTCTGACCGATAATACTCAAATGTATTCATAAATACTTTAACAATATGTCTTCAATCACCGATATGTGTGACGGGACATTAAACAAAATGTCTTCAATCACCGATATGTGTGACGGGACATTAAACAAAATCCCTCCTCCTCCTTGTGGTCAGTTTGCCAGTCTCTTCATTCTTTTTCCTTTTTTTTCTTTTCTTTTTTGTGGTCAGCTTGTTCGTTCATTCAGTTGGGTGTTTTTTT
>NC_134910.1:19696195-19701195 GCF_041734735.1 Babylonia areolata | reverse complement strand
CGTTTATTCATTCGTTTGTCTATTCTTTCTTTCTGTGAAAATGCCACACAGCCTTACAGGGTTGTTTTTTTTTAAACTCTCCACTGTACAAGACAGGATACGGGGACTGTATTCGAGCTATTCCTCTGTTTATTTTATCACTTTCAAAGACAGAAATGACACGAGACTTGAGCACTTCCACCACCACCACCACCACCACCCCTCTGCAATTTTTTTTTTTTTTTTTTTTAATGAAAAAGAAACATCTCTGTCTGCAGAATCGCTGTCACATTGCCGACACAGGATCTGTGTCTGAGCAAATTAAACACGGCAATCCACTTTTACTTCATCACTGGATGCTGCCGTTAGCAAAGCTCTCCGTCTGGTCCTCTGTCTGTCTGTCTGTCTGTCTGTCTCTCTCTCTCTCACTCACTGTCTATGTCTGCCTCTGTCTCTCTCTAGACCTGTCTCCGTCTCTGTCTGTCTGTCTCTGTCTCTATCATTATCTATGTGTTTATCTCTCTCTCTCTCTCTCTCTCTCTCTCTCTCTCTCTCTCTCTCTCTCTCTCTCTCTCTCTCAGGTACTATCGAAAACCATGTCTTTTCATGAAACTGGGTTCACTGAGTTTCAGTTTCAGTTTCAGTAGCTCAAGGAGGCGTCACTGCGTTCGGACAAAACCATATACGCTACACCACATCTGCCAAGCAGATGCCTGACCAGCAGCGTAACCCAACGCGCTTAGTCAGGCCTTGAGAACACACACACACACACACACACACACACACACACAAAAAACAAAAAACAAAAACAAAAAAACAACGGGGGAATAAATAATAGATAAGCTTGCATAAATAAATAAATAAATAAATAATAATTATAATATAGAAAAAGGTAGTAGTAATAATATTAGTAATACTAATAAAATGATAATAATAAAACATAAATAAATAAATAAATAAGACAACAATGGTGATAAATAAGCAAATAAATGTAAAATATGAAGACACACATTTACACATACACCCACACATGCATAACAGAAATGCACCAGACATGCAGTTTCACATATATGAAAGCACAGTCAAATACATATAAACGTACATGAGCTCCAACACACACAGACACACACGCATTACCGTGCACCTCCTCTACCCCCCTCCTCCACACACTCATTTCTAGTCTAAGTATCGCAGCTTCCACGGCACACACACACACACACAAACACACACTCACAGAGATGAACACTTACTTGTACAAGCACATATGAAAGCACAGTCAAATACATATAAACGTACATGAGCTCCAACACACACATACACACACACACACACACACACACATTACCTTGCACCTCCTCTACCCCCTCCTCCACACACTTATTTCTAGTCTACGTATCGCAGCTTCCACGGCACACACACACACACAAACACACACTCACAGAGATGAACACTTACTTGTACAAGCACACACACATACGCCCATATCTCCCACCCCCAACCCCACACACGTACATACAAAGATAGATATATATATATATATATATATATATATATATATATATATATATATATATATATATATATATATACACGTTCCAATATCCTGTTGCTCCCACAGTGTAGGCATGCATACACTCACATACCTCATCCTCTACCCCACCTCCCCCCGCACTCCCACCTCCCCTCACACACACACACACACACGTACACATATCTCTCCTGACACTTGTGTGCAATTTCACTCTCGCGCATTCACAAACGCACTCAAAAGCACAGACCCACACATACACACAAACACACACAGCCGCCACTGACTGGCCGCAAGAGGGATGGGAAAAGATCTCTGATGCCAAGAACGTGGCATCTAGTGTGTTGCTCGGTCTATTGTATTTGGAAAGGCCCACAGAGACTCTGTTCCGTTTTGAAGAAATTTGCGCAATGTTGGTTTGGAAATGATGCCGATATTTGTTTGATTTGCAAAGCATCGTGCTCTACCTTTCATGTTAGATTTGCGGCCGCTCCCTCTCTCTGCTTTTATTTCTTTGAGGCGATCAATGGTGTGATGGCCTTGTACCTGTTCTTTTTGGTATTCTTTGACTTTTCTGAGGATTTCCGATTTTCCTAGATGTAGGCTGCTCGTTGGTGTTGCGTTACCAGCAAGTCTGTCAGCTCGCTCATTTCCCTTAACACCTGCATGTCCCGGGCAGTATGACCATGTGAGTTTTTTCACTGAGATCATCCACAATATGTGCTGACATGTAGATTGTGTCAATATTTCTTCACATGAAGCGTTTAAAGTCAGTGAAATAATGAAATCTTTTGAGACTGTACTAAACTGCAGCTGTTCTGTATTGATACGTTGTTTGTTTGATATTGTACGAGGGTCATTCAATAAATAAGGTGAATTTTTCGGTATAAGGACTTCTAATACAGATAGAAGCTTACTTTTTTTCTTTTTTTTTCAACGTAGTCTCCCAGCACTGTCACATACTTTTCCCATCTGTGCACAAGCTTCCGTATTCCCTCAGCGTAAAAATCTTTGGACTGATGTCTCAGCCAGTCGCTCACAACACTTTTGACTTCATCGTCACTTTCAAACTTCGTGCCTCTCGTGAACGCTTTCAAGGGACCAAACAGGTGAAAGTCTGAAGGGGCAAGGTCTGGGCTGTAAGGGGGATGAGGGAGCAGTTCCCAGCCCAGCTCGTTGATGGCCATTGACTGATTCGATCACCTCAGGAGACCTCACTTCTGTAGGCCTTCCAGGCCTGTCTTCATCCTCAACACTGCTCCGTCCTTCTTTAAACAATTTAGCCCACTTGTAGACATTTTTTCGGCTGAAACATGTGGCACCATACACAGTTGACATTCTCCTATGAATTTCAACTGGTTTGCACCCTTCAGCAACCAAAAACTTGATAACTGACCGCTGTTCAATCCTGGAGCATGCTTCTTGGTCGGCCATCTTTGTTAATCGCCAAAACTCTCAAAGTTTTTTTTAATCTGCAAAACAAATTAAATCCATGTGAAAAAGAAGTAAAACAACAAAAAAAAAAAGAAAAAAAAAGTAAGCTTCTATCTGTATTAGAAGTCCTTATACCGAAAAATTCACCTTATTTATTGAATGACCCTCGTAGTTTCTGCAAAACTGAGTGTGTTACTTGTTTGTCCATTTTGTCAGAACCCCGTGTCTGTTTATCATTAAACCCTCTCTCTCCCCCCTCTCTCTTTCCCTACCTCTCTCTCTCCCTCTCTCTCTGTGTCTCTGTCTCTCTCTCCCTCTCTCTCTCTGTCTCTCTCTCTTTCTTCTACTTCCCCCCTTTCTCCCTTCTCCCCCATCCACCCTCTCTCTCTTACTCCCCACTACCACTCTCTCTCCCTTCTCTCTCTCTCTCCGTTTCCCCTACCACCACCCCCTCTCTCTAACTTCCTACTCCTCTCTCTCTTCTCTCTGTCTCTCTTTCTCCCGGCACCACACCACCTCACCTCTTTCTCTCTCCCTCTCTACTACTACTACCCCCCCCCCCCCCACACACACACACACACACTGCCCCCCGTCTCTCTCTCTCTCTCTCTCTCTCTGTCTCTCTCTCTCTCTCAATCCCTACTCCCTACACCTCTCTCTCCCTTCTTTCTATCTCTCTCTGTCCCGGCACCACCCCACCTCTCTCTCCCTCTCTCTCTGTCTCTCTCTGTAGCTGTGACGCAAACAACATATGACTGCTGTCTTATTGAAGAGTTTCAACTTCTGCCCCAAGGGGTGAGACAACATCACCCAGTGGTTATGACAAGAGTCACGCGCCGGCATGTACAGATCGAGACGTGATTGGACAAATCGCCTGTCAATCACGCCTCGCGCATGCGCTCTAGTTTGTCCTTGGGGCCCTGGACGCTCCGGTTTTAATCTGCATATTTTTGCAGCGAATTCAGTTATCGTTGGAACGTGCGTCTTGGCCCGAAAGAGAGATAAGAGACAGCGAGAGAGAGGGAGTACACAAAGATAGATGTGTGTGTGCTTGTGTGTGTGTAGAGAAAGAGAGTGTGTGCACACAGATATAGATGTGTGTGTGTTTGTGTGTGTGTAGAGGGAGAGTGTGTGTGCGCACAGATATAGATGTGTGTGTGTGTGTGTGTGTGTGTGTGTTTGTGTGTATGTAGAGAGAGAGTGTGTGTGTGGGCACACAGAGATAGATGTGTGTGTGTGTGTGTGTGTGTAGAGAGAGAGAGAGTGTGTGTGTGTGTGTGCACAGAGATAGATGTGTGTGTGTGTGTAGAGAGAGAGTGTGTGTGTGCACACAGAGATAGATGTGTGTGTGTGTGTGAGTGAGGGGGGAGGGAGTTCATAAGCCACAGGCAATCACACTATAGACCCAAGGGAAGGAGAGAGAGAGAGAGAGAGAGAGAGAGGGAGAGCGGCGCACACGAAGAGACACAGACATTGTGTTATTGCCATTGACAATACCCTCCTTTGGCAAGAGGGGCAATGTATGAACAACAGATTAACGACGGTTTACACATAAATTGACACATTGCTAAAAGTAAAAAGAAAATCAACGACAAACAACAACAACAACAACAACAACAGCAACAAAATCATAAAATACAACATATTGTTAAGTTTATAAAGGAAAATTAAAAAAAGCTCGACTATCCAACTTTCTACAAATTCATTCAGAATTATAAACTGTGGAACTGGTGGGGTTTTTTGTCGATAACTATAAGGCTCCCGAAGATAATTTCTTTTTCCGACAATCCCAAGCTAGGGCGATAAATTTCGTTAGTGATCTTATTCTTACGTCATCATCTGTCAAAAGCATACTGGTAAGGTTGGTGCACACAGAGAGAGAGAAAGGGAGAGAGAGAGGGAGAGAGAGGGAGAGAGAAAGGGAGAGACAGACAGACAGACACACAGAGACGGGAAAATAGAGAGACAGGTGGGCTAAAGACAGATGAAGAAACAGACATACAGAGAGAGACAGAGAGAGAAAGAGACAGACAGATTGACAGACTGACACAGACAGTGA
>NC_134910.1:19683695-19691195 GCF_041734735.1 Babylonia areolata | reverse complement strand
GTGCGCGCGTTCGTGCGTGCGTGCAACGCGCAAAGCTTGAAGCTTGATTACAACGTGGTGTAACAAACTGATCATGTTAAATTGATGGAAACCAGAAAATCACTTCTTGCTTTGCGCCACAAGAAAGCGTCGCTGTGTCCCCGTGGTGTTGTCAAGCGTATTACGGCGTGTGCTTAACAGAATTATCAGATCCATTGCCGCCTTTTCTTTATCGTTAATTTCATTTTCATTAAAGCAGAAAACACGTTCAGCAAGGGATGACCAGCAGGCATGAAGGAAGAAGGAAGGAAGGAAGGGAGAAAGTCTTGTCTGAAACTGAACATGGCTGTTGTAACTGACGTTTATGTCAATTTTTTTTGCACGTGGAAAATAGCATTTCCTCCCGCTGTCGTGTTCTATCAATGTCGTTTTGCATCTTGCGTTTTCTTCCACTTTCACGTCGTTCTGTTTGTGTTAGTTTGCACGCGCGTTTTCATCTACTCTCATACTCTGTTTGAAAAAGTCTGTGTGTTTTCCTCCGGTATCGCGGGGTTTATATTTCATTTTAAAAGTGTTTTTTCTCCACTTTCATTGTTTAGGATTTCATTTTACATGTGTTATCCCCAGACTATCATGATCGATATGTGTTACATTCTCCGATCTCAAGTTTTTTTAGCGTCGTTCCTTTGTTTATTTTCCATCTTTTAGGATCCGTCCTTTGTCTATCCTCTGTCCTTTGTACACTCTCCATTTTTTCTAATCTGTTCTTTGTCTAAATTCCATCTTTTAGGATCCGTCCTTTGTCCATCTTTTTATCTCATTGGATCCGTCCCTTGTCCACCACCACCTTTTAGGATCCGTCCTTTGTCCACCTCAATTTTATAGGATCCATCCTTTGTCCACCTCCATCTTTTTAAGATCCGTACTTTGTCCACCTCCATCTTTTTAAGATCCGTACTTTGTCCACATTTAATCTTTCAGGAGCTCTTCTTTGTCCACATCCATCTTTTAGGATCTGTTCTTTATACACCTCCATCTTTTAGGATCCGTCTTTTGTCAACTCTCCATCTTTTAGGATCCGTCTTTTGTCAACCCTCCATCTTTTAGGATCCGTCTTTTGTCAACTCTCCATCTTTTAGGATCCGTCTTTTGTCAACCTTCCATCTTTTAGGATCCGTCTTTTGTCAACCCTCCATCTTTTAGGATCCGTCTTTTGTCAACTCTCCATCTTTTAGGATCTGTTCTTTGTCAACCCTCCATCTTTTAGGATCTGTTCTTTGTCAACCCTCCATCTTTTAGGATCCGCCCTTTCTTTCGAGACCCGTCCTTTGTGTCCATCGTCCATCTCTTGAGATCCGTTCTTTGTCTATCCCCTGACCCTGCCCCCGGTGTCCCATCAATGGAGTCGACCCAACGACCGTCAGAGGGTCTTCAGTTCCACGTTCCCGCTGGCTGTCATTGCTTCAGGTGATCCTCCTGGTGTGTCCTTCCTTTGTTTCTTCTGTCCTTTCTTCTTCTTCTTCTGCGTACGTGGGCTTCAACTCCCACGTTCACTCGTATATACGCGAGTGGGCTTTTTACGTGTATGACCGTTTTTACCCCGCCATGTAGGCAGCCATATTCCGTTTTTGGGGGTGTGCATGCTGGGTATGTTCTTGTTTCCATAACCCACCGAACGCTGACATGGATTACAGGATCTTTAACGTGCGTATTTGATCTTATGCTTGCGTATACACACGAAGGGGGTTCAGGCACTGGCAGGTCTGCACATATGTTGACCTGGGAGATCGGAAAAATATCCACCCTTTACCCACCAGGCGCAGTGACCGTGATTCGAACCCGGGACCCTCAGATCGAAAGTCCAACGCTTTAACCATTCAGCTAGGGTGCCCGTCGTCCTTTGTTCTAAGCACTGTAGCAGGCCATGTGTACGCTCACTGAAAACTTCCAGAAATGCTGCTGGGAATGTTTTTTTGGGATCCGTTCTTTGTCTAGCATCCATGTTTTAGGAGCGGTCATTTGAAAACTGTCCATCATATTACTTTTATATGATTGATAAAGGTTACAAAGTGCTGTGTTGACTATTGATGTTCTGCGTTTACAAAAGCAGACTGGTAATTTTACTAAAAGGTTCTGTTTTTTCCAGCGGCAAAACTAGATCTGCAAACTTATTTTATTTTATTCTATTTTGTTTCTGGTTTCTTAGTTTCGTTTTGTTTTGTTTTGTTGTTTTGTTGTTGTTGTTTTTGTGTGTGTTATTTCATTCTTTATGCAGTTTTATTTTATCTATCAATGTTTGTATGTATTATATCTTATTGTTTGCTTTCTTTTTTTATTATTTCTCTCTTTCTTTCTTTTTTTCTTTATCCACCTCTCTCTCTCTCTCTCTCTCTCTCTCTCTCTCTCTCTCTCTCTCTCTCTCTCTCTTTCTTTTTCTTCGTTCAGACTCTTTCAGTTTCAGTATATGCTATTTCCTTTCGTCAGCTCTGTTCCCTCTATGCCTTTCTTGTCTTCACACCTTCATCCTTCTCCTTCTGTTCTTTTGTATTTATTATTTGTATTTATTTGTATTTCTTTTTGTTCCAGCAGATTTCCCCGTGTGAAATTCGGGCTGCTCTCCCCAGGGAGAGCGCGTTGCTACACTACAACGCCTCCTTTTTTTTTCTTTTCTTTTTTTCCTGCGTGCAGTTTTATTTGTTTTTCCTATCGAAGTGAATTTTTCTACAGAATTTTGCTAAGAACAACCCTTTTGTTGCCGTGGGTTCTTTTACGTGCACTAAGTGCATGCTGCACACGGGACCTCGGTTTATCGTCTCATCCGAATGACTAGCGTGCAGACCGCCACTCAAAGTCTAGTGGAGGGGGAGAAAATATCGGCGGCTGAGCCGTGATTCGAACCAGAGCGCTCAGATTCTCTCGCTTCCTAGGCGGACGTGTTACCTCCAGGCCGTCACTCCACATATTTTTTTCATCTCTTCTGTCTATTTTCCCGTTATCTTTCCTTTCTTGTCGTGTCCACTGCTTTAATCACAGTCACACGTCTTGTGTGAACTCGCAGCATAACTTTAAGAAATTCTTTTGGGGAAATGTCAAAAGAATACATTGTCAACGAATGTCGAAAAAAGGAAACATACAAAAATAAACATGACATTTCGTTTTTTGCCATTTAATCACTGTCTGTGTGTCTGTATGTATGTCTTTCTGTCTCTCTCTTTCTCTCTTTTTCTCTCCCTCTCTGTGCCTATCTCTACCTCTCTGCCTCTCTCTGTCTCTGTCTCTCTCTCTTTTTCTTCCTCTCTTTCTCTCTCTGCTTCTTTCGGTCTTCCACCCTCTCTCACTTCCTCCTTCTGTATCCGTCACCAATCCACCCCACCCATCTCTCTCTCTCTCTCTCTTCCTCTCTCTCTCTCTCTCCCTCTCTCTCAATCTCTCTCCCTCTCTCTCAATCTCTCTCCCTCTCTCTCCCTCTCTCTTTCTCCATCTCTCTCTCCGTCTTTCTCTCTCTCTGCCCCCCCCCCCCCCGCCCCCTCCCCCTCTCCCTCTGTCCCTCTCTCCATCTCTCCACCTCCCCTCTCTCTCTCTCCCTCTCTAAAACGCACAGATGTAAACAAGAAGACAGGCAGGCAGGAATCCAACAGCAGACCATTATTTCCAGAAGGACGGAACGAAACCTCTGTTATACAGCCACCCATCAAACTGGAAATGTACCCTCTGGTCCATCAATGATGTCGACCCAATGACCCAACGATCCTCAGACCGCCTGTATCTGGACGTTACCCCCTGGACGTCCGATGACCATTGACATTCACCACCCCCACCCGACACCCCCATCCGCCCCTCCCCCTCCCCGCAATGTTCCTGAATCAATCCGACTTGGAATGCACAGCCATGTCAATTCTTTAGTGCTTCACAGCTGTAGAGCGGTGGCCTTGTGGGTGATACAAGTTCGAGTCCCGAATGCACACACACACACACACGCGCGCGCGCGCGCGCATACACACACGCACGTGCGCACGTACACGCACGCACGCGCACACACACACACACACGCACGCACACGCACACACACACACATATACACAACACAACACAACGCAACACAACACAGTACAACACAACACAACACACACACACACACACACACACACACACACACACACACACACACACACATACACACACGAACGCAACCCACCCAACCCAACCCAACACAACACAACGCAACGCAACACAACACAACGCAACACAACACAACACAACACAACGCAACACGGAACACAACACAACACAACACAACACAACACAACACAACACAACACAATACAACACAACACAACGCAACACAACACAACACAATACAACACAACACAACGCAGCACAACACAACGCAACACAACACAACGCAACACAACACAACACAACGCAACACGGAACACAACACAACACAACACAACACAACGCAACACGGAACACAACACAACACAACACAACACAACGCAACGCAACACAACACAACACAACACAACACAACACAACACAACACAACACAACACAACGCAACGCAACGCAACGCAACGCAACGCAACGCAACGCAACGCAACGCAACGCAACGCAACGCAACGCAACGCAACGCAACGCAACGCAACGCAACGCAACGCAACGCAACACAACACAACACAACACAACGCAACACGGAACACAACACAACACAATACAACGCAACACAACGCAACACGGAACACAACACAACACAATACAACACAACACAACACAACACAACACAACACAACACAACACAACACAACACAACACAACACAACGCAACACAACACAACACAACGCAACACGGAACACAACACAACACATCGCAACACAACACATCGCAACAGTAAATGAAGTTAATCGAGAAGGGAAGAGAAGCACGAGGTCTCTCTCCCTCGGAACAAAAAGGTGGACCCCCCACCCGACTCAGCAGACACCCAGAACTCCCCTCCAACAAGGAGACCCGCACACCAGGCCAAGACCCCAGCCCAAGGCAACATAGCCTTGCTAAAGGGCGTGAGATTCGGTGTCGTCAATTAAACTCAACAGCTCCACAGATGTATTCAGATGGAATATTTTCCTCTCCTGTTAAACCGCCAAGGTCCTTCCTGTTGGCCTGAGGTTTTTTTCGGGTTTAAGATAGATAAATAGATAAATGAATAAGTAAATGAATGAATGAATGAATAAGTAAATGAATAAATGACTAAATAAATAAATGAATAAATAGATAAATAAATATATGAATAAGTAAATCAATAGATAAATAAATAAGTAAATGAATAAATAAATAAATGAACAAATTTATATATATATATATAAAAATAATTTATTATTATATATAATAATTTATATATATATATATATATATATAGAGAGAGAGAGAGAGAGAGAGAGAGAGAGAGAGAGAGAGAAATAAATGAATGAATGAATGAACAGATGAGAAAATGTATGAATGAATTAACGAACGAAAGAAAGAATCAATCAATCAATCAATCAATGAACAGATGAATTAATCAATCAAAATATAAACAGATAATAAATGAATAGATAGATTAAAAACATGAATCAATCAATCATTCATTCAATGAATCAATCAGTCGATGAACAGATAGATTAATCAATCAAAATATAAATAGATAAGTAAACAGATAAATAAACAAAAACATGGCGGCGGCAGACTCTATTTCTCTCACCTAATTCCGTTACATGCGCGGACCCTAGACCGCGTGACGTCACGGAAACTACGCTAACAGGCCCGTATCCAGTGCAATTTGTGGCTAATTTCTGGCTGAAAACTGTTTTCACATCAATTGAACTGGGAAGTTTTCCGTAATCATGTTTTAATGAAGGTTAACTCGTGCTCGATGATAGCTAAAGAGAGCGAAAGACAGAGGGAAGGATGGAAGGGAGAGGGGGAGGATGAAGAAGGCGAGTGAGCGAGAGAGAGAGAGAAGGGGAAAGGCGGAATGTGTGTCAGACAAAGGGGGGGGGGGAGGGGTTGAGAGGCAGAGAGGGGGGAGAGAGAGAGGAGGGGGTTAAGGATAGAGAAAATTGAAAGAAAAAAGGGAATCAGAGAGGGGGACACACACACACGCGCGCACACACACACACACACACACACACACACACACACACACAGGAGGGATAGGGGAGATAGAGAAAGAGAGGGAGAGACAAAAAAATCAATTGGATCATCCCAAGATTTTAAGAAGCCCTTCATTCACAAAAATCATTCTCTTTTTTTTTCAAATTTTCATTGCTTCTACAATGTATTTGGCTAGATCTGAAATGTCATTCTTGTTGTAATTTCCAAAATAAGCTAGAAACAGTATTTGCACGAGGGTAGAAAAAGTGGACAAACAGACAGACAGACAGACAGAGACAAACACACAGGTACCACATCCAAACCAATACACACATCGAAGGAGAAGGATTTGAGAGGGAGACAGACAGGCAGACAAACAGACAGATAGATAAGTAGTACGAAAGAGACATAAACAGACATAGCAACAGATGGGGAGAGAGAGAGGGGAGAGAGGGGAGAGAGAGAGATGGAGGGAGAGACACAGAGAGAGACAGAGTATGAGAGACAGAGTATGAGAGACAGAGTATGAGAGAGACAGACAGACAGAGACAGACAGACAGAAACAGAGACGAATAGACAGAGAGACAGAGGGACAGACAGAGAGACAGACAGAGACAGAGAGACACACACAAAGAGAGAGAGAGAGAGAGAGAGAGAGAGAGAGAGAGAGAGAGAGAAGTTTGCCCGCAGCCATAAAACTTAAAACTCGGACAGAAGACTCCCTCACCAATCCACAACACCCCGTGTCCGCTCTTTTATCCACAGGTCTTCTCCACCCGGTCCCACCAACCCAACCCCACCCCCATCCCCCCTCCCCCTCCCGTACCAAGTTTTAATTGAACCACTGCTGTCTAGTTCCACGGGTCTCGCCATTGATCTCCACATCACCACAAGCTTCACAGACCCTTCCGCGCGTACAGATACTTCAGGAACTGGGGGCACGTGCAGTGAAGTGCAGTGCGTTTCCGTCCAGCTGTGAGCACGTGACAGGAGGGTTTGAATTAATGCCGCGAAGGGGTGTTTGAAACGAAACCGCAGCTGAGGTTGTTGCTTTTGCGTAGACGTGAGCGTGTCAGTGTTTGTGCGATTCGTGTTCGACTGGAAATAATGTTAATTATGTTTTCTTTGAGGAACTCCGAAGTATATGGGAGAGAAGCCGAACAATACATGTATGAAATCAAATGGAACTTTGAAATGTTTATAAATCATAAAGTGCATGAGAATAATGTAATATGAATGCATAAATACATTAATGCATATTATAGATGCAACGTAAATGTGGTCAATACTGCATCTTAACGTAATGAAACATTTCCAGTTTGATTTTATGTCCTTCATATGAGCCTGTTATAGTTATTTACCTGATATGATGAACTGATCTTACAGACATGCAA
>NC_134910.1:19671391-19678891 GCF_041734735.1 Babylonia areolata | reverse complement strand
CGTAATGCAAGTCCGTTTTATTCAAACTCTTGGCCACCATCGAGCGGAAGATGCTCAAAGCGAAGGAAAAAACAGGGACAGGTACAACATTATTGACTATGTTTTCCATAGAATTTCACTGCTACAACATTATTGACCATGTTTTCCATAGAATTTCACTGGTACAACATTATTGACTATGTTTTCCATAGAATTTCACTGCTACAACATTATTGACCATGTTTTCCATAGAATTTCACTGCTACAACATTATTGACTATGTTTTCCATAGAATTTCACTGCTACAACATTATTGACGATGTTTTCCATAGAATTTCACTGCTACAACATTATTGACTATGTTTTCCATAGAATTTCACTGCTACAACATTATTGACCATGTTTTCCATAGAATTTCACTGCTACAACATTATTGACTATGTTTTCCATAGAATTTCACTGCTACAACATTATTGACGATGTTTTCCATAGAATTTCACTGGTACAACATTATTGTCTATGTTTTCCATAGAATTTCACTGGTACAACATTATTGACTATGTTTTCCATAGAATTTCACTGGTACAACATTATTGACTATGTTTTCCATAGAATTTCACTGGTACAACATTATTGACGATGTTTTCCATAGAATTTCACTGGTACAACATTATTGACGATGTTTTCCATAGAATTTCACTGGTACAACATTATTGACTATGTTTTCCATAGAATTTCACTGGTACAACATTATTGACGATGTTTTCCATAGAATTTCACTGGTACAACATTATTGACGATGTTTTCCATAGAATTTCACTGGTACAACATTATTGACTATGTTTTCCATAGAATTTCACTGGTACAACATTATTGACGATGTTTTCCATAGAATTTCACTGGTACAACATTATTGACGATGTTTTCCATAGAATTTCACTGCTACAACATTATTGACTATGTTTTCCATAGAATTTCACTGGTACAACATTATTGACCATGTTTTCCATAGAATTTCACTGGTACAACATTATTGACCATGTTTTCCATAGAATTTCACTGGTACAACATTATTGACAATGTTTTCCATAGAATTTCACTGGTACAACATTATTGACTATGTTTTCCATAGAATTTCACTGGTACAACATTATTGACGATGTTTTCCATAGAATTTCACTGGTACAACATTATTGACTATGTTTTCCATAGAATTTCACTGGTACAACATTATTGACTATGTTTTCCATAGAATTTCACTGGTACAACATTATTGACTATGTTTTCCATAGAATTTCACTGCTACAACATTATTGACGATGTTTTCCATAGAATTTCACTGCTACAACATTATTGACGATGTTTTCCATAGAATTTCACTGCTACAACATTATTGACTATGTTTTCCATAGAATTTCACTGGTACAACATTATTGACGATGTTTTCCATAGAATTTCACTGGTACAACATTATTGACAATGTTTTCCATAGAATTTCACTGGTACAACATTATTGACTATGTTTTCCATAGAATTTCACTGGTACAACATTATTGACTATGTTTTCCATAGAATTTCACTGGTACAACATTATTGACTATGTTTTCCATAGAATTTCACTGGTACAACATTATTGACTATGTTTTCCATAGAATTTCACTGGTACAACATTATTGACTATGTTTTCCATAGAATTTCACTGGTACAACATTATTGACTATGTTTTCCATAGAATTTCACTGGTACAACATTATTGTCTATGTTTTCCATAGAATTTCACTGGTACAACATTATTGACTATGTTTTCCATAGAATTTTTGATGCCTGTTTGGTAAACAAGCATTTTCCATCGAAGAAAAAATAAGAAAAAAGATCAAGAATTACTGACTACAGCATATTGACCTCATCATGTTTCTTCATGTAAGGTTGTAGGTGGTAAAAAAGATAGACATGAAATCTTAAGTCGAATAAGAATATAAAAGAAAGACTACAAAGAGATGAAAGAAAGAATGATTCCATAAAGGAGAATTAAAGACAGTGACGAAAAAAAACAGTGGATATAGAGAACGAAGGATTCAAAAGAAATTCAGCATACAAAGATGATGACAGATTTAAAGAAGTGCACGGAAAGAAAAAGAAAGAACAATAAGGCAAAGAAAGAAAAGAAATACTAGGACGAACGATTATGAAGATGATTACACATGAGGAATAGAAAATTGATTGAAGACAGGCGCAAAGAATGTAACAGGGGAAATAACAAACATTATTGACTATGTTTTCCATAGAATTTCACTGGTACAACATTATTGACTATGTTTTCCATAGAATTTCACTGGTACAACATTATTGACTATGTTTTCCATAGAATTTCACTGGTACAACATTATTGACTATGTTTTCCATAGAATTTCACTGGTACAACATTATTGACTATGTTTTCCATAGAATTTCACTGGTACAACATTATTGACTATGTTTTCCATAGAATTTCACTGGTACAACATTATTGACTATGTTTTCCATAGAATTTCACTGGACATGAATGCCCTCAAACCATTGTCAACCAATGATATTTGCCCTGGGATATGACCGTCTAGCAGTGAACGGTTTCTTAGAATGAAACATTGATGCCTGCTTTGGGGTATAACAATGCATCTTTCCATCCGAAAGAAAAGAAAAGAAAAGAAAAGAAAGAAATGACTGAACTACAGCACATGCCTCATCATGTCTTCTTCATGTTAAGGGCTGTGGTGTATAAAAAGAAAGACACATGAAATCTTGAAGAGCGAAATTAAGAAAGAATAAAAGAAAGACCAACAGAAAGAGAGAGAAAGAAAGAATGAATGAAAGAAAGGAGAATTAAAGGACAAAGGTGACGAAAGAAAGAAGCAGGGAGTAAAGGAGGAACGAAGGAAGGAGAGAAAGAAAGAAATCGAAAGGAAAGAAAGAGAGACGAGATAAGAGAAGGGAACGGGAAGAAGAAAGAAAGAAAGAAGCAAAAGAAGGGAAAAGAAAAGAAAAAGAAATGAAAAGGACGAAAGGGAGGAAGGAGAGAAGATAGCAAGTGAGGAAAAAAATGGATGGAAGACAGGCGAGAAGAAGAAAGGGAGAAATAAAGCAAAAAGAAAGCCAAAGAAAGAATGAAAAAGCGAAAGAAAAAAATGATACAAAAAAAAGTTTTCCTTATAATGCCTGTGCTGTTTAATCAAAGCCTGGACCACCATCCCGCAAATGATGCTCCAGGAAGAAAAGAGAAAGAAACAAGAAAAGACAGGTGCAAAACTATTGACCGAGATGTCATTCCATAAAACTTTATTGAACGTGACTGCCCTCAAAGCATCATTGACCAACGTTTTTTGCCCGGGGGGACTACCTACCATTGAAAGATTTTTTTTTTTTTTTTTTTTTTTTTTTTACTTGTATTTCTTTTTATCACAGCACATTTCTCTGTGTGAAATTCGGGCTGCTCTCCCCAGTGAGAGCACGTCGCTACACTACAGCGCCACCCTTTTTTTGTATTTTTTTTCCTGTGTGTAGTTTTATTTGTTTTTCCTATCGAAGTGGATTTTTCTACAGAATTTTGCCAGGAACAACCCTTTTGTTGCCGTGGGTTCTTTTACGTGCGCTAAGTGCATGCTAGCACACGGGACCTCGGTTCATCGTCTCATCCGAATGACTAGCGTCCAGACCACCACTCAAGGTTTAGTGGAGGGGGAGAAAATATCTGCGGCTAAGCCGTGATTCGAACCAGCGCGTTCAGATTCTCTCGGTTCCTAGGCGGACGCGTTACCTCCAGGCCAACATGTGTTTCGGTTTATTGAACAGAATCATTATGCTCACCAGATAAGAACAACAGATTCCAGTCTTTTATCTGTCTATGAAATGAAGGGTTGGTGTAGCAGAATCGGACAGGAGGAGATGGTCTTGTGACCCAGTGTTCACCAGTGATCAGGGTTCGAGGCCCCGTTTCGGCATGGTGCTGTGTCCTTGGGGGAAGGCACTTTACTCCAATTTTCCTTATTCTACCCAGGTGTGAACGGGTATCCAACTTCTGTTGGAGAAGGTTAAAACAACGGAAGGAGAGTACTGGGCCCAGCCTACCTGTGCTGAGCCCTAGACACAGTGGGTGTTAATTCATTGTCCTGATGGTTGAAAAAGGCTGTGGGTTCTTTCAACCATTTTTTTCATATAAAATTCTACAGTGGTTTGATGGCCTAGAGGCACCCCCGAAAACAGACTATGGCTGCCTACATGGCGGGATAAAAACGGCCATACACGCAAAGTCCCACTCATGTACATACGAGTGAACGTGGGAGTTGCAGCCCACGAAGACAAAGAAGAAGAAGAGGATGGCCTAGAGGTAATGCGTCTGCATAGGAAGCGAGAGAATCTGAACGGGCTGATTCGAATCACGGTTCAGCCGCCGATATTTCCCCGCCCCCCCCCCTCCCACCCCTCTCCACTAGACCTTGAGTGGTAGTCTGAACGCTAATCATTCAGATGAGACGATAAACCGAGGTCCTGTGTGCAGTAAAAACAGCCACAGCTGCGGTTTCGTTTCAAACACCCCTTCACGGCATTATTTCAAACCCTCCTCTGTCACGTGCTCACAGCTGGACGGAAACGCACTGCACTTCACTGCACGTGCCCCCAGTTCCTGAAGTATCTGTACGCGCGGAAGGGTCTGTGAAGCTTGTGGTGATGTGGAGATCAATGGCGAGACCCGTGGAACTAGACAGCAGTGGTTCAATTAAAACTTGGTAGGGGAGGGGGGTGGGGTGGGGATGGGGGTGGACGGACAAGACCTGTGGATAAAAGAGAGGACACAGAGTGTTGTGGACTGGTGAGGGAGTCTTCTGGCGGAGTTTATGGCTTCAGATAAAACTTTCTTCTGTCTCTCTCTCTCTGTTTGTGTGTGTCCCCCTGTTTCACCCTGTAACCCCCCTCTCTGTCTCTCTCTGTCTTTCTCTCTCTCTCTGTTTTTGTCTCTCTTTTTTTTTTGTATCTCTCTGTCACCACCACCTCTTTTTTTCACATTCAAAATGAAATGTTTGTGTGCATGTGTGTGTTTTCCTCTGTGTGTTGTGGGGGGTGGGGGGAGGGGGGTGTGTGTTCTTCCTTCGATCTAACGTCTTTTCACTTTGATATTCGATGTGATGTGTGTGTGCGTGTGTGTGTGTGTGTGTGTGAGAGAGAGAGAGAGAGAGAGAGAGAGAGAGAGAGATTTTTTTCTGTGTGTGTGTGTGTGTTTGTGCATCTGTGTAATATATATATATATATATATATATAGAGAGAGAGAGAGAGAGAGAGAGAGAGAGAGAGAGTATGTGCCTGTGTGTCTGTGTCTGTGTGTGTTTATTTGGAGGAAGAGTATGATGGTGAAGGGTTATGGGTTTCTCACAAACTAAGGTCTAGTGGAGTCATGGTAAAACATCCTGATCCGCATTAAGGGTCTCGAACCTGTATATACATATTTCCTAGCCAGGCGAGCACAACCACAAGACCACCGCTCCATTCTTTTCTTTTTTCTTTTTTTTCATTTCCTTCACCACGCATTCACCACATGCATGTCTGCCTGTTGCAGTCCTTCGCCGTCCAGTGAAACTCCGCTCTCCCTCCATTCACGGCCCATCAAATCACATCTCTCAAAATAGCTTGGAGAAAGTGGTCAGCATCGATTTTCCCTCCTTCCCTCCTTCCCTCCCTCCGATATGAGGACCACACGGGACGCAGCGGTGCCCTTCAGGTAATGCACTCAACTGAGAAGCGAGCGTCTGAGCGTTCGAATCCCATAGCTGGACCGGGATTTTTACACACACACACACACACACACACACACATACACACACACACCCTTCAACTAGACCTTGGGTAGTGGTCTTGGTGCTAGTGTTTCAGACGAGATGATAAACAGAGATCCCATGTACAGCATGTGCTTAGCGCATGTGAAAGAACCCACGTCGACATAAAAAAAATTGTCCCTGGCAATATTGTGTAATAACAAAATCTACTTCGATGGTGAAATAGAGAGAGAAAACAAAAAGTAAAAGTGACGGTGATAAACAGAGGGAGAGAGAGAGTGAGAGAGAGTGTGTGTGTGTGAGAGAGAGAGAGAGAGACAGACAGACAGACAGAGACAGACAAATAGAGACAAAGACAGAGAGGAACAGAGAGAGAGAGGGGGGGGGTATGAGGCAAAGTGAGAGAGACAGAGACAAAGAGAGGATTTTCTCTGTCGTTATCCACACTCAGTAATCAAAAGGACTTAACCAACTAATCCTGTCACAAATATAGCGGATGACTATCGCATAAGGGGACAACAGAACTGTCACGCAGACAGCCTCCATATGCGACAAGACCATCAGTGTTTGTGGCGACAACAGGCCTGGCGAAAGAGAGAGGGGGGAGAGAGAGAGGGAGAGAGAAAGAGAGAGACAGAGAGGGAGAGAGAGGGAGAGAGAGAGAGAGGGAGAGAGAAAGAGAGAGACAGAGAGGGAGAGAGAGAGAGGGGGAGAGAGACAGAGAGAAAGGGAGAGAGACAGAGAGAGAGGGGGAGAGAGAGACAGAGAGAGAAAGGGAGACAGAGAGAGAAAAGGGAGAGAGAGAAAGAGAGAGAGAGGGAGAGAGAGGGAGCGAGAGGGAGAGAGAAAGGGAGAGAGACAGAGAGAGAGATGGAGAGGGAGAGGGAGAGAGAGGGGGGAGAGAGACACAGAGGAAGAGGGGAAGAGAGAGAGAAGGAGGGAGAGAGAGGGGGAGAAAGAGGGTGATGGAGAGGGGGGGAGGCAACTGCCTTTTGTGAGGAGGCCAAGACGTGATTGGCCAAGTGGACCGTCAATCATGTAGCATGCATGTATGTGCTCTTCATTCCTGTAGCCTGCAGTCCTTAACGTCAATTATGTTGTTGTGTTGGGGGGGATTGTCAATTCTGCGTGTAGGACCGAGACAGGGAAAGAGAATGTCAGAGGGTGTGAGAGAGAGAGTGTGTGTGTGTATGTGTGTGGGAGAGAGAGAGAGAGGGAGAGAGAGTGTGTGTGTGTGTGAGAGAGACAGAATGAGCAAAGGAAAGAGAGAGTGAGTGAGAGTATAAGTGAGTGAGAAACAGTGAAAGAGAGTGAGAAAGTGTGTGTTCTTTCTTTAATCAAACGTCTGTTCACTTTGAGTGATATCAGACTAATAAAGTGTGTGTGAGAGAGTGCATCATAATAGGAGACGGGTTCAGAAAGAAATAGAGTAAGAGAGAAAGTAACAGAGAACGGGAGAGTGAAAGACATGTTGAGAGAGAGTGAGAGAGGCACTGAGAGAGAAAGATTGAAAGTGAGAGTGAGAGAGGTACTGAGAGAGAAAGATTGAAAGTGAGAGTGAGAGAGGTACTGAGAGAGAAAGATTGAAAGTGAGAGTGAGAGAGGTACTGAGAGAGAAAGATTGAAAGTGAGAGTGAGAGAGGTACTGAGAGAGAAAGATTGAAAGTGAGAGTGAGAGAGGTACTGAGAGAGAAAGATTGAAAGTGAGAGAGATACTGAG
>NC_134910.1:19658891-19663891 GCF_041734735.1 Babylonia areolata | reverse complement strand
TGTCTCTGTCTCTGTCTCTCTGTCTCTCCATCCCTCTCTCTCCCAGTCTCTCTCTCTCTCTCTCAGTCTATCTCTCTCTGTGTCTCTCTCTTCTCTTTCCAGTCTCTCTCTCTCTCTCTCACTCTCTCTCTCTTTCTCCCAGTCTCTCTCTCAGTCTCTCTCTCTCCGCCCTTCTCTCTTTCTCTCTCTCCGCCCCCCTCTCTCTCTCCCTCCCTCTCTCTCTCTCTCTCTCTCTCTCTCTCTCTCTGTGATACTCTAGCAAGGTTACGGTGACCTGGCCCCAGTCGACAAATATGATTACCAAATTTCTAGCAGAGTGAATGAGATCGCCCTGATGCCATGATTCACTTCTTATTTCCATGTATGATTACCCCCACCTCCCCCCCCCCCCCCCCCCCCCCCCCCCCCCGCCCAGCCACCTACCCCACCCTCCCTCCTAGCTGCTCATGGAATACCAACCCCCTTTCTATCCAAGCGACGAAGAAAGTGGTCGGAATTGATCTTCTCTAACCTCCACGTGATCAGCAAAAAAAAAAAAAAAAAAAAAAAAAAAAACGGAGCAAGGTTGACAGCGGAGGGGATAGCGGAGGGAGAGGCAGAGAGAGGGGTGTGGAAGGGGTGGGGGGGTGGGGGTGAGAGGAAGGTGGGAGGGGCGGACAATGATTGACAGTTAATGTAGCTACACTGTCAGTTTTAGGAAAGGAAGCGAGGGCAATGGCTCATGTTTTTAAGAGCCCCCCCCCCCTCACCCACCCACCAACACCCCGCCCCCCTTGGGCAAGATCTGACCCCGATATGGTGATGTTTTGAGGGTTTCAGCTTTAGTTGTTCTGAAAAGAATGGGAATAGTACCAGTAGTAATAGCATCAGCAGCAACAACAACAGCAGTAGTAGTGTCGTTGTAGTTGTAACAGTGCGACTGTTATGATCTTCATCACCATAATACCAGTCATCTCCATACTTCATTTCTTTCCTTTGTCATTTTTATTCGTATGAAGTATTATTATCGATGAGCAACCGACACACAGTGACACAGTATTATTATCGATGAGCAACCGACACACAGTGACACAGTATTATTATCGATGAGCAACTAACACACAGTGACACAGTATTATTATCGATGAGCAACCGACACACAGTGACACAGTATTATTATCGATGAGCAACCGACACACAGTGACACAGTATTATTATCGATGAGCAACCGACACACAGTGACACAGTATTATTATCGATGAGCAACTAACACACAGTGACACAGTATTATTATCGATGAGCAACTAACACACAGTGACACAGTATTATTATCGATGAGCAACTAACACACAGTGACACAGTATTATTATCGATGAGCAACCGACACACAGTGACACAGTATTATTATCGATGAGCAACTAACACACAGTGACACAGTATTATTATCGATGAGCAACCGACACACAGTGACACAGTGAGACTGAAAGTGATGTACACTCAGAGAACGATGAAGAGTCAATGACAGCAAAGAGATGAGGAGGCAGCTGGTATGAGAACGTGAATAATCATGATACGTACATTTTCATTTCTTTAGATTAAATAAATAAATAAATGAATATATATATATATATATATATATATATGCGTGAACGTCTTCATTTTTTTAAAGAGAGTCCACACAACTTTCAATAAAGTAACATTAGACCGCAGACAATTTCTTGTTCTCTCTCTCTCTCTCTCTCTCTCTCTCTCTCACACACACACACACATACATACACTCTCTCTCTCTCTCTCTCGTTCCCTCTCTCTCTCTCCTCTCTCTCTCGCTCCGTCTCTCCCTCTCTTTCTCTCTCTCGCTCCCTCTCTCTCTCTGTGTTCAGTGTTCTCACTCTCTCTCTCTCTCTCTCGCTTGCTCGCTCGCTCGCTCTGTCTGTCTAGCCTGTGTATAGTGTTACTCGCTTTCATTTCGTGAACATATGAGCGACGATGTCTCCATCAGATTGACGCTGTGTTATCCTTCTGCTTGTATTGAGTACACCTATATATGTCTATGTATATGTCTGCCTGTCTCTAAAACAACGGCAGCTTATATGTAAGTCGGCCAGTGTGCTAGAATCTCCACTGTTGGAAAATAAAGATTCTCTCTCTCTCTCTCTCTCTCTCTCTCTGTATAAATGGTTCTATTCATTTAAATAGGGGACGGTGTATGCAGGGAATAGGGGACGGGTGTAGGGAATAGGGGACGGTGTGCGTATGGAATAGGGCACGATGTGTGTAGGGAATAGGGGACGATGTGTGTAGGGAATAGGGGACGATGTGTGTAGGGAATAGGGGACGGTGTGTGTATGGAATAGGGGACGGGGTGTGTATGGAATAGGGGACGGGGTGTGTATGGAATAGGGGACGGGGTGTGTAGGGAATAGGGGGCGGTGTGTGTGAGGAATAGGGGACGGGGTGTGTAGGGAATAGGAGACGGTGTGTGTAGGGAATAGGGGACGCGTGTAGGGAATAGGGGACGATGGGTGTAGGGAATAGGGGACGGTTGTAGGGAATAGGGGACGGGGTGTGTAGGGAATATGGTGTGTGTAAAGAATAGGGGACGTGTTTGCCGGAAATAGGAGATGGGTGTAGGGAATAGGGGACGGTGTGTGCAGGGAATAGGGGACGGGTGTAGGGAATAGGGGACGGTGTGTGCAGGGAATAGGGAACGGGTGTAGGGAATAGGGGACGGGGTGTGCAGGGAACAGGGGACGGTGTGTGCAGGAATAGGGGTCGCAGTTCTAGGGACTAGTGACCAACATGAGAGCCATCACTTTCCCAACATTACGTAAGTTCGTTCCTACTCTAGCGTTTTCCTGTTGGTGACATTGATCTGGACCCGTCAGTCAGTGTAGGTTTGGGAACAGTTTTCTTCTGCTAAGCTCCATTTACGCAGAGTGGGGTGGTGGGAATAATCTGAATCATTTATACATGATATTCACTAATCGGGTGATGAATGTGATGTGGGTGTTTTTTGTGTCATGTGTAAATCTCTCTCTCTCTCTCTCTCTCTCTCTCTCTCTCTCTCTCTCTCTCTCTCTCTCTCTCTCTCTCTCTCATAAACCTTTTTCTTTTTTTCTTCTTTTTTTTTTTTACAGTTCATAGCAGTCTTTATTCCTCTTCTCTCGTCCATCCAATCCACAATCCCTGTATTCATACAGTGACATCTTTCTTTTGTTGTCGTTATACAGAATTACCTGTGGTTGGACATGGGAAAAAAAGTCATGGCGACACCACACAGTTTCAGTTTCAGTTTCAGTAGCTCAAGGAGGCGTCACTGCGTTCGGACAAATCCATATACGCTACACCACATCTGCCAAGCAGATGCCTGACCAGCAGCGTAACCCAACGCGCTTAGTCAGGCCTTGAGAAAAAAATAGGGGGGGGGGGTGAATAAATAATAGATAAATACATAAAAAAAATAACTACTACCACTACTAATAATATGTATAAGGCGCAAAAACTTGATGAAGTCAACTATAAGCGTACATAAATAGATAAATAAATAATAATTAAAATATAAAAAAGTAGTAGTAATAATAATAATAATAATTTTTTTTTAAAAGACAACAATGATGATAAATAAACAGATAAATGTAAAACATGGAGAAACACATTCACACATACACCCACATATGCATAACAGATATGCACTTCCCCGACACCATACAACAAACAGGCAATAACATTTTTGCAGAGCATACAAACCCATAAGTCATGTGTGATATGATCCTACTTCTAAGTTAATTTTCTGAGTTGTGCTTCCTGTTCAAAAACCATTTTATACTGTGGGAAAGGCTTTGTCTTTTTTATCTTACTGATGCACATTTTACCCACTACAAGAACTTGATGAATCCAGTGGTTTATATAAGATCCTTCGTTCTCTTTATAGCCGAACAACACATCAGTTGCTGACAAATGAAGTTTCTTGTCCACTGTTAACAATACAATATGTATTTCCAGAATTGTCGTACAGATGGGCATTCAAAGAAAAAGTGTTCGATGACATCCACTGTGTTCCAGCAGTAATTACAACACACTGAGTCACATACGCCCATGTTGTGAAGCAGAATGTTAGTGGGGTACAGATTATGCAGTAACTTCCACTGCAACTCACGCAGTCACACTTCTTTCTCTCTGATAAACCTAACTGAAACTTAGTATTATCAAAATCCATGCTGTTTCTTTTCCGATTTAGTGTACTTTAGGCATCCAAAAATGAACATGTCTGGACATATGTGGCTTTATTTGTAGCATTGAAGTTACCGTATATGAGTAAAACTTAACGTTTGGGGTGTATCCGCGTGTTTCGTTTGTGCTAATTTAGTCTACATCTGGTACAGCTGGTATTGTAACTACTAAACATTTAGCGAGTAAGTAATACCCCCTACAGAGAAATACATTATGCCTCTTTCATGTATATACCCCTGTCAGACATCTGTGCTGTACTTCACACAACATTTGCTGTTATCTCGAAGCAAAAGAAACACTTATGGTAACCAATATTTCTCTCACTTTGCAAGAAACTGTTTGACACCAGCCCCCACTCAAAGTTCGTCACTCTCAAACCTCTCTCACAGTTCAAAACTGCCCTCAAGACACTCCTCTTCAGACAGTCAGTCAATCTGATATGAAAAAATGGTGTGTGTGTGTGTTTTCTAACTGCCTGCATACTTTTACGGTTTCAGTTTTTAATCAGTGAACGTAATGTATAAAATGTTTATATGAGAAATGCACAAGAACTATTTTATCAATTAAGACAAGGGTTATGGACTATTCATAATAAAATATTAACATTCGCATTCTCTCCTTCTTCTTCTTCTCATCATCATCATCATCATTATCTTCATCTTCTTCTCCTTCTTCTTATTCGTATTTTCTTCTCCGCCTCTTCTTCTTCTTCCATCCTGTAGAACCTGACTGCAGGACACCACGGATGACTTGATGAAGGCGAACAGTTCTGTCCATTTCTTCCTGTTCCT
>NC_134910.1:19651391-19653891 GCF_041734735.1 Babylonia areolata | reverse complement strand
TGTGTGTGTGTGTGTGTGTGTATGTTAGGAGGGGGGTTAGTCATACATGGAAATAACAAGTAAACGGGGGCAGAGTGGTGACCTCACTCTGCTAGAAATTGTTTATCGCACTGTTGACTGCAGCCAGGTCACTGTAGCTTTGTAAGGCTACTAGAGACTAAAAGGGAATATATATGAATGATATTATATATATATATATATATATATATATAGAGAGAGAGAGAGAGAGAGAGAGAGAGAGTCCCATCAGGTGTACAGAAATGATGTATACATCCACTTTGTCAAGCACGAATGCAAAAGGAAAACAGAGAGAGGGTGAAAATCATGTCCTGGGGTCACATTCCCAGCCAGAAAGAGCACATTACAGCCACATCTCATTTTGAAACTTAATATATCACCTTGCAGTCATTCCCCTTACACACTGAAAGCCTGAAGCACCAAAACAGAGAGATATCAGAGGCGTCTTGCCAAATAAAAACACTTGAACAGCTTGTAGAAAGATGGATAGGCTACTCTTTCTGATTCTCTTTTTTTTTCTCCGTTTCCTTGCCTCTCTGTCACTCTCTAAATGTGTAGCCTTGGCTCTGTCTCTCTCCCCCACTGTCTGTTTCTCTCCATGTTGGGAATTTACGAATGTTTGTATGCAGTGATGGTAACACTTGATTAAAAAGAGACAACATGAGGCAGAGACAGACAGACAGACAGACAGAGAGAGATGTCCCAAACGAAACACACACACACACACACACACACACACACACACACACTCCTGTCCCAAACCAAGCGAGGAGTCTTTAAGAGAAAACAGTCCCCCTGTGTGCATTAACTTTACGCCTGGCTGCACGCCCTCGGACAGTGAAGCATGGCCTTTTGAAGTGCCGGGGATCCGAAATCCGCACGTGCGTCAAGGCGTGCCCTACCTTCACTCTTCTCACGTGGGCCAAATAGTTCTAGAGAGCATCGCTGGAGCAGTGACAGATGGTAGTTTAATGAGTCTGGAGTGTAGGTGCTTGGAAGGGATCAATACAGAGTAATAAATGGACATGTGGAACTGAGGATGAGTTGTGTGTCCAGGTTTTGGGGGGGGTTTTAGTGGGGGGGGGGGGGGGGGGGGCGTGCGTGGGTAATTTTTCTTCTTCTATTGACTGGAGAAATTTTTACGGGCTGTTGTGATAAAGTAACTTCGTTGTTAAACTCAAGAGGGGGCCTCCATATATTTTCTGAAAAAATGTCATCGTTGAAAATAGTATCAATGATTAATTGTCTGTAAATCTGCCAACTTCCACCACTTTTTGAAACTTACGATTAAGTTCTTCTGTATGGAATTATTTCTTAATGAAACTTTTTTGTTTAAAATTATTTTACAGGAATTTTAGTCTTTTTTTCAATGTTGAAAGTCAGCCAAGTCTAGTTCTATTCCCTGTTTGTACCCAAATCAAATTATGTCCCCTCTAGCCCAGCTGAGACGCTGAAGTGGGCAACTTGAGTGGAAGACAGATGAACATGTGTATTGAATCCTATTCTGTCATGGAAGTGAAAATGGTGAACAAAATGACAGTGGTTAGAGTTATTCTTATTTCGAAGCACAAAATGAGAGACTAGAGATGTACTAAGGAAAAACATTCACGTTATGTCACACACCTTTTACACTGCGTGTGTTTCAGCACTGTTGCAAGTGTGCGAGCGTGTGTGTGTGTGTGTGTGTGTGTGTGTGTGTGTTTGCTCTCTGTGTGTATGTGTGCACAAGGGCGTGTGTTTTGAGTGTGTGTGTGTGTGTGTGTTTGTGTGTGTGTGAGTGCGTGTGTGAATGTGTTTTCATGTGTGTGTGCATGTCCATGTGAGTTTGTATGTGTCTGTGTATGTGTTTGTGTGAGTGTGTATGTGTATGCGTGTGATGTGTGCATATATATGTGTGTGTGCATACGTGCATGTGTCTCTGTGTGTCTATTAATTAATGTTTGTGGCTGTGTTCGTTCTTTGGTTTAACGTCTATCCACATTTGTGATTTTAGACGAATTGTGGCTGTGTGTGTGTGTGGGGGGGGGGGGGGTTGAGGGGGGGGGGGGCGTGTGCGTGTGCGCGTGTGTGTGTGTATGCGCGCACACCCACACACAATCACGTATGTGTGTGAGTGCGCGTGTGTGTTCAATAATCCCGTTTCCGCAGTGCCTTCCTTGGCGGTGTGCCGGTCGATGTGGCAGGGAGGAGTGACAGGCAGGAGGGAGGGAGGGGGGGAGGGGGGGCAGGACACAGGGAGGGGGGGGCAGGACACAGGCAGGACAGAGGGCCCACACTGTTCACACTGAACGCTCCACCTGTCTTCAAAGAGCGGCACTGTGCTGAGCAATCAGTGTCACTGCTGTACACGTCGGGATTACCTGTGTGCGGGTAGTTGAATTACCTGTAATAGGAAAGAAAGGTTTGGTTGGGGGAGACTGCGTGTGTATGTGTGTGAAAGACTCTGTGTGTGTGTGTGTGTGTGTGTGTGTGTGTGTGTGTG
>NC_134910.1:19628891-19646391 GCF_041734735.1 Babylonia areolata | reverse complement strand
CCTAACACATACGCACACAAAGGCAGGCACAAACTTACATAAACACACGCACACACAATACACATTCATATACATGCATGTAGTTATGTACACATACATATGTATACACACATAGTCAAGCACACCTAACGAAAAGGAAGTGGACCTGCCACAATTGAACTTATTGCTGAGGGAAAAGGTGAGTTTTGAGACGAGATTTAAAAGATGCGAGGGAATCAGAATGACGGAGGTTATCAGGGAGCTTGAATACTGACTAGTCCCCATCATATCACTAGAGGTTGCAAGGGAAAATCACTCTCTCTGTCTCTCTGTCTCTCCTCTCTCTCCTTCTCTCTCTCTCTTAAACAAACACTCATGAACTCACGAACGTACTCACTGCCTCACGCAGACTTTCATTCACTCACATTCAATCATACCAAGTGTAAGATAAAATAACAACACTCGTTATTCTCGTAATCAATACACCCCACATTTTTGTTAAAGATAGATATATATTCAAAACATGGAAAGGATAGCTCACATCGTAGACATAAATGAGTGGGCTTTAAAAAAATACACAGAGCAGTTATACACTGTCATTGTCCTTTCACATTTCTTTAACCTGTGCAGACACCACAAGGAAAACACTCCCGTGTCAATTACAACCACTTGAGTTTCTCTTATCTCTTTTACTTTCATCCATCCACACCACACTTGCCCGACTTTTTCTGAAAGAATGGATCAGCGATGTTACCATCGTTTTAAGAACTAGACTGGATCAATGCCTAGTATGTACAGGTTTCAGCAGTGCTTGAGTGTTTGAGGACTGGGAGAAATGGTATCCTTCTTCAACAGTGTATTGGATCGTCAGTAGTGTTTGGAAAAGAGTGAGTATGATCTTGTTATAGGAGGACTTGTGGTGTGATAGTTTGACAGAGAGACAGATAGATAGAAAGATAGATATAGATCATGGAGTCAGATACATAGACCTTTGTGTGTGCACACGTGAGTACACGCATGTGTGTCTATGTGTGTGTCTATGTGTGTGTCAGGAGTGAATTGATTGCTGTGCATTTTGTGTCTGCTATACCCCTATGGGGACAAACAGATCAAGTTAAATGTTCAAATTTGTGTACACTGGTGTATGTCTGTTTGTATGTCTGTGTGCTTGTCTGTCTGTCTGTGTGTATGTCTGTTTATGTATGTGTGTATGTATGTGTATGTGTGTGTGTGCGCGCGTGCGCGTCTGTGTGTATGTGTATGTATCTGTGTGCGTGTGTATGCATCTTTGTGTTTGTGTGTGTGTGCGTGTGTGTGTGTGTGTGTGTGTGTGTGTGCGTGTGTGTATGTGTGTGTGTGTGTGTGTGTGTGCGCGCGCGCGCGCGCGCGCGTGTGTGTGTGTGTGTGTGTTGATGTATGTCTGTTACACACTTGCGTGTGCCTGCATGCATAATTACACTGCCATGCACATGCCTGAACTAATGCACGTGATTATGTGTGCTGGTGTGCACTAGGGCATGGGTTTTGATTCCTGAACGCAATGAGTCAAAAACTGTTTGTCCCTCCTCCATCCTGGTGTTTGGAATCAGAGACAGGCATGGGACAAAGAAAAAATAGAATAAGAAGGTGGAGGAGAAGAAGGAGGAGGAGGGAAAGAACGAGGAGGAGGAGAAGAAGGAGGAGGAGAAGGAGGAGGAGGGGAGTAGAAGGAGGAGGAGGAGGGGGAGAAGAAGGAGAAGAAGAAGAAGAAGAGAGAGAAGAAGAAGGAGAAGAAGAAGGAGGAGGAGGAGGGGGAGAAGAAGGAGAAGAAGAAGAAGATTGATTGAATCTTTAATGGGTAAAGAATTAGGCACAGTAAAGGCCTTTTTACAATTCTGCTCATTTAACGACACAAAACATAAAAATAAAGAACGACACAAAACATAAAAATAAAGAAATAAATTGAAATAAAATAAAATAATAAGAAAGACGAATAAGAATAGTAACTGGAATAGTCTATAAAAGGTAACAAAGCGATGAAAACTGGGACAATTGGTACATTACATGTACGTACGTACCCACACACACACACACACACACACACACACACACACACACACACACACAATTATAAAACAAAGGAAGAAGAAGAAGAAGGAGGAGGAGGGGAAGGAGGTGGAGAAGGAGGAGAAGAAGAAGAAGAGAAAAAAGAAGTAGAAGAAGAAGGAGGAGGAGAAGAAGGAGGAGGAGGACAACGAGGAGAAGAAGAAGGAGGAGGAGGAGAAGAAGAAGAAGACTAACAGTAAAGAGACGCTGACTTCCTGCCGGAAACTAACCAAATCATACGGCCCTTCACTCTCGTCAGAACGAACCAGTCAGAGCATGCCGAGTGCTTTCCCCTTAGTGGCGGCAGTTCAGTCTCCCTCTGCCTCCTCCCCCCTCCCCCCCCCCTCCCCTTGGCTCCATTCTTCCTTTCTAACCTTACCCTCACACTCACATCCATGTACAGTCTCTGACTGAGACCAGTTGGGCTTTTCTTCTTCCGTTTTTAGAATGAGTCCTGTCCCAGCCTCTGGGTGGTTGTGGTGGAGTGGATTTAAGATACTAATTCAGTAAGCAAGAAGAACATTTCCATGTCTGTGGTTCTGAGACTGTCATTTGGTCACAGCCTTTGTGAGATCGCATTCATGGTCAGAGAATGCCGAGTGTATTCCCTCCTCTCGTGATGGCAGCTCGATCTGGTTGTATCTCTTCCCTTCAGTCCTCATCCCACTGCATCCTTCACTCCATCCACAGAGAGAGAGAGAGAGAGAGAGAGAGAGATGCACACATGCACACACGGACGAACGCGCGCACACACACACACACACACACACACACACACACACACACACACACACTCACACACAGATGCACACATGCACACACACGGACGGATGCATGTATGCACGCAAACACACACACACACACACACACACACACACACACACACACACACACACAACACACACACAGATGCACACATGCACACACACGGACGGATGCACGCGCACACACACACACACACACACACACACACACACACACACACACACACACACACACACACACACAGAGTGAGAGAAAGAGAAGAGTGAGAGAAAGAGAGAGAGAGACTAACAGAGATCTATCTTCTCACTTTCTCTCTCTCTCTCTGCCCTTTCTCCAAAATCAGACACACACACTTTTGTGCACACTTCTACCCCCTCAAACCCTGAAATTACATTTTCATCATTTTGTTTCTCTCACTGCTATCACATTTCCCTTCTCCACAAATCACCTTCATTTTCTTAAATGTTTATCTCTCCTGCAATTTCACGTCTATCAGCTGCAGTGCAGAGACACAGACTTGACACTATCATCGTTCTGCACTTGTAGGCCTTGACATCCAGAAGATACATCGTCCTTCCGTTAAGCCCCCCTTCCCCCCACCCCCTACCCTTTGTCCCCCAATAGAGAGGAAACGGCCAGAAGGAATAAAATAATTCCCTTGTCGCGCATTAATTTCAGGCTTGGCCGCGTGGCTCGTGACATTGAAACACGGCCCTTTAAAGCGGAAGTCCTTCGGCGTGTGTCTGAGCGTGCACCTGCCCTGGCTATCTTCACGTGGACAAATAATTCTGGAGGGCACCAGGCGAGCGATGACAGATGGAGGTTTGAGGAGCTGAACCTTGGCTATTGGAAAGTGATCGATGCTGAGATTTTTCAGAATGGTGGATTGAAAAATGATTCACGTTTCTAAAGTCTATTTCAGCTGTACTCTTCAAAGTGCTGTGCTGCACGCCGGAGATGTCTCTTTCAGTTATTCCAGTTATTCACAGCATGTCATATGTGAACGTTTCAATCAGCTCTGGTCTCATTTGGATTTGGAGTCTTGAGTAAAAGCACATGCCAGAGAAATCTTGTCGTCAAACTTTAATCTTATTTCTTCACAGTGACATTAGGAATCGATTAAACCATCGTAGCACTATTTCAACTACAACTTTCAAAACTCTGTACTGCATGTCAGAGGTATGTCTCTTTCAAGCAAAGTCCTGAATTCTGCACAGTTTGTCACACAGAATGTTTGAACCAGTTTGAAACAGTCTGGGTCTCATTTGTTCACTGTGGTTTGGAGTCTTGATGTAAAGTACATGCCAGAGGGTGTCTTTTTAAAATAACCTTTGAATCGTATTTCTTTACTGTGACTCTGGGAATTGATTAAACCCTCTTAGCACTGAGAAGAGCATTGACTTGTCATGCCTTGTGGAATGAATTGTTGGCAAGGAAGAGGAGAAGGAGGAGGAGGAAAAGAATGAGAAGAAGGAGGAGGAGGAGGAAGAGGAGGAGAAGAAGAAGTAGAAGGAGGAAGAGCAAAAACATATTGTTCACGGCGCGCAAACTGTTGGTCCCTATCCATTGTTGTTGTTTTTTTTATAAACACTTCATGGTAATCTGGTCTCAAAAGCTTTTTGTTTTAAATAAAAATTGAAACCAAAAGCAGTACTGAAATCAGTGTGTTATGAATAGGTACCAGACTAGAGATTGCTTAAAGAGAATGGTACACACACACACACACACACACACACACACACACACACACACACACACACACACACACACACACACACACACACACACACACACACACACTCATTCACACTTTCACACTTTCACTCTCTCAATTAGATCTTACAAAGCGAAAGGAAAAACATTCATCGTTCTCATAATCTTTATGTCCCTGACATTTCTTTTTACAAAAAACCCAAAAACAACAACATTATTTCAAACCATACTATCTTAAGACCCAGTTCATAAACAGAACCGAGTCTGTTGAACAGATGTGCATTGAGCACTTGCAGACTGTCACAGTCCTCTCGCATTCTTTCAAACTCTCATGCCGATCGCAGCCACTTGTTTTTCTCTTTTCTCTTTCTAACCACCGTCCCCATCCATACCACACTTGCTCCACTTTTTTTTCAGCTGGAAAGAATGCTGCAGGGACTGGATCAGTGATTTCACCATCGTTGAACGAAAAAGACTGGCTCAATGCCTCGTGTGTGCAGGTTTTACCAGTGCGTGAGAGTGTTCAGGAGACTGCGTAAAATGGTTTCCTTATTCAGTTTGTGTATTGGGTCGTCAGCGGTGTTTGGAGAAGGGTGTTGTGATCTTCTTTCAGAAGGACTTGTGGAGAGAGAGAGAGAGAGAGAGAGAGAGAGAGAGAGAGAGAGAGAGAGAGAGAGATGGAGAAAGATATATTGCACAGGCATTTAGATAGATATATAGATAGACACACACACACACACACACACACACACACACACACACACACAGATAGGTAGATAGGCAGACAGATAAGACAGATATATAGATAGATAGATAGATAGATAGATAGATAGATACATAGATAGACAGACATAGAGACAGATAGTATCTATAGATAGATAGATAGAGATAGGTAGGTGGCCATGGTAAATCATCGTTTAGTGAACAGAAAGAGAAGGCAGGCGGCAAGCCAGACATACAGACACTTACAGAATTAGATACATAGATAGATAGATAGATAGATAGATAGATAGATAGATAGATAGATAGATAGATAGATAGATAGACAGACAGATAGATAGATAGGCAGACAGACAGACAGACAGATAGATAGACAGACAGACAGACAGACAGACAGACAGATAGATATATAGATAGATAGATAGATAGATAGATAGACAGACATAGAAATAGATAGTATCTATAGATAGATAGATAGAGATAGATAGGTGGCCATGGTATAAATCATCGTTTAGTGAACAGAAAGAGAAGGCAGGCGGCAAGCCAGACATACAGACACTTACAGAATTAGATACATAGATAGATAGATAGATAGATAGATAGATAGATAGATAGACAGACAGACAGACAGATAGATAGATAGACAGACAGACAGACAGACAGACAGACAGACAGACAGACAGACAGACAGGCAGGCAGGCAGACAGACAGACAGACAGACAGATATATAGATAGATAGATAGATAGATAGATAGATAGATAGATAGACAGACATAGAAATAGATAGTATCTATAGATAGATAGATAGAGATAGATAGGTGGCCATGGTATAAATCATCGTTTAGTAAACAGAAAGAGAAGGCAGGCGGCAAACCAGACATACAGACACAGAATTAGATAGATAGATAGATAGATAGATAGATAGATAGAAGTGGGGGGGTCATGTTGGTCAGATACAAGCCCAGACAGAGACGGAAAAAGAGACGGAGAGAGACACCTACTGACCAAGAGAATGACATGACAACATCCAGGGCTTCATTACCGGCTGGTTGACTGAAGCACAACCAGACACAGGCACAGAGACAGGTACATCCACAGACAGGACTGAATTCTGGAAGAAGAAGATGATGATGATGATGAAGGAGGAGGAGGAGAGGAAGGAGGAGAAGGAAAAGAATGAGGAGGAGTAAAAGGAGGAGGAGGAGGAAGAGAAGAAGAAGAAGGAGGAGGAGGAGGAGGAGAAGAAGAAGGAGATAAAGAAGGAGGAGGAAGGAGAGGAGGAGGAGTGTGAGGAAGAGGAGGAGGAAGAGAAGAAGAAGAAGGAGGAGGAGGAGGAGAAGAAGAGGAGGAGGAGAAGAAGAAGAAGGAGGAGGAGGAGAAACTGGAGTGATGGCCTAGAGGTAACGCGTCCGCCTAGGAAGCGAGAGAATCTGAGCGCGCTGGTTCGAATCACGGCTCAGCCGCCGATATTTTCTCCCCCTCCACTACACCTTGAGTGGTGGGCTGGACGCTAGTCATTCGGATGAGACGATAAACCGAGGTCCCGTGTGCAGCACGCACTTAGCGCACGTAAAAGAACCCACGGCAACAAAAAGGTTGTTCCTGGCAAAATTCTGTAGAAAAATCCACGTCAATAGGAAAAGCACGCAGGAAAAATACAAAAAAAAAAAAAAAAAAAATGGGTGGCGCTGTTGTATAGCGACGCGCTCTCCCTGGGGAGAGCAGCCCGAATTTCACACAGAGAAATCTGTTTTGATAAAAAAGAAATACAAAAATGCAAAATACAAAAAAAAAAGTCAGTCAGAGACTGTACATGGATGTGAGTGTGAGGGTAAGGGTAGAAAGGAAGAATGGAGCCAAGGGGAGGGGAGAGGGGGAGGGTGGAGGAGGCACAGGGAGACTGAACTGCCGCCACTAAGGGGAAAGCACTCGGCATGCTCTGACTGGTTCGTTCTGACGAGAGTGAAGGGCCGTATGATTTGGTTAGTTTCCGGCAGGAAGTCAGCGTCTCTTTACTGTTAGTCTTCTTCTTCTTCTTCTCCTCCTCCTCCTCCTCCTCCTCCTTCTCCTCCTCCTCCCTCTTCTTCTTCTTCTTCTTCTCCTCCTCCTCCTCCTCCTTCTTCTTCTCCTCCTCCTTCGTCTTCTTCTTCTCCTTCTCCTTCTTCTTCTTCTCCTCCTCCTCCTTCTCCTTCTCCTTCTTCTTTTTCTCCTCCTCCTTTTCCTTCTTCTTCTCCTCCTCCTCGTCCTTCTTCTTCTTCTCCTCCTCCTCCTCATTCTTCTTCTTCTCCTCCTCCTCCTCCTTCTCCTCCTTCCCCCCCCCCTTTTCTTTGTCTCCTGCCAGTCTCTGATTCCAAACACGAGGATGGAGGGGGCACAAGCAGTTCATGACTAATTGCTTTCAGGAATCAAAAGCCACGCGTGAGCGCGCGCCAACACATGTAATCACGCGCATTAGTCTGTTTAGGCGTGAAGGCACGTGCTCATGTGCAACAGATAGACACACTGGCACAGACACACATACCAACACAGACACACAAACACACACATACAAACACAGACACTCAACACACACACACACACACACACACACACACACACACACACACACACACACACACACACACACACTGACGGTAATTAAGGCGTGGACGCTGTCGTGTAATTCTATTTGTCAATCAGTGTCTCTTACCTTCCTTCTGCTTCTGTCTCTTGGTTCTAAACCACATGACTCTCTCTCTCTCTCTCTCTCTCTCTCTCTCTCTCTCTCTCTCTCTCTCTCTCTCTCTCTCTCTCTCTTTCTCTCAGTGTGTGTATCGTATTTTCATTGAACCTTGAATGTCAATGTTATTGGTAGTCTAGAATGTATGACGTGCAGTGAATTAACAGTATACTCAATCTGGAAAACGCCCCCACGCCTACTCAATAAAGAAAAGTATGAAAAGAATTCTAGTTCGTTCGTCCTGTGTTTGATTAAAAGAAAGTTGCTACTTAGTTTGTAAATGAACTGTTGGATTACCCACTCCCTCTTCCACAATTCCTCGCCCCTTCCCTGATATATATATATATATATATATATATATATATATATGGGTGTGTGTGCGCGCGTGTGTGTGTGTGTGTGTGTGTGTGTGTGTGTGTGTATGCCTGTGGCCGAAACACATTAAACCATCTCTCTCTATAGAGAGAGAGGAGGAGGAGGAAAGGAAGGAGGAGAAGGAAGAGAAGAAGAAGGAGGAGGAGGAGAAGAAGAAGAAGAATGAGGAGGAGGAAGAGGAGGAGGAGGAGAAGAAGGAGGAGGAGGAGAAGGAGAAGAATGTGTGTGTGTGTGTGTGTGTGTGTGTGTGTGTGTGTGTGTGTGTGTGTGTGTTGTGTGTGTGTGTGTGTGTGTGATCTACACATTTACCTATCCATCTGTCTATGTATCGATATGTATATATGTCTACCTGTCCATCTGTGTATCTATTCGTCCATATATCTGTTTGTCTATCTCTTCATCTATCGATCCATCTGCCATACATCTGTCTGTCTGTCTGTCTGTCTGTCTATCTATCTATCTATCTCCCCTACTTGTTCTTTTGAAACAAGATCATACTCGCACTCCTCCAAACACTACTGACGACCCAATACACAAACCGAGCAAGCAAACCCCTTTCCGCCAGTCCTCCAACACTCACGCACTGGTAAAACCTGCACACACGAGGCATTGATCCAGTCTCTTTCTTAAAACGGTGGTAAAATTGATGATCCATTTCCTGAAAGACTCCTTCCGGCAGATGGAGAGTGAAGAAGGTGCGGAGATGGGCGGGTGTGTGTGTGTGTGGGGGGGGGGGGGGGGTTGCTGGAAAGAGAGAAGGGAAATGGAAGGGGTTGTGATCGGTGTGGGAGTGTTTTCGTTCTGGTGTCTGCAGTCGGAAAAAGAAATGTGAGAGGAATGTGATGGTCTGTAAGAGCTCTGTGCATTTAGTTCAACAGGCTTGGGTATGTTCATGATTTGAGAAGTAATCTGTCTGTCTTTTCAAATGTATTGTTCTCTCTAAAAAAAAATTTAAAAATAAAAAAAAATCAAAGTTATGGGGCATTCAGATTACAACAGATATCAAGGTGCTTATTTTCTTATACTTTGTATGCGTGAATCAGTCAGTGAGTGAGGGGGGAGTGAATGGGGGGCATGTGAGTGTGTGAGTGTGTCTGTCATCTTGTCTGTCTGTCTATCTGTCTGTCTGTCTGTCTTTTTCCTTTGCTACCTCAAGCAGTACTTGGTATGATTGAATGTGAGTGAATGAGTGAGTGAGTGTGTGTGTGTGTGTGTGTGTGTGTGTGTGTGTGTGTGTGTGTGTGTGTCTGTGTGTGTGTGTGTGTGTGTGTGTGTGTGTGTGTGTGTGTGTCTGTCTGTCTATCATTCTCCTTTGAAGTAAATGGCGATATGACACGAAATGTCTATATAGTGTTCAGAACCCATAGTATAGTTTTCTTTGTTGTTCATGATTTAAAGTTTATGACAAAGATTCTGAAACCACGTCACCTTCAAGTGCAAAACAGAAAATGGTTTGAGAATGACAGACTGCATTCTGTAGATGATGTACCTGCTTAAAGCGCTTGATAAATTACTCAACTCACTCTCAAAGGTTAATGGAAAGGTCCAATGTGGTGACAATGCAGTCGGCTGGACTATAAGCAACAAGAACAAGGACCAATGACTATTCATGACAACAAGGGCAGTGAATTCAAAATCACCGAGTCAAGATATCGGGACAGGAAGGCGGGTTGCAATCTTCTTCTTCTGCAACATTTAACCTTCCTTCACTGACGTCAGGAAGCCATTCACACATGGATGGTGATTCATTCTTCACACATGGATGGTGATTCATTCTAAAACGCACACAGAATATACCCTCTTTGTGCCACGAGAAGTTAAACAGTTCCCTGAGTCACCATGAGGAAGTCCGACCTACATTCCACACAACGTTCTGTGCAAATATTACGACTGCACCAGAAAGAGATATACATACTTCTGACATGCTGTACAGAGTTTTGAAGGTCCAGCTGAAATAGACATGGAAACATGCATTATTCCTCATGCCACCTTGTCCATTTAAAGCTTGGTATCGATCACAATATGACATTCAGGTTCAGCTCCTCAAACCTCCATCTGTCATCGCTCGCCTGGTGCCCTCCAAAAATATTTGTCCACGTGAAGATAGCCAGGGCACTTGCACGCTCAGACACACGCGGAAGGTCCACCGCTTTAAAGGGCCGTGTTTCGCTGTCACGAGCCACGCGGCCAAGCGTGAAATTAATGCGCGGCGAGGGAACTTTTTTTTCTCCAAACTTGCCGTTTTCTCTTTATTGGGGGACAAGAGGTGGTGGGGTTAAAGAGAGGAACGATGTATCTTCTGGATGTCAAGGCCTGGAAGTGTAGAACGATGATAGTGTCAAGTCTGTGTCTCCGCACTGCAGCTGATAGACGTGGAATTGCAGGAGAGATAAACATTTATAAAATGAAGGTGATTTGTGGAGAAGGGAAATGTGATAGCACTGGCAGAAACAAAATAAACATAATAATGTTTATGGGGCTCTTTTTTTTCTTTTTTCTTTTTTTTTGTTGCTCCAACATTTGCAAATTATCTCTTTTTTTCTCTCTTCTTTTTAAATTATTCCACTTGCCCCTCGCTGGCACTACACTCACAACAAACAGACAGACAGACAGAAAGATGGACAGACCAGAAGACCAACAGTACCTAACTGCATAAAATTCAATCACTTATTTTCTGGGTCGCCGTAATCCAGTGCCACTTTTTAAACTGGTACTCTGAATACATGTTTATTACAGAGGGGCTTCGTTGGTTGGTTTTGTTTTTTTTTTTTTTGGTTGTTTTTTTTGTTGTTGTTTTTTACGTTACAGTTGTCAGGGACGACAATTATTTTTTGGAAAGTGAGCTTCTATTCATGTGCCCTAAAACCAACGCTGCACACGGGACTTTGATCTATCTTACCATGGGTAAGACTAGACCACAGACCACCCAAAATTTAGCAAGTGAAGAGGAACCCTGTTGTGGCTCCGGATGGGGGCGGGGCGGGGTGAAGGGGGTCGGAATGAGCGGCGTGGGAGTAATGCCATTAAAAAAACGGTGCAGATAATGGGATGTCAAAAAAAAAGCAAGTGAAAGGGAGAAAGTAGATAGAGTAGGAGAGAGGAAGGAAGAGCCTTACACCTCATTCATCAGAACCACGTCCTGTACAGTGGAGGGATGGCCTGGAGGTAACGTGTCCGCCTAGGAAGCGAGAGAATCTGAGCGCGCTGGTTCAAATCATGGCTCAGCCGCCGATATTTTCTCCCCCTCCACTACACCTTGAGTAGTGGTCTGGACGCTAGTCATTCGGATGAGACGATAAACCGAGGTCCCGTGTGCAGCAATCACTTAGCGCACGTAAAAGAACCCACGGCAACAAAAGGGTTGTTCCTGACAAAATTCTGTAGAAAAATCCACTTTGATAGGAAAAAAAATATATTAAACTGCACGCAGGAAAAAATACAAAAATGGGTGGCGCTGTAGTATAGCGACGCGCTTTCCCTGGGGAGAGCAGCCCGAATTTCACACAGAGAAATCTGTTGTGATAAAAAGAGAAATAAAAAATACAAAAAATACATCTGGCTTCCAACGTCCACATGCGATCTACGATATAAATACCAAACGGCAAAGTGAAGTCTACACAGAGGGCAGGTGGTGTTCACCACAGTCCGGCCTCCAGTCCACCTGTCGTGCCCTTCGGCACATGAAGCAAGGTGGCAGCACGGTTAAGACGCTCATCTGCCAATACAGTGTCTGTGAGGGTCTGGGTTCGATTCCCGCTCTCGCCCTCTCTCCCAAGTTTGACTGGGGAAAATCAAACTGGGCGTCTAGTCATTCGGATGAGACGATGAACTGGGATCCTGTTTGTGGCTCGCATTTGGCAGTGTGAATAACCCGCGGTTACAAAAACAGTTGTCCTCTGGCAAAATTCCGCAGAAGAAGTCCCCCTCTGATAGATACACAAGCATATATGCATGCACTTAGGGCCTGACCAGCGTGTTGAGTTGTGCAGCTGGTCAGACGCCTGCCCAGCAGGTAGGATTTGCATTTGTATTTCTTTTTATCACAACACATTTCTCTGTGTGAAATTAGGGCTGCTCTCCCCAAGGAGAGCGTGTCGCTACACTACAGCGCCACCCATATTTTTGTATTTTTTTCCTGTCTGCAGGTTTGGTTGTTGTTTTTTGTTTTTCCTGTCGAAGTTAATTTTTCTACAGAATTTTGCCAGGAACAGCCCTTTTTTTGCCTTGGGTTCTTTTACGTGCGCTAAATGCATGCTACACACGGAACCTCGGTTTATCGTCTCATCCGAATGACTAGCATCCAGACCACCACTCAAGGTCTAGTGGAGGGGGAGAAAATATCGGCGGCTGAGCCGTATCGAACCAGCGCGCTCAGATTCTCTCGCTTCCTAGGCGGACGCGTTACCTCTAGGCCACCACTCCACAGATGTAGCGTATATGGATTTGACCGAACGCGGTGACGGCTCCTTGAGGAACTGAAACTGAAACTAGTCTTTGGCACCCAAGACAGATTTTAGTCCAGACGTGAAGGCTCTCTACATAAGAAAGTTAATTGATCAGCCAGTGCCCCGTTGCACCACTGCAAATCTGTGCAGCAAAAACCACGCGTTTCGTTAATCGCCAAATACATTTCTCTGAAGTCAGAATCGAAGTCTCCAACTCTGAGACAAGCAGTTTCATGAGCCTTTCATCACACTCATCACACCATCAGTTTCTTTGAAGCAGTGTTGAATCAAGCCCAGCTCATATCACATATTGAAATAAGTTTTCAGTGGGGCTAACGGCAAAGCGAGAGCTGTATTGTCAATGGTTTCTTCATTACAGCTGGAAATCATTTACAGCTTAGTCTTTTGTGAAGGACTATGGCTCTCAGACAAGGAGGCAAAATTGCACCAGCTCTTAGTGCTGCAGCCTTGGGGGCTGACTGGCCTTCGGGAGCCATACTAACGCCGACTGTCCTAAAACCCTCTTGGTCGAGAGAGTGGGGATGTATTTTGTACACGATGCTCCCCACTATAATCAAATTCCAGCCCAGAAATTCGGGACAGCAGTTGTCTCCTATCATTACGATAGTGATAGTCGGACACGATGGACTATCAAACAGTTATACATACTTCTACATCCACCACTCTGCCTGATGTTCGTTCTACACACACTCCTTGGAACACAGGTCACAGCTGCTGGTATCCACTGGGCCACAATCCTCCACACACAGATACCAGTACACGGACAGACAGGAGAAAATTGTGGAGAAAATTGAGTCAATCAGAGGCGGGAGGTGGGGGTGGAGGGAAGTAATAATGGGAATGGTGGGATAATAGAGCAAAGGGAGAGGGGAGGGGGGAGGGAGGAGGAAGAGTGGGTGGAGGATGTATTGAGAGACTGAACTGCCGCCACTAAGGGGAAAGCACTCGGCATGCTCTGACTGGTTCGTTCTGACGAGAGTGAAGGGCCGTATGATTTGGTTAGTTTCCGGCAGGAAGTCTGCGTCTTTTTAGTGCGTGTTCTTTATGCTTCTTCTTCTTCTTCTTCTTCTTCTTCTTCTTCTTCTTCTTCTTCCCCACATTTTTCTGCCTGTCTTTGGTTCCAGACAGAGGAAGGAGGGAGAACAGACGGTTCTTGACCCACTGTTTTCGGGAATTAGAAACCTTGCACGAGCGCACGTGAATGTGCACAGACATGTGTATTTTCGCACACAATCATCTCTCTGTCTGTCTGCGTGTCTGTTTCTGTATCTCTAGCTCTCTGTCTTTCTGTGTCTCTCTCTGTGTCTGTCTCTGTTTCTCTCTCTCTCTCCTCTCTTTGTCTCTGTTTCTATCTGTCTGTGTGTCTGTGTGTCTGTCTGTCTGTCTCTCTCTCTTTCTCTCTGTCTCTCTCTCTCTCTCCCTCCCTCTTTCTGTCTCTCCATCTGTGTCAACCCCCCCCCTCTCTCTCTCAGAAGTTCGTATGCGCTCTCTCTCTCTCTCTCTCTCTCTCTCTCTCTCTCTCTCTCTCTCTCTCTCTCTCTCTCACACCAACGATGCTTTCAGGTTTAGAGAAAGAGAGACAACCTTCACGACTCACATCGATCTGACAAAAATCGGCAAGCATGCAGACACACGCCCAGGTAGGCAGCCAGGCAGACAAGGTGGTCTGTGTCTTTTTTTGTTTTGCTTTTGGTGTGTGTTGTTTTTTTTGTTTGTTTGTTTGTTTTTGTTTTGTTTTGGGGGGGCTTGTGGGTTTTTTTGCGTTTTTTTCCCTTCATTCTCCGGTTCTTTTTTTTTTTTTTTTTTTGCTTATATATATAGATTACCCCTGGCTTGCTTAAAGTGCACAGACTACGTCAATCCTTTGGACTGAACATTGCAAACAAATGCAGGTCAATAACTCCTCCTGTGCCGTTGTTTATGGGGATACATGAATAAAGAAGCAGATCAGTAATAAAGAAACAGATCAATAAACATACAGATAAATAATCAAACAAATAAATGAGTGATGACTAAATAAAATCAAAGAAGCAGACAGACAGACAGACAGATAGACACATACATACATACATACATAAGTGAAGAACAAAGGAATGACTGAATGAAAAAGGATGAATGAATGAATGAATGAAATCGCCCCATTTTACATCGAGTACAACGTTGTCACGACTCTCTACAGCATGGTCTAAACGACATGTGTTTAAAAAAAAAATTTAATGCCACAGCCTGCTCTGGTTTCGTGGCAACACCCACTTCCAATAGCACTTTAGTCCTTATCAACTGCGCTATCGGGGCATCCAGGCAACACTTCCGGTTTTCTGGGATGTGCTCCGTCACACTGAAATAAGAGAGAGGGGGGGGGGGAGAAAGAAAAAAAACTAAATAAAATAACGAAAAAAGGAGGGGAAAAAAAGGGAAGAAAAATGTGTCTGGTAACAGTGAAAGATCGGCTGATTCATTTCTACTCTACATACAGACACGGTGGAAAATCTCCCTCTTTTCTGCTGTCTCTGTCTCTCTGTCTCTCTTCCTCAGTTCCCCCCTCTTTATATATCTGTGTGAGTGAGTGTGTGTGTGTGTGTGTGTGTGTGTGTGTGTGTGTTTGTTTGTGTGTGTGTGTGTGTGTGTGTGTGTGCATGTGTGTGCATGCATGTATTTCATTATTATGATGATGTCCATATGATTATAATATTATACAAATACTTGTTAAATACTTTTAATTCTCAGTTAAGTGCTCCTCCCACAAAAACAAATCTCTCTGTGTGTCCCTCTCTGTCTCTCTGTCTCTGTATCTGTGTGTATGTGTGTGTGTGTGTGTGTGTGTGTGTGTGTGTGTGTGTGTGTGTCTTTCACTCACACACACGCACACACACACATACATGCATGCATACATACATACATACACATACACACAAACCCACATACATATTCACACACACACACACACACACACACACACACACACAAGCACGCACACACACACTCATGCACACACACTCACACATACGCGCGCGCGCACGGACAGACAGACAGACAGACAGACACACACACACACACACACACACACACACACACACACACACACACACACACACACACACACTCACTCACTCACTCACTCACTCACTCACAAAAACACACGCATCGAGAAATCTCGTTCATAAACGAAACAGTTCAATCTCTTCCACGTGTGCTTTCGTTGGATTGCTCTGTTATTTGTATAACGCTGTGAGACTCGCTGTCTTGCGAACTCCTGATTATACTTCAACGGGGAACAAAACACGGTATTAAAAAAAAACTGCTGGATGAATTTTAAAGCTAGCACCACCGAGATCGACTATCGAGAAGTACCACTGGATACCCTGTTTCAGTTCTTGAAGGAAATGGAATATTTCAATTTTTTTTTCTGCCCCATCATCTGCACCGTTTCAGTTGCATTACTCCCACGCCGCTCATTTAGATTCCCCCATACACGGCCACACCCGGGTTCGTCCGTCGCAGTTCCAGCGTCGGCAGTCCACAGGGAACCATCGATTTTAGGTCGCCAGGAGGCCACACACCAGAGGAGACACTGCACTGCTGCTGAGTCACTTCGGTGGTGTTCAGTGGTGCCTGTTCTGTTTTAACGTACTTAGGACACCACCTACTAAGCCCCCTACTAACGACAATAATGGCTTAGTCGCGGAGCCAGACTGAGTCAGCGTCCCTCCCAGAGTGGAGACCGCCACCACTTCCCTCAAACAACAGCCCCCCATGAATCTGCCGACACTGACGACATTGACAGGACTCACCCCAAGCACGGAAGTGGAGGGGTATCGAAACTGAGGTCACCATGAGAGCAGGGCATGAAAGGCCACAGACTTTGAGACTATTTTGTTTATATTGATGACGATGAAGGAGGAGGAGGATGACGATGATGATGACGATGTTGCTATGGAGGTCCATTTTGGTTTGGGACTGCGTGACAAGGCTGTACTCTACGCTTCCTGTCATAATGATATCCCGGCGTTAACCGGGCCCGAGAGATACAGACACTTGCAGTGTTGGTCAGGTAATTAGAGCAACACACCCAAAGACGCATCCTTGAAGTGGATGACACTCGACTGTGTGGTCCCCACAGCGCACTCAACTCTGGGTAGGAGCCGGCCACGGGCCGAAAAACCCACCTCCGCTGGGATTCGAACCCGCGTCCTCCCAGCCGTCAGTCCGCGACGCTAACCACTTCGCCACGGCGATTTGATTATTCTTTTCTTTTTTTCTCTTTTACTTGGACTGTTTCAGTCTGTTTCAGACGTGAGAGAATATTTTCAATATTTTTTAACTTGATTCAATTTTTACATGGACTGAGCGAGACATGGGTGCATTGGTCTTTTTAATGCTGTTTTGACTGACGTTTTAAAGTTATTTTGGGTTCTCTTCAACTGGTTTTAAGAAGTTACGAACATGGGTTCTGAGTACGTGGGTTATCAGCCCTGAACTACGTGGGTTATCGGCCCTGAACTACGTGGGTTATCAGCCCTGAACTACGTGGGTTATCGGCCCTGAACTACGTGGGTTATCAGCCCTGAACTACGTGGGTTATCAGCCCTGAACTACGTGGGTTATCAGCCCTGAACTATGTGGGTTATCAGCCCTGAACTACGTGGGTTATCGGCCCTGAACTACGTGGGTTATCAGC
>NC_134910.1:19611391-19623891 GCF_041734735.1 Babylonia areolata | reverse complement strand
TAACCCCTGACCCCCACCCTACTTTTCTCCTTTAGATATATACCACTAACCCCCCACTTCCCACCCTTTCACACCCCTCCCCCCACTAAATCCCTCCCCCCCTCCACACAACACACACACACACAGACACACACACACACACACACACACACACACACACACACACACTTACTGCTCTGCCATTACTGCCCTTATGGCTTTCCATCTTATTACTATCGCTCGATGATGCACTGGTGCTGTGTGTTTGTCATCGGTCGCGCGTGTGTGTGTGTGTGTGTGTGTGTGTGTGTCTGTGTGGGAGGGTGTGGGGGGTGTATGTGTGTGTGTAGCTGTGTGTGTGTGTGTGTGTGTGTGTGTGTGTGTGTGTGTGTGTGTGTGTGTGTGTGTGTGTGTGTGTGTGTGTGTGTGTGTGTGTGTGTGTGAATAGAATAGAATAGATTTTATTGTCATGAAACCGTAAGGTTTATAAGACACAAGTGCAATGGTAAATGAATGAACGAATGAAAAACACACAATTAATCAATCAGTTAATGCAGTAAATTGCAGCAACATTCATAAACAAATTTTCCCAATCTTTTTTGTATATATTCATCATCTGTTAGCATCACCTGACTGGGAATATGTCCTGTGTTATTCGAATTTTGAATATCCTTTAGAAATTGTTGCCTTAAGGTTTTATATTTAATACAATGATCAAGAAGATGGATTTCGTCTTCCAGGATGTTACACTTTTTGCACAATCTGTCTTCTTGTGGAATATTTAAATATCTACCTTTCTCAATCTTTAGGTCATGCGCGCTTATTCTGAGTTTCGTTAAAGCTTGTCTGTGTTTTGTATCTGATATATTTAAAAGATAGGTTTCGGTTTTGTACTCTGCTACAATCGTATTGTAAAATTTTAGCTTTAATGTTTTTTCTCTTTTATCTTTCCAGTATTTGATATATTCATTTTCTAATTTTTTATACACGACGTATTTCAGTCTATGTACGCTGAATGTGAATTGATTTTTCCAAATGTGATCAAGGCCTTTAATTTCGAGTGTGTGTGTGTGTGTGTGTGTGTGTGTGTGTGTGTGTGTGTGTGTGTGTGTGTGTGTGTGTGTGTGTGTGTGTGTGTCTGACTGTCTGTCTGTCTGCATTTCTGCTTGTGTTTGCATGTGTCGTGCGTTTGAGTGTGTATGTGAATGTAAGTGTGTCTGTGTATGTGTGTCTGTATATATATATATATATATATATATATATATATATATATATATATATATATATATATATATATGTATGTATGTATGTATGTATGTATGTATGTATGTATAATGGTAGATAAGCCCCAACGAAAATGATTGTCCTTTTAGACTCTCAAATTTTCGCCCATAGGGCTTCATCAAGAGAGCGTCTTGTCTGTATATATATATATATATATGTGTGTGTGTGTGTGTGTGTGTGTGTGTGTGTGTGTGTGAAGGGGCTGTGTGGGTAAGGGAGGAAAGAAAGAGAAAAAGAGACAGACAGACAGACAGACAACCAGACAGACTGACAGACAGACAGAGAAAACAAAAGCCGACAAAGAGGAAGAGAACTATTTCTAAAGGCGCATCAATGCCCACACCAAAGTCATCCGTGCAGACACTGATTTCACGTGCATGGAATAACAAAATCACACACACACACACACACACACACACACACACACACACACACACACACACACACACATTCATAAAGACACAAGAACGAACGGGCGTATGGACACGCACACACACACCAACACGAACGCGCACACACACACACACACACACACACACACACACACACACACACACACACATGCGCAAACAGAGAGGGAGAGAGAGAGAGGTAAACAGACAGACAGACAGACAGACAGTGCATAATACTCTTAATAAAGATTGATTCCACACTTCTTCTTTCCTCCAAGTTTCCAGTCCTCTCTGTCTCCCTCTTTCCAGCATTTCAGTCTCAGCCTCTTTCTGTCTCTCTATCTTTCTGTCTCTGTCTCTCTCTTTGTCTCTCTGTCTCTCTTTGTCTCTCTGTCTGTCTGAATCTCTCTCTCTCTCTTCCTCTCTGTCTCTGTCTGTCTGTCTGTCTGTTTCTGTCGTCTCTGTCTCTGTCACTGTCAGTCTGTCTCTGTCTCTGTCACTGTCAGTCTCTCTCTCTCTCTCTCTTAGTCACACAAAACTGCAGAACATGTTTGGTAGAATATGCTGGAGAGATTTTCTTTTCTTTTCTTTTTCTTTTTCTTCTTTTTTCTCCCCCTTTTCTTTTCTCCCGTTTTTTTTCTTCCCTTCACAATCATTAGAGTGCCGTTCCTGCCCTCATCGTAAGGAACGGGTTGCAGTCGTCCAGCAGAGCCTTCGTTTGACATGCAATTATGTGTCACCTGTTGAACCTATCTGCCCTCTCCCTCTTGTCCTCCCTCTCATCTTCCTCCTCCTCTCTTTCCTCATCACCGCCTTTCCGTGCGTTCTCCTCCCCCTTCCTTCACCTCCTCCTCTCCCTCCTCCTCCTCCTCCTCTCTTTCCTCATCACCGCCTTTCCCTGCGTTCTCCTCCCCCTTCCTTCACCTCCTCCTCTCCCTCCTCCTCCTCCTCTCTTTCTTCATCACCGCCTTTCCCTGCGTTCTCCTCCCCTTTCCTTCACCTCCTCCTCTCCCTCCTCCTCCTCCTCCTCTCTTTCTTCATCACCGCCTTTCCCTGCGTTCTCCTCCCCTTTCCTTCACCTCCTCCTCTCCCTCCTCCTCCTCCTCCTCTCTTTCTTCATCACCGCCTTTCCCTGCGTTCTCCTCCCCTTTCCTTCACCTCCTCCTCTCCCTCCTCCTCCTCCTCCTCTCTTTCCTCATCACCGCCTTTCCCTGCGTTCTCCTCCCCCTTCCTTCACTCCTCCTCTCCCTCCTCCTCCTCCTCCTCTCTTTCTTCATCACCGCCTTTCCCTGCGTTCTCCTCCCCCTTTCTTCACCTCCTCCTCTCCCTCCTCCTCCTCCTCCTCTCTTTCTTCATCACCGCCTTTCCCTGCGTTCTCCTCCCCCTTTCTTCACCTCCTCCTCCTTCTCTTCCTCCTCCTCCTCGCTCCGCCCCAAAATCCCCGTGTTCGCCCACTTCCCATCATCTGCCAGCTGTTGTATGGTTGGTTGGGCTAAATGTCTATGTCTATGTCTCTCTCTATATATATATATATCTGTGTGTGTGTGTGTGTGTGTAGAGAGAGGGGGGGGAGGGGAGGGGGTTCAGAGAAAGAAAATGGAGAGTCATGTAGTTTAGAACCTGGAGACAGAAGCAAAAGGAAAGTGAGAGACTGATTGACAAACAGAATTGCACGACATAGAGTTACGAGTCTCTGTTTGCGTGCGTGCGCGTGTGTGTATGTGTGTGAGCATGTGTGTGTGCGTGCGTGCGTGCGGGCGTGTGCGTGTATATGTGTGTATCAGGAGAAAATAAAGTGGAGCAAGAGGATTTTGTAAGAAGAACGTGGGAAGGAGGAGGAGGAAGAGAAGTATGGGTAGACGGAAAGACAGAACTGAAAAGAAAGAAAATATAGAACGAAGACAAGGAAAGGAAGACACGAAAGCAAAGAAAGAAAGGAAGGAAGGATGAAAGAAAGGTAGGAAGGAAGAAAGGAAAGGAAGGAAGGATGAAAGAAAGGTAGGAAGGAAGAAAGGAAAGAAAGGAAGGATGAAAGAAAGGTAGGAAGTAAGAAAGGAAAGGAAGGAAGGATGAAAGAAAGGTAGAAAGGAAGAAAGGAAAGAAAGGAAGGATGAAAGACAGGTAGGAAGTAAGAAAGGAAAGGAAGGAAGGATGAAAGAAAGGTAGAAAGGAAGAAGATAAACTGACGGAGAGACAGAAAGAAAGAAAGAAAGGGAGGAAGGAAGGAAGGAAAAAAAGAAAATATAAAGAAAGAAATAAGAAGAGCAAGAACAAGAACAAGAACAAGAAGAACAAGAAGAAGAACAAGTGGTTGGCCTAGCGGTGACACGTCCGCCAAAGAAGCAAGAGAATCTGAGCGCACTGGTTCGAATCCCACTGTCGCCGGTATTATCTACGGGACCCTGAGCGGTGGTCTGGACGCTAGTCATTCGGATGAGACGATAAACCGTGGTACCGTGTGCAGCATGCACTTTGCGCACGTAAAAGAACAAGAGGAAGGGTTGGCCCTGACAAAATTCTGCAGAAAAATCCACTTCGATACGAAAACATGAAATTGCAGGCAGAAAAAAAGGGTGGCGCTCTCAATGTAGCGACGCGCTGTCCCTGGGGAGAGCAGCCCGAAATTATTAGTATTATTATCATGAGTATTTACGCCTAATCTTGAAAACAAGCCCTAGGCGTTTACAAATAGAACACATATAAATATCAAAACTATCCCCACCCACCCACCCCACCCCCACCCCCCCCACACACACACACACACACTCCCCCCTCACCCCCCCCACACCTCCCGCCACCCACACACACACCAAACAATACACACAAGCACACGCGCACGCACACACACGTCAAAGCACACAATCGTAGATAGTACACAATCAAAAATACCAACAACAAATCCTGAAACTATCAAAACTCACTCGCTCACAAATAGGCATTTTAGTTCATACTGAAAAGGGATGAGCTGTTGAGAATTTGAGGGGAAAAGGTGGGTCTTCAGACTGGATTTGAAAGATTGCAGCGAAGATGAGTGACGGAGAGGCTGGGGAAGTTGATTCCAAAGAAAGGGGGCTTGGTATGAAAAACAGCGTTGGCCATACGTTTTGGTTCGAGCAGGGAGGATCCTAAGCAAACGTGTGTCAGAAGAAGAGCGGAGTTGGCGTGAGGGTACGTAAGGATGAATGAGATCAGAGAGATACTGTGGACCAGTAGCCTCAATGGACTTGAAACAAAGAGACGACTTTGTAAATAATTCTGTCTTACACTGTCTTTCACACAGAGAAATCTGTTGTGACAAAAGAGTAATACAATATATAACAAGAACGATAACAAGAAAGGAGGCAACAACGAGGTTGCTATTCGATGATGATGAAGATGATGATATGATGATAACGATGATGATATGATGACGATGATGATGATGACCACGACGCCAAAGGCAAAGACAGCGACAACAAAGAAAAGCTAATTGTCTTAAACGATCCCATCGATCGTCAATTAGGGAACCAAGCAGAAATCCTCTGTGCAGCAGTTCAACACAGGTCGGCCTGACCCCTCACTTTTCTGCGGAAGATGGGACACAGGAACAGAAAACATGACAATGGGCAGGAGGGGAGGGGGAGGGGGTGGCGGAGGGTGCGGGGGTGAGGGGGGGCGAGAAAGAGTAAGGGAGAGAGTGGGGGGGAGGAAGAGAGGATGGGTGGAGAGAGAGGTGGGAGAGAAAGAGGGAGAGAGGGAGGAGGGAGACAGAGTGAGAGAGAGGGGAGAGAGTGAGAGAGAGATGGGGGAGAGAGAATGGGTGGACAGAGAGGGGGAGGGGAGAAAAAGTGAGAGAGAGGGGGGGTGAGAGAGGGGGGAGAGAGAGGGGGGGGAGAAAGGATGGCTGGAGAGAGAGGGTGAGGGGCGAAAAAGAATAAGAGAGAGAGGGGGGAGAGGAGGAGGAAGAGAAGGAGGAGGAGGAACGTAATAAAAAAGAGAAGGAGGGAAAAGAAAGAGGAAGAAGAGGAGGAAGAGGAGAAGGAAGGGAGAATGAAGGGAGGAGGAAGAGAAAGAGGAGGAGGAAGAGGAGGAAGGGAAGAAGAATAGAAGGAAGAGTAGGAAGAAGAGAAGGAGGAAGAGGAGGAGCAGGAGGAGGAAGGGAAGAAGAATGGAAGGAAGAGTAGGAAGAAAAGAAGGAGGCGGAGAAAGAGGAGGAGGGAGAGAAGGAGGAAGAGGAAGAGGAGGAAGGGAAGAAGAATAGAAGGAAGAGTAGGAAGAAGAGAAGGAGGAAGAGGAGGAGGAAGAGGAGGAGGGGGAAGAAGAATATAAAGAAGAGAGGAGGAAGAGAAGGAGGAGGAAGAGAAAGAGGGGAAAAAGAATAGAAGGGAGGAAGAAAGTAAGAAGGAAGAGAACGAGGAGGATGAGGAAGAGAAGGAGGAGAAAGAGAGGATGGGTGGAGAGAGAGAGGGGAGAGAGAGAGGGGGGAGAGATATTAACAGGAGGACAGAGAGGGGGAAGGAGAGAGAGGGGGAGAGAGAGAGAGGGGGGAGAGAGATTAACAGGACAGAGAGAGGGGGAAAGAGAGGATGGGTGGAGAGAGAGAGAGAGGGAGGGAGAGATATTAACAGGAGGACATAAAGGGGGAGAAATAGAGGATGGGTGGAGAGAGAGAAAGGGGAGAGAGATTAACAGGACAGAGAGAGGGGGAAAGAGAGGATGGATGGAGAGAGAGGGGGGAGAGAGATTAACAGGAGGACAGAGAGGGGGAGAAAGAGAGGATGGGTGGAGAGAGAGAGAGGGGAGAGAGATTAACAGGAGGGCAGAGAGAGGGAGAAGAGAGGATGGATGGAGAGAGAGGGGGGAGAGAGATTAACAGGACAGAGGGGGAAAGAGAGGATGGATGGAGAGAGAGAGGAGGGAGAGAGATTAACAGGAGGACAGAGAGAGGGGGAAAGAGAGAGGGGGGGAGATAGATTAACAGGACAGAGGGGAAAAGAGAGGATGGATGGAGAGAGAGAGGAGGGAGAGAGATTAACAGGAGGACAGAGAGAGGGGGAAAGAGAGAGGGGGGAGATAGATTAACAGGACAGAGAGGGGGAGAAAGAGAGGATAGATGGAGAGAGAGAGGGGAGAGAGATTAACAGAAGGACAGAGAGGGGGGAAAGAGAGGATGGGTGGAGAGAGAGGGGGAGAGAAAGAGGGGAAAGAGAGAGAGAGAGAAATTTAGAGGGAGAGAGAGGGGCAGAGAGAGGGGGAGACTGAGGAGGTTGAAGAGAGAGGAGGGGTGAGAGAGAAAGGGAGAGAGAGAGAGGGTGGAGAAAAATGGTTGGGGAGAAAGGAGAGAGAGAGGGGGGCAGGAGAGAGAGAGAGAGATTAAGAGGGGAGAGAGAGGGGGTTGAGAGAGAAGGGGAGAGAGCGGGCGAAAGAGAGGAAGAGATTGATGAGGGTAGAGAGAGAGGGGGGGAGAGAGACGGGGAGGGAGGGAGAGAGAGGGGGGTAAAGAGTGAGGGAAGAGATAGGGGGAAGAGGGAGAGAGAGAGGGAGAGATTGAGGAGGGAAAAGACAAAGAGAGAAGGGGAGAGAGACGGGGGAGGGAGGGGGGGCAGGACAGAGACTTAAGGGTAAGGGAAATGGAAGAGAGAGATATATGTGTAGAATGTCTGAAGGGGGGGGGGCGAGGTGGGGGTATGGTCCGGGAAAACCCTGGTACCCCAAATAACGAAAGAATACAGCGAAATGACACAGATTTATGTAACAATTCGACTGGAAGACAAAGAAAGAAAGCAGAATGATGGTGAGGGGTTGAGAGAGGGGGGGGAGGGGGAGAGCTGTGACAGGCAGATAGGCAGACACAGAGGCACAACAAAAGAGAATGTTAAGGTACTGATTTACACGGAGGAAGGTATACGTATGGAAGGATGCACTGGCGCGTGAGATGGAATGCTATTGTCAGCACGTGCCCCTTCCTAGCATTCTAATGCGATGGTGCCTATGTACATTCATTCATTCATTCATTCGTTCGTTCGTTCGTTCGTTCGTTCGTTCATCCCTTTCCCAGCATTCCAATGCAATGATGTCTATGTACATTCAATTCATTCATTCATTCATTCATTCAGTCATCCCTTTCCCAGCATTCCAATGCAATGATGTCTATGTACATTCATTCATTCATTCATTCATTCATTCATTCATTTATTCATCCCTTCCCAATTCCCCCTTCGCCCCACGCCCCCCTCCACCCACCCCATCCCACACCTCCCCACTACCCCTAATGAAAAATGATAGATATAACCGCTGACAGACATCACTCATGCTGATAAACCAAAAGGGTGGGAGTGCTGACATTCTAATGGCAGGGGCGTCTGACGCATCGTCTTTTTTGTTCTTGCCTGGATACGACAGTTTCACCTGCCGACCTGTTCCCCCTCCTCCTCCTCCTCCTCCTCCTTCTCTTACTCCTTTTCCTCCTCCTTCTCTTCATCCTCTTTCTCTTCCACTTCTTTCTCTTCCTCCTCCTTCTCTTATTCCTCCACCTTTCCCCCTCTTCCTCCTTCTCTTCCTCATCCTCCTCGTTCTCTTCCTTCTTACTTTCTTCCTCCCTTCTATTATTCTTCCCCTCTTTCTCTTCCTTCTCCACCTCCTCCTTCTCTTCCTCCTCTTCTTCCTTCTCTTCTTTATATTCTTCTTCCCCTCCTTCTCTTCCTCCTCCTCTTCCTCCTCCTCTTCCTCCTTCTCTTTCTCCTCCTCATTCTCTTCCTCCTCCCTTCATTCTCCCTTCCTCCTCCTCTTTCTCTTCCTCCTCCCTTCATTCTCCCTTCCTCCTCCTCTTCCTCCTTCTCTTCCTCCTCTTCTTCCTCTTTCTCTTCCCTCCTTCTCTTCTTTATTACGTTCCTCTTCCTCCTCCCTTCCTTCTCCCTTCCTCATCCTCCTCCTCCTTCTCTTCTTCTTCCTCCTTCTCTCCCTCCTTCTCAACCTCCCTCTTCCTCTTTCTCTTCCTCCTCCTCTTCTTCCCCCTCCCTTCCTCCTTCTCTTCCTCCTCCTTTCTTCTCTTCCTTCTTAACCACCTGCTTCTCCTCCTCCTCCTCCTCTTCTTCCTCCACCTTTCATCCTCTTCCTCCTTCTCTTCCTCCTGCTCCTCTTCCTCTTCCTTCTTCTCTTCGTCCTCCTCCTCCTCCTTCCCGTCTTCCCACATTGCCAACCTCACCTTACTGGGTGCACCCATCCATCCCCCATCTAACGCCAATAATCCTCCCAACACCCACGCCCCCCACCTCCCACCCTCCTCCTTCTCCCCGTTCACCCACAACCTCCCTCCACCCCGAAACGACCCCAGGAAGTATTACAGGAGGTGGTGGTGGTGGTGGTGGTGTGAAAATGGACAGAGAAATTCGGGGATAGGGGTGGGGGGGACGAGAAGGAGGGACAGGCGCAGGAAGGTGGTGGGGGGGTCTAGAGGCGTGGGGGTGGGGGGCAGTGGGAGTTAGATTCCTGGTGGTGGTGGTGGTTGTGTTGATGGTGGTGGTGGTGGTGGTTGCGTTGATGGTGGTGGTGGTGGTGGTTGTGTTGATGGTGGTGGTGGTGGTGGTTGTGTTGATGGTGGTGGTGGTGGAGGGGGAGACGGACAAATTTCCATTTTCATGATTAGGGGCCTGACCCTTGGCATCCTGAAAGTTCTGTGGTTCCTTTGTTGTTGATGTCGTCATACACACAATTTCTCTCTCTCTCTCTCTCTCTCTCTCTCTCTCTCTCTCTCTCTCTCTCTCTGACTCTCTTTCTGTGTGTGTGTGTGTGTGTGTGTGTTTATCTGCCTGTCTCTGTCTCTCTCTATCTATTTATCTATTTACCTATCTATCTATCTATCTATCTCTGTGTGTGTGTGTGTGTGTGTGTGTGTGTGTGTGTGTGTGTGTGTGTGTGTGTCGTTCTCTTTCTCCTTACCTCTCTGTCTTTGTCTCTCTCTCTCCCTCTCTCTCTCTCCCCCCTCTCTCTCCCCCCTCTCTCTCTCCCTCTCTCTCCCCTCTCTCTCTCTCTCTCTCATAATGGCAAGATTTAGATTAGGTATTTCAGAAATTGCTCAACATTATTATCGGTACAGAAAGCATACTGTGGATGAGTTGAATTGCCCTCTGTGTAGAAGTGGTGTTGAAGATGAGCTACACTTTATTTTATGTTGTACTACTTTAAGTAAATTGAGACAGACAGACAGAAAGAAAGAAAGACGCAGTAACAGAGACAGAGACCGAAAGAGACATAGAAAAAGACACGGTGCGAGACTGAAGCAAGAGGTACACACAGAGAAAGGGGATGAGAAAGAGGCACACACACACACACACACACACACACACACACACACACACACACACACACACACACACACACACACACAGAGAGAGAGAGAGAGAGAGAGAGGCAAGCAAACAGAGACAGAAACACAGAGACACAGATTACCAAGGACGCCCGTCTCAGAACATGACACACAGCCCAAGACACGCCAGCCAGACAATTCTGCAGACGGCCACTAAATCCCCATTACCACTTCAAACACCCAGATACACGGATCAGGAGGGAGGGGGGGGGGGGGGAGGGGGCGAGGGTTGAGATGTGTCTAGTTAGAAGGAGAGGGAGAGAAAGAAACAGAGGGACAAACAGACTGTCAAACAGTCAGAGATATGGCAATTTATTTATTCGTTTATTTAGTTTGAGAGGGAGAGAAAGAGACAGACAGACAGACTGTCAAACAGTCAGAGATATGTTGATTTATTTATTTGTGTGTCTAGTTTGAGAGTGAGAAAAAGAGACAGACAAACAAACAGACTGTCAAACAGTCAGAGATATGGTCATTCATTTATTTGTTTATTTAGTTTGTTTATTTGTTTATTAATCATAGCCGACTCATAGCAAAACTGCAAACTGTCCATCTCTCTAAAAGAGGAACAACAATCCAAAAAATAGAATTAGGCAGAAGTACAATTATATTCCATCTTTTAACCAAACGATTGATTGGGAAAAAAGGTTATATAAATAAGATAAATCACCTGGACAGAAACATAATTATACACAATACACAAAATTAAATATGAAAAAATAAAGGTCATAAAAAGCAAAAAAACGAAAATAAGAAAATCGAAAAAAACAAAAACAAAAAACGAAAAAATGTCCCAGGCGCAAAATACAATTCATCATAAAAGGAACGCCCAATTACAAAAGATCTTTTCTTGGGAAAAAAATCAAAGAAACAAATAAAACAAACGAACAAGATCAATAATAAATTCTACAAAAATCCATCAGCAACAATAACAAAATCACCATCAACAACAACAACAACAATGATGATGATGACAACGATGATAACAATATCAACACCAATGACGATAACAAACAACACACATAAAGTGTTTAATGAAATATACAGAAAACAATACCCATTACAACAATGTTATGCCACATCGCTAACAACCATAACAACAACAGCAAAAAATCACAAGAAGAAACAAAAACAAAGTCATGTTTCTTTGTTATCTCAGTCGAGTATCACGCAATCAAGCCCAAAACAACTAATATAGTCAGTATAATTATATAGGTTCCAAGGTTTTTACCTTTACAGGAAAATGTTGCGCCCTGTTTTAGCGAATTCTTAAAAGATATATGAAAAGTTTTCGTGAATGTATTCATTATAAAAATCACAAAGATGTATTATTTTCGTGACTTTGCAAATAATTATTATTTAAGTTTTGATTTTGGTTTTCTTTCAGATAAGGTAAGGACTGTTTTTATTTGTTTGTGTGTGTTTGCTCTTTTGTTTGTTTGTTTTTGTTGTTGTTGTTGTTGTATTTTGATTTCTTTTTATCACAACAGATTTCTCTGTGTGAAATTCGGGCTGCTCTCCCAGAGAGAGCGCGTCACTACACTACAGCGCCACCCATATTTGTATTTTTTCCTGCGTGCAGTTTTGTTTTTCCTATCGAGTTTTGCCAGGAACAACCCTTTTGTTGCCGTGGGTTCTTTTACGTGCGCTAAGTGCATGCTGCACATGGGACCTCGGTTTATCGTCTCATCCGAATGACTAGCGTCCAGACTACCACTCAAGGTCTAGTGGAGCGGGGGCGGGGGGGGGGGGGGATATCGGGGGCTGAGCCGTGATTCGAACCAGCGAGCTCACATTCTCTCACTTCCTGGGCGGACGCGTTACCTCTAAGCCATCACTTCACTGCGCTTTTCTTGTTGTTGTTGTTGTTGGTGGTGGTGGTGGTTGTGGTGGTGGTGGTGGTGTTTTGTGTATTATTGTTCTGTTTTGTTTGGTTGTTGTTGTTGTTTGTTTGTTTGTTTGTTTGTTTATTTGACGCTTGAACTTACTTTTGTCACAGTAGGATCGCGAAAACGTCTTGCTAGATGTTTGGTTGGTTGGTTAGTTTGGTTTGATTTATTTACTACTGTGAAAATTGATAATGACATGGTACGTCAGCAGAGACATTCAGACCTTTATCTTATGTTAAAAAAAAACTTGGAAAGAGGTATGATGTTGTACTGTGTTGTACAACAAATACAATACAAACAAAAACGAGAAGAAGAAAAAGAACATGAACAAGAAGAAGGAGAAGAAGAACATGAACAAGAAGAAGGAGGAGGAGGAGAAGAAGAAAAAGAATATGAACACGAAGAAGGAGGAGGAGAAGAAGAAAAAGAATATGAACAAGAAGGAAGAGGAGGAGGAGGAGAAGAAAAAGAACATGAACAAGAAGGAGGAGGAGGAGAAGAAGAAGAAGAACATGAACAAGAAGAAGAAAGAGGAGAAGAAGAAAAAGAACATGAACAAGAAGGAAGAGGAGGAGGAGAAGAAAAAGAACATGAACAAGAAGAAGGAGGAGA
>NC_134910.1:19581391-19606391 GCF_041734735.1 Babylonia areolata | reverse complement strand
GATACATACAAGTGCATATCAATACAAAAACTTGTGCACACACACACACACGCACACACACACATGCACGCACGCACACACACACTCTCTCTCTCTCTCTCTCTCTCTCTCTCTCTCTCTCTCTCACAAACACAGGTACAGTAGAAATTAGGATACATGCAAGTGCACATCAATATAAAAACTTGTGCGCGCGCGCGCGCGCGCACACACACACACACACACACACACACACACACACACACACACACACACACACACACACACACACACACACACACACACACACATACACACACACACGTATGAACAGAAGCCGCATATTACATGTGGATGGGGCTGATGACTAGATCTTCAGGTAGATGGTTGTTGATTGCACAATTTTATTTATCACACTGGATTTGTTCGAGAGACAGGGCATTGACTGCTTTGGGGAAAAAGCTATTGGCGAAACGATTGGTTTCCGTCCTTATACTTCTGTACCGTCGACCAGAGGGGAGCATCTGGAAAATCCCCAAAGCTGGATGTGATTCGTCCTGGCTGATTGATTTTGCTTTTCTGAGTAGCCGCTTATAATATATATCGTTATAAAGGGTTGTCCTTCACACAAAAAATCTGTAGAAACCCCACTTTGATTGTAAAGCAAATACGCCTACCCTTGCAGACAGACAGACAGACAGACAGACCAAAAGGAGGGTGGCGCTGTACGGTGGCGACACGCCTTGCCCGTGGAGACCAGTCCGAATTTAACACAGAGAAAAAAGTAACAATACAATGCCTTCGGATGAGACGATAAACCGAGGTCCCGTGTGCAGCATGCACGTAGCACACGCCAAAGAACCCACGGCAACAAAAGGGTTGTCCGTGGCAAAATTCTGTAGAAAAATCCACTTCGACAGGAAAAAAACAAATAAAACTGCACGCAGGAAAAAATACAAAAAAATGGGTGGCGCTGTAGTGTAGCGACGTGCTCTCCCTGGGGGGAGCAGCCCAAATTTCACGCAGGGGAAATTTGTTGTGATACAAATATAAATACAATACAATACAATACAATACAATACAAATACAATGCGACTCACATAATAACAAAAACAACACACCAAAATTAACCCCAAAAAACTGTTGTTGCTGTTGTGTGTGTGTGTGTGTGTGTGTGTGTGTGTGTGTGTTCAATGGTATGCAGGTCATGGAGCAGCATTTTAGTTTCCTTCTGTCTTTTTTGTTGTTTTTTTTGTGTGGCGGGGGGGGGGGGGGGGAGCGTGGGGGGGGGTGTCTTTTTCTTTTTCTACATGCTTTCTCCATTGGCGTGTTGTCCTTATAACTTTGCATCAACTGTCAAAAAAAAAAATGTTACATTTAACCTATTCATCAGATAACCCAATGACTAGAGAGTAAAAACAGTGGATGTCCAGTACGATAAATAGAATTGTGCAGTCAACAACCATCTACCTGAAGATCTAGTCATCAGCCCCATCCATATGTAATATGCAGCTTCTGTTCAAACGTGTGTGTGTGTGTGTGTGTGTGTGTGTGAGTGTGTGTGTGTGCACAACTTATTATATTGATGTGCACTTGTATGTATCCTAATTTCTACTGTATCTGTGTTTGTGTATGATTTTCGATTTATGTTCGAATCATGTAACGTACTATTTCCCCCAATATTCCTTGTGACTCCGGTACACTTGGCAATAAAGACATATTCTATTCTATTCAACTAAATTTGTGAACAATGTATATGATGGACAAACATCTGCTGCATGCACAGGAAGATGCACTGGCTTGACCCAACTCCACTGACCCGGAAGCTCTACAGCTGTGTGGGGGACCTGCAGCATACAGCTGTGTGGGGGACCTGCAGCATACAGCTGCCTTCATCGCGGAGAATGGGGTGTCCATCTGACGAACGAGAAGAAGAAAATGGACAAGCAAGCCTTTTTCAGAACATAGAATCTGATGGTTTCGATATTCTTTTTTTTTTTTAATCAAAATCGTGTGTTACAGCAGGGGACGTTCTTTGTAGTCAGACTGAAAGTGTTCTTGGCGTGTTGGAAAGGGGACGTTCTTTGTAGTCAGACTGAGAGTGTTCTTGGCGTGTTGGAAAGGGGACGTTCTTTGTAGTCAGACTGAGAGTGTTATTGGCGTGTTGGAACATGGGACGTTCTTTGTAGTCAGACTGAGAGTGTTCTTGGCGTGTTGGAACATGGGGACGTTCTTTGTAGTCAGACTGAAAGTGTTCTTGGCGTGTTGGAACAGGGGATGTTCTTTGTAGTCAGACTGGGAGTGTTATTGGTGTGTTGGAACAGGGGACGTTCTTTGTAGTCAGACTGAGAGTGTTCTTGGTGTGTTGGAAAGGGGACGTTCTTTGTAGTCACACTGAGAGTGTTCTTGGTGTGTTGGATCAGGGGACGTTCTTTGTAGTCACACTGAGAGTGTTCTTGGTGTGTTGGAATAGGGGACGTTCTTTGTAGTCACACTGAGAGTGTTCTTGGTGTGTTGGAACATGGGACGTTCTTTGTAGTCAGACTGAAAGTGTTCTTGGTGTGTTGGAACATGGGACGTTCTTTGTAGTCAGACTGAGAGTGTTCTTGGTGTGTTGGAACATGGGACGTTCTTTGTAGTCAGACTGAAAGTGTTCTGGGCGTGTTGGAAAGGGGACGTTCTTTGTAGTCACACTGAGAGTGTTCTTGGCGTGTTGGAACAGGGGACGTTCTTTGTAGTCAGACTGAAAGTGTTCTGGGCGTGTTGGAAAGGGGACGTTCTTTGTAGTCAGACTGGGAGTGTTCTGGGTGTGTTGGAACATGGGACGTTCTTTGTAGTCAGACTGGGAGTGTTATTGGCGTGTTGGAAAGGGGACGTTCTTTGTAGTCAGACTGAGAGTGTTATTGGCGTGTTGGAAAGGGGACGTTCTTTGTAGTCAGACTGGGAGTGTTATTGGCGTGTTGGAACAGGGGACGTTCTTTGTAGTCACACTGAGAGTGTTCTTGGCGTGTTGGAAAGGGGACGTTCTTTGTAGTCAGACTGGGAGTGTTCTGGGCGTGTTGGAAAGGGGACGTTCTTTGTAGTCAGACTGGGAGTGTTATTGGTGTGTTGGAAAGGGGACGTTCTTTGTAGTCACACTGAGAGTGTTCTGGGCGTGTTGGAAAGGGGACGTTCTTTGTAGTCAGACTGGGAGTGTTCTTGGTGTGTTGGAAAGGGGACGTTCTTTGTAGTCAGACTGAGAGTGTTCTTGGCGTGTTGGAAAGGGGACGTTCTTTGTAGTCAGACTGAAAGTGTTCTTGGCGTGTTGGAAAGGGGACGTTCTTTGTAGTCAGACTGAGAGTGTTCTGGGCGTGTTGGAACATGGCGACGTTCTTTGTAGTCAGACTGAAAGTGTTCTGGGCGTGTTGGAAAGGGGACGTTCTTTGTAGTCAGACTGAGAGTGTTCTGGGCGTGTTGGAACATGGCGACGTTCTTTGTAGTCAGACTGGGAGTGTTATTGGCGTGTTGGAATAGGGGACGTTCTTTGTAGTCAGACTGGGAGTGTTATTGGCGTGTTGGAAAGGGGACGTTCTTTGTAGTCAGACTGGGAGTGTTATTGGCGTGTTGGAACAGGGGACGTTCTTTGTAGTCACACTGAGAGTGTTCTTGGTGTGTTGGAAAGGGGACGTTCTTTGTAGTCAGACTGGGAGTGTTCTGGGCGTGTTGGAAAGGGGACGTTCTTTGTAGTCAGACTGGGAGTGTTATTGGTGTGTTGGAAAGGGGACGTTCTTTGTAGTCACACTGAGAGTGTTCTGGGCGTGTTGGAAAGGGGACGTTCTTTGTAGTCAGACTGGGAGTGTTCTTGGTGTGTTGGAAAGGGGACGTTCTTTGTAGTCAGACTGAGTGTGTTCTTGGCGTGTTGGAAAGGGGACGTTCTTTGTAGTCAGACTGGAGTGTTCTTGGTGTGTTGGAAAGGGGACGTTCTTTGTAGTCAGACTGAGTGTGTTCTTGGCGTGTTGGAAAGGGCGACGTTCTTTGTAGTCAGACTGAAAGTGTTCTTGGCGTGTTGGAAAGGGGACGTTCTTTGTAGTCAGACTGAGAGTGTTCTGGGCGTGTTGGAACATGGCGACGTTCTTTGTAGTCAGACTGAAAGTGTTCTGGGCGTGTTGGAAAGGGGACGTTCTTTGTAGTCAGACTGGGAGTGTTATTGGCGTGTTGGAAAGGGGACGTTCTTTGTAGTCAGACTGAAAGTGTTATTGGCGTGTTGGAATGAACGTACTTCTTCTTCTTCTTCTTTTTCGTTCGTGGGCTGCAACTCCCACGTACACTCGTATGTACACGAGTGGGCTTTTACGTGTATGACCGTTTTTACCCCGCCATGCAGGCAGTCATGCTCCGCTTCTCGAGGGAGTGGGGGGGATGGGGGATGGGGGGAGGGGTGCATGCTGGGTATGTTCTTGTTTCCATTACCCACCGAACACTGACATGGATTACAGGATCTTTAATGTGCGTATTTGATCTTCTGCGTGCGTATACACACGAAGGGGGTTCAGGCACTAAGCAGGTGTGCACATATGTTGACCTTGGAGATAGGAAAAATCTCCACTCTTAACCCACCAGGCGCCACCGAGATTCGAACCTGGGACCCTCTGAAAGTCCAACGCTTTAACCACTCGGCTATTGCGCCCGTCGGAAAGAACGAACAAGTTATTACCATATTTGATACCCGGTGAGTGCACTGGAAAAATGGAAGCTAACTTCTTTTTCAGTGCTTTTTTTCTTGCCTTCCTTTCTTCGTCATTTTTTTTCCTTCATTCCTCCCCACCTACCCCTATATTCATTCTTTTTTTTCTCTTCCCGCCGTTCTTCCTGCTTGTTTTCCTTCCTTTCGTTTAGTTTTTGTTTTTTTTGTATTTGTGGTTTTTTTGTTGTTGTTTCTTTCTTCTTTCCTTCCTTCCTTCCTCTAACCTTTTCTTTCTTCCTTTCTCCTTTCCTTCCCTCCTTCTCTCTTCCTCCTTTCTTTCTTCGGCTTCTGTATAAGTTTTCTTCCTCTTTTTCTTCTTGCTTACTATAAAGTTTCCTCTGGTCTTGCTAAAAAAAACGTTTTTGGTGAACGAAAAAAAAAACCCAACTGGAAGAATCATCCAGAGTAAATTAATATCTAATGATATGAAATGTGACCATAGCATACATAATTCGCTGCTGTCATGACAGTTGTACAATAGTCTGAGTCTGGCCCATTCAAACCCCTCCTTTTTATGCCTGTCAAAACTCGCCAGCAAAATGCAGACAGTCTGGCAACCTTTTTGTGATTCAATATTTCAGTATGCTGCATGTATACGGGTACATTTTTTTTCTCCACTGCTTTTGCCCCCCTGTCTATGGACCTTACACTTGGAATGAGCTACCATATATTCGGTTTCGTCAAATCTCTGCTCTCATCTCTTTCAAGTCTGGCCTTAGACCTTCGCCAATTTCTTTCCAACACCCCCTCCCCCCAACCCCCGCTTCCCTCCTCTCCTCCTCCCTCTTTCTGGTCTACAGTTTTTTCTACTTTCTATCTACATGTATTTGTATAAGGTTTTTCTTTCGTCCTTTCAGAATCACAAGCTGTACATGATTGTGAATGTCTGGTGTGCACGCGCTTTGGTTTGTCTCTGCGCCTGGTTCAGTACGAAATGAATACACTTATTGTTGTGTTGTTGTTTTTGTTTTTGTTGTTTGTTGTTTTTTGTTGCTGTTATCATCATCATCATCATCATCAGTAGTAGTAGCAGCAGTATCATCATTATTAGTAGTAGTAGTATTGTTATTGTTGTTGTCAGCATCACCATCATCATCATCATCATTAGTAGCAGTAGTGGTAGTAGTAGTGGTAGTAGTAGTATCATCATTAGCAGTAGTAGTAGTAGTAGTAGTATTGTTGTTGTTGTTATCATCATCATTCTTATTGATATCACCAGCATCATCATCATCATTATTATTATTGGTAGTATTATTGTCATCTTTTTTTCTTTTCTTTTTTATCATTGTTGTTGCTGTTGTCGATGTTGTTGTTGATATCTATACGGCGGTTCCTTTCACCGATATTCCGTACTGATTCCTGTTTTGGTGCTGTACTTGACAGACGATGACATTTGTCTCCAAGGTGTGTTCATTGATTCGCCCCTCCTCCCCCACCTGCGTTTGGCTGAACGTACATGATATGAATCTACACACAGTCGGATAGACAGACAGACAGACAGAAAGGCGGGCAGAAGATAGGCCGACAGCCAGGCATAAGATAGATAGACAGACAGCCAGGCATAAGATAGATAGACAGCCAGGCATAAGACAGATAGACAGACAGCCAGGCATAAGATAGATAGGCAGACGGACAGACAGATCGACAGACAGAGAGACAGGAAGAGCTATCGACAGATAGACAGACAGATAGACAAACGGACAAACGGATTAATTCACAGATGGAGAAACAGACAGACAGAAAGACAGACAAACGGACAGACGGATTGATTGATAGACAGACAGACAGATAGATAGATAGATAGACAGTGGAGTGATGGCCTAGATGTAACGCGTCCGCCTAGGAAGCAAGAGAATCAGAGCGCGCTGGTTCGAATCACGGCTCAGCCGCCGATATTTTCTCCCACTCCACTAGACCTTGTGTTGTCGTCTGGACGCTAGTCATTCGGATGAGACGATAAACCGAGGTCCCGTGTGTAGCATGCACTTAGCGCACGTAAAACAGCCAACGACAACAAAAGGGTTGTTCCTGGCAAAATTCTGTAGAAAAATCCAAATAAAACTGCACGCAGGAAAAAATACACAAAAAAATGGATGACGCTCTCAGTGTAGCGACATGCTCTTCCTGGGGAGAGCAGCCCGAATTTCACATAGAGAAATCTGTTGTGACAAAAAAAAAAAAAAAAGAAATACAAATACAAAGAGATAGACAGCTAGATTGATAGATAGACAGACAGACAGACCGACAGACAGACAGACAAACGGACAGACACAAATTAGATAATTGATAGGCAGGCAGACAGACATATATAGAAACATTGAAGAACAGACAGAGAGACAGACAAACATGATACAGACAGACACACAGATGGTCATAACTATGAGGAAACCACAGGAGGCACTCATACAACCATTCCCCGGAACAGCACAGTGGGAACAGAGTGGGAGACACAGAAAGACACACAGACCAAGTGACATTCATCAACCTATCAAAATTTCAGGACATTAATCAATTCCTATTAAACACACACACACACACACACACACGCACACACGCACACACACGCACACGCACACGCACGCACACGCACACGTACACACACATACACACACACGCACACACACACACACACACGCACACACACACATACGCACGCGCACACACACACACACACACACACACACACACACACATATGCACACACATACGCACACACGCACGCACGCACAAACACACACACACACACACACATATGCACACACACACACACACACACACACACACACACACACACACACACACACACACACACACAACCGAGCACCGGGTGAAAACATAGACTCACTCTGTTTACACAAGTGAGTCAAAAAACGAAAGAAAAAAAGAAAGAAAGAAAGAACCGAAGAAAGAAAGAAAGAAAGAAAGAAAATGACGTCTCATCAAGCCATACACACCGCTAATCTACACAAGAGAAGCCACAGGGCAGAAGGTAGCGGAAGGGGTTCACACAATCAGCCTGATAAACCACTCCACACCCAGTGACACAGAGCTCCTCTCACTTTCTGCAGGGAACCGCTCACACCGGAAGAGAAGAAGTCTCCTCGTTTTTTTCACTAATCACAAGCGCGTCTTCATCTCTGTGTGTTTGTAGAGGTGTCCCCTCGTGGGAATAATAACTTGCCAATAGATCACGTCTTTGGAAGGCATGTGGGGAAAATTGTCTGGCATGGCTGGGTGGGGAGGAGGGGGTAAAGGGGTGGGGAGTCTTTAGGACACGGACAAGATGGTGTCGATAAAACGAGATTGGACCGGTTTTAATACCGTCTGCTGTCTTTTTTATTTTTTAGCCGGGTGGTATTTTCTCTTTGGTGGACGTTGTATGGCTGTGACATCGTAATGTATAGTGTTTTGGGGGGATGGGAGGTGTTTCTGTATGTCACTGATGAAATTTGTGTGTGATTTTTTTTTCATTCATCTTTTTTCTCTTCTTTTTCTTTCTTTCCAGTGTTTACTTTCTGTCTTTCCTTTCTTTCTCCTTTATTTTTTTCCTTCTTTCTTTCTTTTTTGCTTTTATTCATTATTTTATTTCTTCTTTTTTTGCTTTCTGTTTTTTCCCGTTCTTTCTGCGTCTTCAGCGAAATGTGCTCGTTAATCATCCGCCAGGTACGAGCAATTGTTCAATACTGAGTTATACACAGGAAGGCTGTTGTATTTCTCTGACATTAACAGCGGTGAGAATTTACGGGAAAGGGTGTAGGGGGGTGGGGGGGGAGGGGGGAACAGACAGAGATATAAACATACATATGTATATATATATGTAAATATACACGTGAAATGTTACATGTCTGTCTGAGTGTGTACGTGTGCATGCCTGAAATCTGATTAAATGACACAGAAAACGAATAATGAGCACCTAGTTGCAGCCGTCAGTCGGCTCTACACAGGCACGCAGCCTGTTGTGTAAATGACCCCCGTGTTTGTAAAGCGCTAAGAGCTTGGTCTCCGACCGAGGATAGGCGCTATATAAATATGCATATCAATCAATCAATCAATATATAGAGAGAGAGACATACAGACAGAGATATTGACAGAAACGCACACAGAAAAAAACAGACAAGATACAAAACTCATCAAAACATACACTTCACATATCAGAAGTCATGACGACAGAGTAGGAAGAAAGAGTTCACACAATCAGCCTGATAAATCACTCCACACCCAGTGACACAAAGCTCCTCTTCCTTCCTCAAGGGACTGCTCACACTGAAAGGGAATAAAGCTTCTTCTGTTTTTGTCTTTCTGCCAACCACAAGCAAGTCTTCATCTCTCTCTGTGTTCTGGTTTCCCTCATGGAGATAATGACTTGTGAATGGAGTACACCTTTGGGACGCACAGGAGAAACATACTGGTATTACTGGTTCCAGGTTGGAGGGTGGGAATCTGTGGGAGGTGTTTCTGCCTTTGAGGGGCATGGGGAAAAAATGTCTGGCACTGCTGGTTGGGGGTTGGGGTGGGGGGGTGGGGAGTCTTTAGGACACGGACATGATGGTGTCGATAAAACGAGATTGGACCGGTTTTAATACCGTCTGCTGTCTTTCTTTTTAGCCAGGTGGTATTTTCTCTTTGGTGGACGTTGTATGGCTGTGACATCGTAATGTATAGTGTTTTGGGGGGATGGGAGGTGTTTCTGTATGTCACTGATGAAATTTGTGTGTGATTTTTTTTCCTTTTTTTCCATGAGAGACGCTCACTCAGTCTGGTTCTGCGACTAAGCCATTATTGTCGTTAGTAGGGGGCTTAGTAGGTGGTGTCCTAAGTACGTCAAAACAGAACAGGCACCACTGAACACCACCGAAGTGACTCAGCAGCAGTGCAGGGTCTCCTCTGGTGTGTGGCCTCCAGGCGACCTAACATCGATGGTTCCCTGTGGACTGCCGACGCTGGAACTGCGACGGACGAACCCGGGTGTGGCCGTGTATGGGGGAATCTAAATGAGCGGCGTGGGAGTAATGCCACTGAAACGGCGCAGATGATGGGGCAGCAAAAAAAAAAGAAATACAAATTACAAATACACACACACACACACACACACACACACACACACACACACACACACACACACAGATATATAGACAGACAGACAGACAGACAGAGATATTGACAGAAACGCACACAGAAAAAAAAACAAAGATACAAAACTCATCAAAACATACACTTCACATATCAGACCCCATGACGACAGAGTAGGAAGAAAGAGTTCACACAATCAGCCTGATAAATCACTCCACACCCAGTGACACAAAGCTCCTCTTCCTTCCTGAAGGGACTGCTCACACTGAAAGGGAATAAAGCTGCTTCTGTTTTTGTCTTTCTGCCAACCACAAGCAAGTCTTCATCTCTCTCTGTGTTCTGGTTTCCCTCATGGAGATAATGACTTGTGAATGGAGTACACCTTTGGGACGCACAGGAGAAACATACTGGTATTACTGGTTCCAGGTTGGAGGGTGGGAATCTGTGGGAGGTGTTTCTGCCTTTGAGGGGCATGGGAAAAAATGTCTGGCACTGCTGGTTGGGGGTTGGGGTGAGGGGGTGGGGAGTCTTTAGGACACGGACATGATGGTGTCGATAAAACGAGATTGGACCGGTTTTAATACCGTCTGCTGTCTTTTTTTTTTTTTTTCTTTTTTTTTTTTTTTTTTTTTTAGCCGGGTAGTATTTTCTCTTTGGTGGACGTTGTATGGCTGTGACATCGTAATGTATAGTGTTTTGGGGGGATGGGAGGTGTTTCTGTATGAAATTTGTGTGTGATTTTTTTCCCATTCATCTTTTTTCTCTTCTTTTTCTTTCTTTCCTGTGTTTACTTTCTGTCTTTCCTTTCTTTCTCCTTTATTTTTTTCCTTCATTCTTTCCTTTTTTGTTTTTTTGATCATTTTATTTCTTCTTTTTTTGCTTTCTGTTTTTTCCCGTTCTTTCTGCGTCTTCAGCGAAATGTGCTCGTTAATCATCCGCCAGGTACGAGCAATTGTATTTCTCTGACATTAACAGTGGTGAGAAGGGAGAGGGTAGAACAGACAGAGATATAAACAGACATATGTACATATACATACACGTAAAATGTTACATGTCTGTCTGAGTGTGTATGAATGCGTGCCTGAAATCTGATTAAATGACACAGAAAACGAATAATGAGCGCCCAATTGCAGCCATCAGTTGCCTCTACGCAAGCAGGTAGCCTGTTGTGCAAATGACCCCGTGTTTGTAAAGCGCTTAGAGCTTGGTCTCAGACCGAGAATAGGCGCTATATAAGTATCCATATCAATCAATCAATCAATATATATATATATGGGGTGATGGCCTAGAGGTAACGTATCCGCCTAGGAAGCGAGAGAATCTGTGCGAGCTGGTTCGATTCACGGCTCAGCCGCCGATATTTTCTCCCCCTCCACTAGACCTTGAGTGGTCGTCTGGACGCTAGTCATTCGGATGAGACAATAAACCGAGGTCCGGTGTGCAGCATGCACTTAGAAAAAGAACCCACGTCAAAAAAAGGGTTGTTCCTGGCAAAATTATGTAGAAAAATCCAATTCAGTAGGAAAAACAAATAAAACTGCACACAGGAAAAAAATACAAAAAAGGGGGGGTGGCGCTGTAGTGTAGCGACGCGCTCTCCCTGGAGGAGAGCAGCCCGAATTTCACACAGAGAAATCTATGGTGATAAAAAGAAATACAAATTACAAATACACACACACACACACACACACACACACACACACACACACACACACACACACACACACACACACACACACAGATATATAGACAGACAGACAGACAGAGATATTGACAGAAACGCACACAGAAAAAAAACAAAGATACAAAACTCATCAAAACATACACTTCACATATCAGAAGCCATGACGACAGAATAGGAAGAAAGAGTTCACACAATCAGCCTGATAAATCACTCCACACCCAGTGACACAAAGCTCCTCTTCCTTCCTCAAGGAACTGCTCACACTGAAAGGGAATAAAGCTTCTTCTGTTTTTTTTCTGCCAACCACAAGCATGTCTTCATCTCTCTCTGTGTTCTGGTTTCCCTCATGGAGATAATGACTTTCAAATGGATACACCGTTGGGACGCACAGGAGAAACATACTGGTATTACTGGTTCCAGGTTGGAGGGTGGGAATCTGTGGGAGGTGTTTCTGCCTTTGAGGGGCATGGGGAAAAAATGTCTGGCACTGCTGGTTGGGGGTTGGGGTGAGGGGGATAAAACGAGATTGGACCGGTTTTAATACCGTCTGCTGTCTTTCTTTTTAGCCAGGTGGTATTTTCTCTTTGGTGGAAGTTGTATGGCAGCCTGATGTGCAAATGACCCCGTGTTTGAAAAGCGCTTAGAGCTTGGTCCCAGACCAATGATAGGCGCTATATAAGTATCCATATCAATCAATCAATCAATATATATATATATATATATATATATATATATATATATATATATATATATATATATATATACAGAAAGAGATAAACAGAAGACAAACAGACAGAGATATTGACAGAAACGCACACAGAAAAAAAACAGACAAGATACAAAACTCATCAAAACATACACTTCACATGACGGAAGCCATGACGACAGAGTAGGAAGAAAGAGTTCACACAATCAGCCTGTTAAATCACTCCACACCCAGTGACACAAAGCTCCTCTTCCTTCCTGAAGGGACTGCTCACACTGAAAGGGAATAAAGCTTCTTCTGTTTTTGTCTTTCTGCCAACCACAAGCATGTATACATCTCTCTCTGTGTTCCGGTTTCCTTCATGGAGATAATGACTTGTGAATGAAGTATGCCTTGGGGAGGCATGGGAGAAAATGGGCTGGTGTTACTGGTTAGAGGTGGGAATCTTTAGGACACGGACAAGATGGTGTCGATAACACGAGATTGGACCGGTTTTCATTTCGTCTGCTGTCGTTTTAGCTGGGCGGTATTTTCTTTTTGGTGAACGACTGTGGCTGTGTCATTGTAATATTTAGTGTTTGTGGTGGAAAGGGTGGTCTTTTTGTGTGGTGTTCTTGATGCTATTTATGTTTGTCTTCTTTAGTGGGTTCTTTTCTTTCATTCTTTCAACTGTATTTTTTCTATATCTTCTTTCTTTCTTATTCTTTCCTGCTGTCTCATTTCTTTTTATTTCTTTTCTTTCGTTTTCTCTTTCTTTCTGTTTTCCTTCTTTCTTTCTATATTTCTTTCTTTCTACATCTGTAGTATTATATGCTTTTTTATACATCCATGCTCTTTTCCCAGGAACGAGCAGTTGTTTGATGCTGGATAATGATACACAGAGTTGTATTTCTCGAACATTTACAGCAGCGAGAATGTACGGAAAATTTGTTGAAAAAAAAAAAACAGAGAGAAAGAGATATATATTCAGACACAGACAGACAGAGAGTAACAGACAGAGAGACATACATGGAAACATAGACAAAAAAAGAAAATCACGTCCCATTGAAACACTCTACTAATCTGTACAAGACAATTCACGAGGGCATAAGGTAGCGGAAGGGGTTCACACAATCAGCCTGATATACCACTCCACACCCAGTGACACACAGCTCCTCTCACTTTCTACAGGAACTGCTCACACCGGAAGTGAAGACAGCTGGCTTTTTTTTTCTTCCAACCAATCAGAAGCATGTCTCCATCACTATGTGTGTGTGCAGAAGTTCCCCTCGCGGGAATAATGACTTGCCAATGGATTACGCCTTTGGGAGGCATGCGGGAAATTGGCTGGTATTACTGGTTGTGGGAGTGGGGAGGAGGGACCGGGGGAGGGGGGGTTGTTTGTAACATAGACAAGATGGCGTCGATAAAACGAGATTGGACCAGTTTTGATACCGTCTGCTGTCTTTTTAGCTGGGTGGTATTTTCTCTTTGGCGGACGCGTGTAGCTGTGGCATCGTAATGTTTAGTGTTTTGGGAGGAAGAGGTGTTTCTGTGTGTTGCTGATGAAATTTGTGTTCGTATTCTTTTATGTTTGACTTCTCTTTTTTCTTCTTCTTCTTCTTCTTTTCTTTTCTTTTTCTTTTTTCTTTTTGCTTTTGTTGTTGTTGTTGTTGTGTTTGTTTGTTTGTTTGTTATTCATCTTTCGTTTTTATTTTCTTTCTTTCTTCCTTTTCTGTTTTGTTTTCTCTTTTCTGCCTCCTCTTTCTTTTTCCTTTCATTCATCCTCTTCTTTCTTTCTTTCTTTCTTTCCTTCCTTCCTTCTTTCTTTGTTTCAGCATCTTGAGCGTCGTGATACACGCAGCCTCTTTTTGCCAGGTACGAGCAATTATTCAATACTGAATTATACACAGGAGAGCTATTGTATTTCACTGACATTAACAGCAGTGAGAATCAACGGAAGGAGAGGGTGCAGACAAAAAGAGAGAAAGATACAGAGATACAGAGACAGAGACAAACAGACAGACAGACACAGACACACACATGGAGACAAGAAACGAAGATCGCGTTTCATCTGAACGTGTACTTCACAAATGAGTACACGAGGTGCCATAAGGATAGAATAGGATGAAAGATTTCATACAATCACCCTGAACTACCCACACCCAATGGCACAAAGGGGAGATACTGTAGTTGTTTGACATTAACAGCAGTGAGGAACTTTAAGAGATGATAAAAATTGTATTGTACTGTATTGTATTGTATTTCTCTTTTTGTCACAACAGATTTCTCTGAGTGAAATTCAGGCTGCTCTCCCATTTTTTTTGTATTTTCCTGTATGCAGTTTTATTTGTTTTTCCTATGGAAGCGGATTTTTCTACAGAATTTTGCCAGGAACAACCCCTTTGTTGCCGTGGGTTCCTTTCGTGCACTAAGTGCATGCTGCTCGTGGGAACTCGGTTTATCGTCTCATCCGAATGACTAATTAGGAAAAAAAAATTCTAAAAAAAAAGATAAACACACACAGAGACACACACAGACAAACACACACACACACACACACACACACACACACACACACACACACACACACACACACACACACACACACACACACACACAGAGAGAGAGAGAGACACAGAGAGAGAGAGTAGGAGAGAGACAGATAGACAGTCAAACAGACAGAGACAGCCAAAAGCAGACACAGACAAGAAAAGGGAAAACGTGCCTCATCCAAACACGAGAAACCGTGAGGACTGGAGAAACAAAGCGTTCCCACAGTCAGCCCAGTGAACCACTCCACACACCCAGTGACACAGATCTCGCTCTCTGCAGGACTGCTCACATCACACTGGAAGAAAAGAAAGTTAGCTTTTCTTTGTGTCCACCAAACACATGGGTGTCTCTAATCTCTGTCTACCTGCAGAGCTTTCTCCTCATGGGAATAACAACACGGGAATGGAGCACGTCTTTGGGGGGGCATGGGAGATCATGTGCTGGTGTTACTGGCTAGTGGAGGGGCGGGGAGGGGGGGACGGTGGTGGGAACCTCTGGGACACAGATAAGATGGTGTCGATAAAACGAGATTGGACCGGTTTTAACACCGTCTGCTGTCTTTTTAGCCGGTGGTATTTTCTCTTTGGTGGACGTATGTGGCTGTGTGACATCGTGATGTCATGTGTTTTGTGGGAGGAAGGAAAGGTGTTTTGTTTTATTTTGCTTTGTTGTTCGTTTGTTTTGTTTTTTGTTGTTGTTTTGTTATTGTTGTTGCTGTAGGTTGTTTGTTCATGAAATTTATAGTTTATATTCTTTTCTATGTTTGTATTTGTTCTTCTTTACTCTTCCCATCTCTCTCTCTCTCTCTCTCTCTCTCTCTCTGTGTGTGTGTGTGTGTGTGTGTGTGTGTGTGTGTGTCTGTCTGTCTGTCTGTGCCTGTGTGTGTGTGTGTGTGTGTGTGTGTGTGTGTGTGTGTTGTTGAATAAAGTTTAACAACGACAGCGCGTGACGGGTGACAGGGTCATGCTTTGAATTCACAGGGAAGGAACCATTCACAACAGTCCCTGAGCCAGGTGCTAAAAAAACACATCAATAATAATTCAAAACAAAAAAGAGAGACCAGAAATACTGCTGCTCACATCTCCTCGTGATCAGTCTCATACTTCCAGTTATTCTTCACTTCAAATGGCACTGCCTCCACAAAATGTCATCCACATGGTAAACTTTGCGTTTGAAACTTCGCCTCTCTCGCACTGCGGATCCATATTCAATAAACTTTTCTCTTTTTTCTCTTGGTTTTCACGGCAAAATCAACTTCACCATTGACAAGAAAGCAGATAGTATGTGTCTCAGTGAAGGGCTGTCACCTCAGTGAGTTGAGGCAGAGGTCACAGGTCAGGATGTTAGTCACCACCCTGTATTTCAACTTCTACCTCTGAGGATTGCGTCACTTTCGTTCACAGCAAATTCAGTCTCACCACTGACAAGAAAACAGAGAGGAAGTGAGGGCACAGGAGACGCATCCCGCACTGATCTCATTCCATCGAGATTCAGCAGTGAGATGGTTAATATACCTTCTGTTTTCTTATTCTGTGTTGCTATTCTTTGTTGTTGTTATTGTTGCTTTTTGTTTGTTTGTTTTGTTTTTGTGTGTTGTTGTTGTTGTTTGTTTGTTATTTTTGTTTTTGTCCTTTTTTTTTGGGGGGGGGGGGGGGGGGGGCGGGCAGGGGGGGGGACTGGGGGGGGGGGGGTGTTGAGGGGGGCTTATTTTGTGTGTATTTTATTACTGTACCTTCTGATATTAGCCATTGCTTTTCCTTTCTTTTTTCTTTCTTTTTTTTTCTTAATGTTTCTAGAACACTATTTCTATTTCCCAAGTTCATTTTCCCAGTCATGCATGTCTCTCTACCAGCAAGAGTTTTTGTTTGTTTGTTTGCTGTTTTTTTTGCTTTGTTTTGTTGTTTTTTTGTTTTTTTGTTGTTGTTTTTTTGTTGTTGTTGTTTTTTTTATTGTTTTGTTTTGTTTTTTTTGTTTTTGTTTTTGGGGGGGTCGTCTTTTTTTGCAAGTATTCATACAACAGAAAACGCCTTACATGCCTGTCTGATTCATGACAAAATTACACATTCGAGAAGTGAATAGCTTTCCTCCTTTACGAAGAGCAGCCATGAAGGACGCTTTTTGTATTTGTTCATGCATAATGGATTAGTGATTGTCACATATGTTGGAACAGACAAGTTGAACTATGTATTTGAGGAGAGAAGGGATTAACCTCAAAAGACTATTTTGCCAAAATGTTAACATTATCTTCATTGACTGCATGCTTCGTGCTGTAGTCTATAATTATGCACTTATGTTAATTACATTACTTCAAACATTTACACCAACACACTAGGTCAGTTAAAAACACACATTGACATAGCATTACGAACTCCTAACACTAAGTACAGCAAGGAAATGACTATTCATCAGATGTCGGACAGATTCTAGGTCACAGCAATGTATATGCTTCCTGAATTAGAAAATAAAAATAAAATAAAACATCTGTTGATTATTATCTTTCCTTAGCATACAAACTGTACATTTGTCTGCGCATGTTTGTCACAATATGCTTACACCTACGACCCTATTCATTTGCCTTGAGATTTGTTGATTTTTTGTTTGTTTGTTTGTTCGTTAATTTTCTGTAGCTGCTGACTGCTGTTGATGTCATGGGAATACAAAAGCCCCGTGTGTATTATCATTGTACATCACTGAACAATTGCTCTTACCTGACATGAAACTAAAGACACAGAAAGAAATGAAAAAAGAATGACAGTTAAAACGAACGGCAAAGAAGCAGACGTAAACAAAGAAAAAAAGAAAGAAGAATGACAAAAATCAAACATGAAAGACTACAAGCTTCTTTGAACAAAGAACAACAACTACTGAAACAGCTCATCCGTTTTTCCCCACAACACTAAAGATTGCGATGTCACACAGCCACACACACACCCCCCAAGGAGAAAATACCACCCAGCTAAAAAGACTGCAGACGGTATTAAAACTGGTGTCTCGTTTCATCGGCGCCATTATGTCCGCATCCCGAAGATTCCCACCGTCGCACACCCAGCCAAAAATATCAGCACATTTTCCTCCATGACTCCTTAAGGCGTGCGCCTACAGCAAGTTATCATTCCCACGAGGGAAACATGAACACACAGAGACATGAAGACATGCTTGTGGCTGGCAGAAAGAAAGGTAAAAAAATAAACAACTTTCTTCGCGTCTGGTGTGACCAGTCCCTGCACAAAGCGAAATGACTTCTGTGTCATTAGTGTGGTGTATGTTTTGATAATAAGACTTGACTATCTTTCTGTCTGTCTGTCTGTCCCTGTCTCTCTGCCTCTGCCTCTGTTTGTCTCTCTGTCTGCGTCTCTCTCTCTTTCTATCTTTCAGTATCTGCTTCTTCTTCTTCTTCTTCTTCTTCTTCTTCTGCGTGTGTGTGTTTGTGTGTGTTTGAGTGTGTGGGCGTGAATGTGTACGTATGTCTTTGTTTGCTTGTTTTATAATTGTGTGTGTGTGTGTGTGTGTGTGTGTGTGTGTGTGTGTGTGTGTGTGTGTGTGTATGTACATGCAATGTACCAATTGTTCCAGTTTTCATGGCTTTGTTACCTTTAATAGACTATTCAAGTTCCTATTCTTATTCGTCGTTCTTATTATTTTATTTTATTTCAGTTTATTTCTTTATCTTTATGTTTTGTGTCGTTCTTTATTTTTTTATGTTTTGTGTCGTTAAATGGGCAGAATTGTAAAAAGGCCTTTACTGTGCCTAATTCTTTACCCATTAAAGATTCAATCAATCAGTCAATCTTCGTTCGTCAGGCTGTAACGCATGTCCACGAGTAGGCTTTTACGTGTATGACCTATTTCGCTCCGCCATGTAGGCAGCCATACTCCGTTTTCGGGGGGACTTTCAGTATGAATACATACATATATTTATACATCTCTCTCTCTCTCTCTCTCTCTCTCTCTCAATGATGAAACAAAACAAAAATAAATGAATAAAAAGAAAATAAGTTGTTGTTGTTGTTTTTTGTTTGTTTGTTTTTTAAAGAGAGAGACAGCTTAAAAATGCTGCTGATAATTTCTAATGATCTGTCACATACAACCCAGTTATTCTTCACCTGAAACGCGATTGTCTCCGCAAAATGTCGTCCAACTGTAAAACTATGCACAGGCAATTTCTTCTCTCACTGCAGATCCATATTACATGGGGGAAAAGTCAGACCTATGACGTATATTTGTAAAGACGTAATGCCAAGGAAAGACCTGTGATGTATCAGTCTACACTCTGGAGGAAGGTGGTTCTAAAGAAACAATGAAATATCGAGTGAGACACACCGCCCGTTGTTACAGAGAGAGAGACAGAGAGAGGTCTTTAATTGAATCATTAAGCCCTCACGACCCCACCACATGTTGTGTTCTTGTTGTTTTGTTGTTGTTTTTGTTGTTGCTGTTTTGTACCGTTAAACCTTTCACTGCAATTGACGAGTACATATGTCAATGCCGGGCTGTCACCTTGCTCACTGAAGACAGAGTTTACATATGTCAATGCCGGGCTGTCACCTTGCTCACTGAAGACAGAGTTTACATATGTCAATGACGGGCTGTCACCTTGCTCACTGAAGACAGAGTTTACATATGTCAATGATGGGCTGTCACCTTGCTCACTGAAGACAGAGTTTACATATGTCAATGACGGGCTGTCACCTTGAAGACAGAGTTTACATATGTCAATGACGGGCTGTCACCTTGCTCACTGAAGACAGAGTTTACATATGTCAATGATGGGCTGTCACCTTGAAGACAGAGTTTACATATGTCAATGACGGGCTGTCACCTTGCTCACTGAAGACAGAGTTTACAAGTCAGGATGACAGTTACCACCCGGAATGTGAACTTTTTCCTCTGGGGATAACGTTATTTTTGTTCATAGCAAAATCAATGACAGCGTTGACAAGTATGTACTGACAACAATGAGTGACTGCACTTGTACATTGATCCACGTTCGGTAATCAAACGGTTACTGTACCTTCTGATATTTTAAAGGGTTTTTTTTCTGGTTTGCTTTTGAACTCAACCATCATATGATGTGCCTTCTGTTGTTGTCTTTTTCATCGTGTTTGTCTTCGTATTACTGTTTCGATTTTTACAAACTCATCAGCCCCTCCATCTATGACTCTTTGATAAAAAGTAAATATATCTCTTTTTTTTTATTTGCTGCTTTTGAACTCCGCCATTAATGCACCTGATGATTTGTTTCATTATCTTTGTCGTTCCTCTCCATGTATGTCTATTTAATAAAAGGTTTGTGGGGTGGGGGTTTTTTTGTGGGTTTTTTTTTGGTTTTTTGTTTGTTTTTTTCTGTTTTGTAAATGGTCCTGACACAACAAAAAATGTTTTAAACATCATGTCATTAGCCAATAATCGCGCGTCTGTCTGCGCTGTTTTTCTACAGTGCATTTATGTGGAGCATGTCACAGCACATCACAGATATAGACAAAAAGGACAACAATATAATATCATGCAGAGTTCTGCCCTGATTTCAGCACATGTAGAGGTATCTTCATTTTCATTGCTGGAAACCTGAAACTGATTATAGGTGATTATTAAACAAAAATAAATAAATAAATAAATAAAATAACAACACTGGAATATGAGCAGAGTGAAAAATGATATTTGTAAGAAAAATGAACGTGTGGTTGAAAGATGAACCAACACACACACACACACACACACACACACACAGAGAGAGAGAGAGAGAGAGAGAGAGAGAGAGAGAGAGAGAGAGAAACAAAAACACGTCTGTGCATATGTTCGTGAGAAAAGATCGCGCATGAGATCGAACAATACCTCTGCCGAGTCAGAGCCTTGTGTGTTTGCACAGGGACAGGTTGCTGCTTTTGATGCTGTAGTTTAACCCCTTGAGTGCTGGTGACGAGGATTCTTGTCGGCGAAGACAAAAGTGCGTGTGCCTCAGAGAAAGATGGACCTTAATTACAGGTCATGATATCAGTTGATATTTTTATTTCTTTGGACTCCTTCCCTTCCTCATGGAACTCCATTCCTTCTGTTCATTGAATAACTTACACCAATTAACAGCACACAAAACGTGATAACTGCACTTTAGATCCACGATACACTGACATCATTTCACCAATTAACAGCACACAAAACGCAATAACTGCACTTTAGACCCACGATACACTGACTTCATTTCACCAATTAACAGCACACACAAAACCCAATAACTGCACTTTAGATCCACGCTACACTGACATCATTTCACCAATTAACAGCACACAAAACGCAATAACTGCACTTTAGACCCACGCCACACTGACATCATTTCACCAATTAACAGCACACAAAACGTGATAACTGCACTTTAGATCCACGCCACACTGACATCATTTCACCAATTAACAGCACACAAAACCCAATAACTGCACTTTAGATCCACGCCACACTGACATCATTTCACCAATTAGCAGCACACAAAACCCAATAACTGCACTTTAGATCCACGCCACACTGACTTCATTTCACCAATTAACAGCACACAAAACGTGATAACTGCACTTTGGACCCACGATACACTGACTTCATTTCACCAATTAACAGCACACACAAAACGTGATAACTGCACTTTAGATCCACGCCACACTGACTTCATTTCACCAATTAACAGCACACAAAACGCAATAACTGCACTTTAGATCCACGCCACACTGACTTCATTTCACCAATTAACAGCACACAAAACGTGATAACTGCACTTTAGATCCACGCCACACTGACATCATTTCACCAATTAACAGCACACAAAACCCAATAACTGCACTTTAGATCCACGCCACACTGACATCATTTCACCAATTAACAGCACACAAAACCCAATAACTGCACTTTAGATCCACGCCACACTGACATCATTTCACCAATTAACAGCACACAAAACGTGATAACTGCACTTTAGATCCACGATACACTGACATCATTTCACCAATTAACAGCACACAAAACGTGATAACTGCACTTTGGACCCACGATACACTGACATCATTTCACCAATTAACAGCACACAAAACCCAATAACTGCACTTTAGATCCACGATACACTGACATCATTTCACCAATTAACAGCACACAAAACGTGATAACTGCACTTTGGACCCACGCCACACTGACTTCATTTCACCAGTATTCACCAGCCAACGGGTTAATGTTCCTGCAGCTCTTCACCGCTGTTAATGTCAGAGAAATAACACAATGGCTCCCCCTGCCTAGTGTTTTACTCAGCATTGAACAATTGCTCGTACCTGGCATAAGCCGTTGTGTGTAAATGAGCACGTGATATTACAGACGCAGGGGGGAAAAAACAAAAAGATGGAATGAAATGGGGGAAAAGAACGGCTTTTCACCAGAAAGGAAAGAAAAAACAAAGAAGAAAAAATGAAAATAGAAAGACAGAGACACAACAAAAATCAAAGAAGAAAGATCGACAGAAAGAAACAGAAAGAAAGAACTTTAGGGGAAAAAATCACCAAAAAATAGGAAGGAAGAAAACCGAAAGAAAGAACGAAAGAACATTAAAGAAAGAAAACAAAAACAGAAAGAAAGAAAGAGAGAGAGAGAGAGACAGAGAGATAGAAAGAAAGAATTTTAAGGGGAAAAAAACATGAAAGAAAGAACTTTACGAAAACAACAAAGAAAGGAATAAAACTGAAAAAAAGAAAGAAAGAAAGAACTACAGAAAGAATGAAAGAAAGAAAGGAGATAACAGGAAGGAAGGAAGGAAGGAAAACAAGTACGCAAACAAACACAGAGACACAGGTAAGCCGACAGGAAACTAAAAGGAATACTGAAGGAAGGAAAGACTGGAGGGAGGAATGAACGAAAAATGAAACGAAAAGGGAAAAAAAATGTGTGTGTGTGTGTGTATGTGTGTTTGCAGCACGCACAAGCACGTAACATGAACACACACACACACACACACACACACACACACACACACACACACACACACACACTCACTCACTCACTCAAACACCAACCACATACTCACCCCACCCCACCCCCACCCCCATCCACTCCCCCTACCTCCATTAATGACACACTCTTCTCCTTCTTCCCCTCTCTTCATTCCACACCAGAGGAAAAGCTTCAGTTCATTATTTCATTCCCTCTGGCTGTCTGTAAGTTTCCAGACTTTCGGAACATCTCTCTCACAACCAGCAATACCCACAACACATCTCCGTATTAGCCAGGTCCTATCCACCTGCGCTATTGCTTACTCGAGCTGCGCAAATTTCGATCATCCCTTGTTTGTGCACAACACAGCGGGTTCGCGTTTGACTGTGGAGAAACAACAGCAATGTGTCTTTTGTTTAAAAACTAGAAAGTTGCCTTTTGGTCATCTCTTCTGCAATTACAACAATACAAAATAAAACTAAAGCATATATAAAGCATATGTAAAACATATACAAAAATAAAAATATAACATCAGTTATAATAATAACAATAATTATTCTACTACTAATACTTCTAATAATAATAATAATATAAATGAAATAAAAAGACACCATCACAATTCACAAGAATAAATATTGCAGTTCTGCGACATTTTCCATGTGACACATGAGAAATAACATATGAGGAATGAAATGTCTTTCCTTAACATTGCAACGTTGACGTAATTATGTGGTAATCATTTGTGTTTCATGATAATCACAAACCAGCACAAAACTACATTATTTGTTCAATTCATTTAGTCATCTATTTAATCGTTTATTTGTCTGTTTATTTATTTGTTTATTCATTTGCCTTCACATGTGTATGCATAAAGAAATATGCATAATTTATCATATGATTATTCATTCAGTCATTTTTATATAACAGCTATATTCTTTCCTTACCACTCAAAAAAGGAGGTCCAATATCTGTTTTATATCAGTTTACCAGATGTGCTCTGTGTTTGACCTGATCACGCACGCATACACGCGCGCGCGCGCACGCATCCTAACCCTGCCCCCCATCCCACACACACACACACACACACACACACACACACACACACACAGAGAGAGAGAGAGAGAGAGAGAGAGAGAGAGATATGGATACGGATAATTCATTCATCTATAGGCCATTGCCCCACATGAAGGGGTACATACACATGATCATGTAAGAAAAACAACAAGAAATAAGCAGTCATATCATCAAGAACAAACTTCAGTATTCTAAGACATCAGAGTTGATCGCAGTCTGAATGGTGTAAACAAATAAACTGACAAATTGCGAATGGTCTGTTCATGCCGAGAAGCCATGAGTAATGCTAATCTATGCTGACTGGGAAATTTACAGAATTTGGATGATGTATACCTTGTTCTTAAGTCATGCTAGACACAGAGAGAGAGAGAGAGAGAGAGAGAGAGAAAGTCATCTGACCCAATAAAACACACTTCTCAGCTAGTTTTCATGCACGCTGCCATTCCTATCATTGTCATTAAACACGAGTAAAAAGAAACCTTTTTAAGCTGTGCGAATACTTAGTGAGTTTTAATATGGACATTCGTTGTATTTGTCTGAATCAAAACATGATTTGAAGAGGAACCTTTCTCCTGATAGATTTCTTTTTAATGTCAATATTATAATAAGACATCGCTGTCATTGTCCTAATAATCGAAAACACGATTTAAAGAGTAACTTTTCAGTGAGTTTTAACACAGACAACATTGCTATCATTACCATAGTAGACCGACATGAAGGCGGTCTTTTCCCCTGTCTGTCAATGACTGATCAGTCCTGATGTGAATGAGGTGGTCCTAAAAGACAATTAGACCTATAACCATTAATTAACCTCGTGGGGTTGCCTTGCCTTTTCTTGTGTTTTCCTTTCAAACAAAATCAATGGCACTTTGACAAGCACACAGAAGAAGTATCCGAGTTCCAGACGACGGGCGCAATAGCCAAGTGGTTAAAGCGTTGGACTTTCAATCCGAGCGTCCCGGGTTCGAATCTCGATAACGACGCCTGGTGGGTAAAGGGTAGAGATTTTTCCGACCTCCCAGGTCAACATATGCGTAGACCTGCTTAGTGCCTGAACCCCCTTCGTGTGTATACGGCAAGCAGAAGATCAAATACGCACGTGAAAGATCCTGTAATCCATGTCAGCGTTCGGTGGGTTATGAAAACAAGGACATACCCAGCATGCACACCTTCGAAAACGGATTAAGGCTGCCTACATGGCGGGGTAAAAACGGTCATACACGTAAAGCCCACTCGTGTACATACGAGTAACGTGGGAGGTGCAGCCCACGAACGAAGA
>NC_134910.1:19573891-19576391 GCF_041734735.1 Babylonia areolata | reverse complement strand
CTCTGATTCTCTGTCTCTGTCTCTCTACACAGTCTGTCTCTCTGATTCTCTGTCTCTCTGCACAGTCTGTCTCTCTGATTCTCTGTCTCTGTCTCTCTACACAGTCTGTCTCTCTGATTCTCTGTCTCTCTGCACAGTCTGTCTCTCTGATTCTCTGTCTCTCTGCACAGTCTGTCTCTCTGATTCTCTGTCTCTCTACACAGTCTGTCTCTCTGATTCTCTGTCTCTCTGCACAGTCTGTCTCTCTGATTCTCTGTCTCTGTCTCTCTACACAGTCTGTCTCTCTGATTCTCTGTCTCTCTGCACAGTCTGTCTCTCTGATTCTCTGTCTCTGTCTCTCTACACAGTCTGTCTCTCTGATTCTCTGTCTCTGTCTCTGCACAGTCTGTCTCTCTGATTCTCTGTCTCTGTCTCTCTGCACAGTCTGTCTCTCTGATTCTCTGTCTCTCTGCACAGTCTGTCTCTCTGATTCTCTGTCTCTCTACACAGTCTGTCTCTCTGATTCTCTGTCTCTCTGCACAGTCTGTCTCTCTGATTCTCTGTCTCTCTACACAGTCTGTCTCTCTGATTCTCTGTCTCTCTGCACAGTCTGTCTCTCTGATTCTCTGTCTCTGTCTCTCTGCACAGTCTGTCTCTCTGATTCTCTGTCTCTGTCTCTCTGCACAGTCTGTCTCTCTGATTCTCTGTCTCTGTCTCTCTACACAGTCTGTCTCTCTGATTCTCTGTCTCTCTGCACAGTCTGTCTCTCTGATTCTCTGTCTCTCTGCACAGTCTGTCTCTCTGATTTTCTGTCTCTGTCTCTCTACACAGTCTGTCTCTCTGATTCTCTGTCTCTGTCTCTCTGCACAGTCTGTCTCTCTGATTCTCTGTCTCTCTGCACAGTCTGTCTCTCTGATTCTCTGTCTCTGTCTCTCTACACAGTCTGTCTCTCTGATTCTCTGTCTCTCTGCACAGTCTGTCTCTCTGATTCTCTGTCTCTCTGCACAGTCTGTCTCTCTGATTCTCTGTCTCTCTGCACAGTCTGTCTCTCTGATTCTCTGTCTCTCTGCACAGTCTGTCTCTCTGATTTTCTGTCTCTGTCTCTCTACACAGTCTGTCTCTCTGATTCTCTGTCTCTCTGCACAGTCTGTCTCTCTGATTTTCTGTCTCTGTCTCTCTACACAGTCTGTCTCTCTGATTCTCTGTCTCTCTACACAGTCTGTCTCTCTGATTCTCTGTCTCTGTCTCTCTGCACAGTCTGTCTCTCTGATTCTCTGTCTCTCTACACAGTCTGTCTCTCTGATTCTCTGTCTCTCTGCACAGTCTGTCTCTCTGATTCTCTGTCTCTGTCTCTCTTTTTCACCCTCCCTCTTTCGATATATATATATATATATATATATATATATATATATATATAGATAGATAGATAGATAGATAGATAGATAGATAGATAGATATATCATTCTCACACACACTTCTTTGTCTTCTACGTTCGTGGGCTGCAACTCCCACGTTCACTCGTATTTGCACGAGTGGGCTTTTACGTGTATGACCGTTTTTACCACGCCATGTAGGCAGCCATACACCGCTTTCGGGGGTGTGCGTCCTGCGTATGTTCTTGTTTCCATAACCCACCGAACGCTGGCATAGATTACAGGATCTTTAACGTGCATATTTGATCTTCTGCTTCCGTATACCCACGAAGGGGATTCAGGCACTAGCAGGTCTGCACATACGTTTACCTGTGAGATCGGAAAAATCTCCACCCTTTACCCACCAGGCGCCGTTGCCGTGATTCGAACTCGGGACCCTCAGATTGAAAGTCCAACGCTTTAACCACTCGGCTATTGCGCCCGTCTCACACACACAAACACCCAAACAGAAAACCAGCCGTGTATATATATATATATATATATATATATATATATATATATATATATATACAAGCAGGAACACGGGACAACAATGGGCACGCCCATGGCGCCAACCATTGCTGACCTATTCATGGGCTGGCTGGAAAAGAGGATACTGGAAGAAAGCCCTGTCCACATCGATGACAGCATGTGGCGACACTACACTGACGACATCTTCTTGCTGTGGCAGGGCTCCAGGAAGATCTGCAGACCTTTTGCCGACACATCAACACTTTTGATCAAACCATCAAAATCACAGTCCAGTCATCCAGACAATCCATCCCATTCCTTGACATTCTCATCAGATTTGATGACGGCTTCATCCTCACTGAACTGTTCACAAAACCCACAGACACTCATGCTTACCTCCACCATCGTTCATGCCATCCTCATCACTGTGAAAACATCCTCCACAGCCAGTTCTTGAGGCTCCATTACCTTTGCTCCAAGACTGAAGACTTTGAAAAACATGCTGCTACCATCATGGGCATGTTCCTCAGCCGTGGTTACAGAGCGAGCAAACTACACCAGGCTCTGACAAAGGCACGGAGTCTCCCAGAGCTGAGGTGTTGATGTTCAGGACCCAACCCGTCAACACCAAGGTCCCC
>NC_134910.1:19566391-19568891 GCF_041734735.1 Babylonia areolata | reverse complement strand
AAGGTCTTGTGGAGGGGGAGAAAATATCGGCGGCTGAGCCGTGATTCGAACCAGCGCGCTCAGATTCTCTCGCTTCCTAGGCGGACGCGTTACCTCTAGGCCATCACTCCACTTGCGTGATAAACGTGACAGTTTCAGCTGTCGGTATATTTCAACGCTCACTCGGCTCTGAAAGGAAAACTTGGGTCACGTGGGAAGGGAAGGATCACTGGAGGCCCGACGGACAACCCACCGGGACAGGCAGCTGGGGTTCCCTCCCTTCAACAAGACAACCTTCATGGAACCAAGAAGAGTTCACTCCCTTCATGGAACCAAGCAGGGTTCACTCCCTTCCTGGAACCAAGCAGGGTTCACTCCCTTCCTGGAACCAAGCAGGGTTCACTCCCTTCAACAAGGCAACCTCCATGGAACCAAGCAGGGTTCACTCCCTTCCTGGAACCAAGCAGGGTTCACTCCCTTCCTGGAACCAAGCAGGGTTCACTCCCTTCCTGGAACCAAGCAGGGTTCACTCCCTTCAACAAGGCAACCTTCATGGAACTAAGCAGGGTTCACTCCCTTCAACAAGGCAACCTTCATGGAACCAAGCAGGGTTCACTCCCTTCAACAAGGCAACCTTCATGGAACCAAGCAGGGTTCTCTCCCTTCAACAAGGCAACGGAATGGGAAGCCCAGAGTGGCATAAGGCAATGCGCAACTTTCAGATTAAAAAACTCACATGGTCATACTGCCCGGGACATGCAGGTGTTAAGGGAAATGAGCGAGCTGACAGACTTGCTGGTAACGCAACACCAACGAGCGGCCTACATCTAGGAAAATCGGAAATTCTCAGAAAAGTCAAAGAATACCAAAAAGAACAGGTACAAGGCCATCACACCATCGATCGCCTCAAAGAAATAAAAGCAGAGAGAGGGAGCGGCCGAAAGTCTAACATGAAAGGTAGAGCACGATGCTTTGCAAATCAAACAAATATCGGCATCATTTCCAAACCAACATTGCGCAAATTTCTTCAAAACGGAACAGAGTCTCTGTGGGCCTTTCCAAATACAATAGACTGAGCAACACACTAGACGCCACGTTCTTGGCATCAGAGATCTTTTCCCATCCCTCTTGGCAGCCTCTGTGCGTGTGCGTGTGTGGATGTGTGTGTTTGTGTGGATGTGTGGGTCTGTGTTTTTGAGTGCGTTTGTGAATGCGCGAGAGTGTAAGTGTACACAAGTGTCAGGAGAGATCTGTGTACGGATGTGTGTATATATATATATATATATATATATATATATATATATATATATATATATATATCTTTGTATATATGTGTGGGGGTTGGGGGTGGGAGATATGGGCGTATATGTGTGTGCTTGTACAAGTAAGTGTTCATCTCTGTGAGTGTGTGTTTGCGTGCGTGTGTGTGTGTGTGTGTGTGTGTGTGCCGTGGAAGCTGCGATACGTAGGCTAGAAATGAGTGTGTGGAGGAGGGGGTTGGAGGAGGTGCAAGGTAATGTGTGTGTGTGTGTGTGTGTGTGTTGGAGCTCATGTACGTTTATATGTATTTGACTGTACTTTCATATCTGTGAAACTGCATGTTTGGTGCATTTCTGTTATGCATGTGTGGGTGTATGTGTGAATGTGTGTCGTCATATTTTACATTCATTCGCTTAATTATCACCATTGTTGTCTTATTTATTTATTTATTTATTTTTTATTATTATCATTTTATTAGTATTACTATTATTATTACTACTACCTTTTTCTATATTATAATTATTATTTATTTATTTATTTATTTATTTATGTAAGCTTATCTATTATTTATTCCCCCCCCCCCCCCTTTTTTTTTTTTTTTTTTTTTTTTTCTCAAGGCCTGACTAAGCGCGTTGGGTTACGCTGCTGGTCAGGCATCTGCTTGGCAGATGTGGTGTAGCGTATATGGTTTGTCCGAGCGCAGTGACGCCTCCTTGAGCAACTGAAACTGAAACTGAAACAAGGCAACCTTCATGGAACCAAACAGGGTTCCCTCCCTTCAACAAGACGACCTTCATGGAACTAAGCAGGGTTCCCTCCCTTCAACAAGACGACCTTCATGGAACCAAGCAGGGTTCTCTCCTTCAACAAGGCAACCTTCATGGAACCAAGCAGGGTTCTCTCCTTCAACAAGGCAACCTTCATGGAACCAAGCAGGGTTCACTCCCTTCAACAAGGCAACCTTCATGGAACCAAGCAGGGTTCTCTCCCTTCAACAAGGCAACCTTCATGGAACCAAACAGGGTTCCCTCCCTTCAACAAGACGACCTTCATGGAACTAAGCAGGGTTCGCTCCCTTCAACAAGACAATCTTCATGGAACTAAGCAGGGTTCACTCCCTTCAACAAGGCGACCTTCATGGAACCAAGCAGGGTTCTCTCCTTCAACAAGGCAACCTTCATGGAACCAAACAGGGTTCCCTCCTTCAACAAGACAATCTTCATGGAACTAAGCAGGGTCCACTCCCTTCAACAAGGCGACC
>NC_134910.1:19548891-19558891 GCF_041734735.1 Babylonia areolata | reverse complement strand
TCGTCATGAATATTCATGTCAACGGCCACAGCTCCCAGTTCACTCCCCACAGTGAATGCTGGATGAAGAATAGTTCGGATACAAGTGAGTACACTCTATACATACTGTAGACAGTCAACCGTGCCAGTATTCTATCTATCCACGTCTATTTGTGTGTATGCATGAGATAGAGACAAAGATATTAAATATATATATATTGGTAACTCTCTCTTTCTCTCTCTCTCTCTCTCTCCATTGACAAGGTACACAACTTCAAGTCAATGCTGCTAATGCTACCAATTCAGCAAGCACACAGGTAAATAAAAAGTTGAAACTACATTGGAACAAATCCAGTTTTTGAATCTCTCGCTCACTGTGTGTGTGTGTGTGTGTGTGTGTGTGTGTGTGTGTGTGTGTGTGTGTGTGGTTCAGAATCTCAAACAGTTAGTTGAAAATGACAGTTACGCTTCAATAGCAATTGGCTTAACTCGTCCGTGAACGTGACAGCATAGCTGGTTGCGCATGCGTCATCGAGCAATGATTATTCAATATCGTTCGATATCAAATGGTGAATTGTTCGTCTGTAGAACATTCCTCAATACTGATTGATTGATTGATTGATTCTGCCACTGCACTGCGACATGCTGTGGTCTGGAAAGTTCTACGAACGTTGGCGCTTTTTTTTTTTTTTTTTTTTTTTTTTTTTGTTTGTTTGTGTTTTGTTGTTTTTTGACTGTGTTGCTTGTTTGAAAAGAGTATGACAATGTGGATTGAATTGTGTGTCTGTGTGTCTCTGTGTGTGCGTGGTGGTGCGAGCGTGTGTATGCTTGTAGTGTTGTGTGCGTGCGCACGTGCGTGTGTGTGTTTATGTCTGTGTGTATAATGTGTGTGCGTTTGTGCGTGCGTTTGTGTGTGCGCGCGCGCGAGTGTGTGTGTGTGTGTGTGTGTGTGTGTGTGTGTGTGTGTGTGTGTGTGTGTGTGTGTGTGTGTGTGTGTGTGTGTGTGTGTGTGTGTTCTGAAATAGGTGATGTAAAATATACGCCTGACATTGCACACGCCTGTGAACTTCCTAGTCGAAATAATAACAACAAAGTGATTGATACAATTGTTGAACATTGAAGGTAAGAGATTGGACCATTCTGTCCGAACCCAGACCAAGGGCACTGATTCACCTCGCAGTACAGACACAGTTGAACAGAGATCACACTACAGACACAGTTGAATAGAGATCACACTACAGACACAGTTGAATAGAGATCACACTACAGACACAGTTGAATAGAGATCACACTACAGACACAGTTGAATAGAGAAGATCAAACACTATCAATATCAAGAGCAACGCCAACACCGACAGCATCAACAACAACAACGACCACCACGGCAGTTGTAAACTTAACACACACGGAGAAGAAGAAGAAAAGAAACGACGAAAGGAAGAACAGAAAAGAGAGGAACAAAGGACGGCGACCACTGCGCATCATAATTATCCGAGGAACTCATAATCAGAATCAGAATAACTTTATTATCTCCAACTGGAGAAATTTGGTCAGGTGCATTATCACAACATAGACAAGTAAACAACATGGCGACCATAACTGTAAAAGTCAACAACAGCTTTTACGAATATTACGAAGACACAAATGTAAAAAATATCACATACACCGTTTCATACATACATCCACACACTGCAGGTAATAACTGGTATTCTTAATGTAAAAACAGAAAGAATTAAGAAACATTATTTTGAATATAATTATAAGCATAGCCTACTGTATTGCACATTGATTATAATAGACAGATAAGATAAGAATAAAGATAAATTGCGGAAAACCACAACCAGATAATCAGCACACATCCGCACCCACCCACCCCCCACCCACCCCACACACACGGTTTACTTAATTAAACAAGAGTAATAAACATATGTTCTCAAATAAAAGCATTTCACATATTCGCTTTTAAAACATTGCAATTAATAGTGCAATAGAGTGCATCATTGACGTGTTTCACACAGCACATGGAAAAAATACTTTTGAAGTAGGGTGGGGGGGTGTTGTGAGCACATACAAACACAAACACACACCCGTGTGCTCACGCATAGAGTTGGAGAAAAAGAGAGAGTGGGTAGATAGACAAACAAAATGAGATACCACAGCCATCAACTATTAAAAAAAAAAAAAATCACAATTAAAAAAAAATTAAAAAAACAGCGAATACACATACATCAATGATCTGTGACTCCCAACACCACCCCCAAAAATACACGAACAAAAGAAAAGAAAAGATGGGAAAGAAAGATAGCTGCTACAACCACCACCACCAACAATAACAACCCCTTCACCACAAACACCAACACCACCAACAACAACAACAATAACAACCCCTTCACCACAAACACCAACAACAACAACAACAATAACCCCTTCACCACAACCACCACCACCACCAACAACAACAACAATAACAACCCCTTCACCACAACCACCACCACCACCAACAACAACAACAATAACAACCCCTTCACCACAACCACCACCACCACCAACAACAACAACAATAACAACCCCTTCACCACAACCACCACCACCAACAACAACAACAACAATAACCCCTTCACCACAAACACCAACACCACCACCAACAACAACAACAATAACCCCTTCACCACAAACACCAACACCACCACCAACAACAACAACAATATCCCCTTCACCACAACCACCACCACCACCAACAACAACAACAATAACCCCTTCACCACAAACACCAACACCACCAACAACAACAACAACAATATCCCCTTCACCACAAGCACCAACACCACCACCACCAACACTACCATAACCAAAACATAACCACCATCATCATCACCAATTCCGCCACCACCACCAACATCAACACAACCATCACCACCACAACCACACATCACAAAAACCATCATCACTACAACCGCACACCAACATCACCACCACCATCACCACCACAACCACACATCACCACCACCATCACCACCACAACCACACATCACCATCGCCATCACCACCACAACCACACATCACCACCACCATCACCACCACCATCACCACCACAACCACACATCACCACCACCATCACCACCACCATCACCACCACAACCACACATCAACATCGCCATCACCACCACAACCACACATCACCACCACCATCACCACCACCATCACCACCACAACCACACATCACCACCACCATCACCACCACAACCACACATCACCACCACCATCACCACCACAACCACACATCAACATCGCCACCACCACCACAACCACACATCACCACCACCAACACCACCACCATCACCACCACAACCACACATCACCACCACCATCACCACCACCATCACAACCACAACCACACATCAACATCATCACCACCAACAATAAAGCAACAACCAAACAAACAAAACAAATGAAAACAAGGGAGGGTACTCACCCATCGAACTTCCGGGATCTCCGTGATCAGCTCCCACATCGGCATCGATGACGACGGCTGAGCGACGACGATGACGATGACGAAACAGACGAGAAAGCTGTAATCCATGACGTCACCTTGCCGGGCCGGAACAAATGATCCAAGCTGTAGTGTGAAGCCTGCAGTCCGTGTCAACACCTGCCTTCGAAGAAGATCCAAACAAAGTACTTCACACAGATGTTGTCACTTACTTCCCGTTTCCTACAAACACGTGCCTTCGATGTTTTGTCCTCAGTAATAATCATACAACAATACGGTCTCTCACCTTCTGTCTCAAAACACCTGCCTTGGAAGGTCCTTGGGTGCAGTCACACAGAGACGTGGTCACTATTCTCCCGTCTCCAGACCACAATGTTCGCTGTCGGTCCTTTGAATTAGTCACAAGGACTATAATGGTCACTCAGCTGGCTTTCTTGGAAAGGGCCGGAAAAAATGATTGCAACAAAAGTCGTCGTCAGATCATATATGGTTGAATTTTAATGCGTACGTTTCTCGTTGGACTCAGAATTATTCTTCACGGTTACACTTTTTTTTTCTTTTTTTTTTTTTACTGGAGACCTTATTTTTCTGAATCGGAAATTCGATTTTTCTTTTCCCTGGTTTGGAAACTGGAGAGGTTTTAACTTCACTGAACTTCAAACACGCACAACATAATCATAACGGTAATCGTTCAATTTGTGCTTTTTTTTAGTTTGTGATTTCAAGCATTGATACAAACTGTTTCAATGGCTTTTGGTTTAAGGATGGAGGGGGAAAGAAGTGTGAGACTTCTGTGTTCCTTCCTTCCTTCTGTTTCTGCTTCTTTCCGTTTTGCCCTGTGTTAAAAACGTTTACGTTTTGGGCTTAACGTTTTGTCACAAGAATGAAACTGGTAAATGTCTTAGAACAAATAATCTTGTGCCACGCCAGTACCTAAAGACCTTCGCGAGAAAAGAAGAAAAATGTCACTTCAAAGTAGACGTCTTCCAGAAAGGGATACAATGGAAATGTTCCGCGATGAAAAGTTGACGTTTTGACTTCCTAAGTGTCCATAGAAAGGACGGCGTGAACGAGGCCGCCTTGGGGTGGACACAGAATATGAATGACACTGTCTGCACGACTCTCAGGTACTAGCTGGGCCGACCACGAAGTGTCACTGTTCCAGTCAGACTGCTGTGGTGATGAATGGCCGCCACTTCGTTGGACCGTGGTTTACGCTCAAAGCGACAACGAAGAGGGCAAAATGTGAATGGTTATGGCGATGACTTCAATAGCGATTTGGGGACTACAACATTTTCCTGTTCACCTATTTCCGTTAAAAGAAGGAGGAGGAGAATAAGAAGTCAGCACCAGTATGTTCAGATAGAAACCCGCGTTGTTCACATCAACAGCGGTTTGAGGAATGAAGGAACGCTTGAAACGAAGGTCAGATTGTTCGGGCTTCGGTCTTTGTTTAGTGGAGGTTGCGTTGTCCGAGAGGTGAGTCCTGTAAAAGAAGACAATGGACGGCTCTTTTCTTGATATGATCCTCGGCCACGACGGGCAGTTTGAGACAGAAGGATGGATCAGAGGCTCAGTTGTTGTTCCTTTACATGTACTGAAGACACCACAGCGCTCATTTATTTCGTCGCGTCAGTTTTACCGTGCGTCAGGATTGTCCCAAAGTTACAGTGGTCAGTTGAACAACAGAAGGCCTGAGTAACAGTCTTCCAATGGCGGTTTGAGAATGTCTTTATTAGTTCTTCACGGTCATTCTGTTTTTAAACTGTGTCACAGAATACTGCAATGAATAAACGCGAAACGTGTTTCTGAGTGTAGACAACTACTGGAAAAAGTCTGTTAAAACAATGTGGGTTGTGAAATAAATATCTACATAGTACGTAAACAATACTGTCTCTTCATCAATATAATTTCTTAATTCTTGTCTTGGATATAAGACATAATCTCGGCCACAATGTAGCTCTATGATTCAGCGGTAGAAGTTCAAAGAAAAACGACAGCCATCAGAAGTGCAGACCAGAACGTGACATTCTCTCTCTATTCCGCTGTTGTCGCGCCTGTCTCCATGACCTCTACTGTCCAGTTCAAAACACCCCATCTACACCATTGTCTCCACTGCTCGCTTCCATAGCTTTCCAACAAAGTTCTCATGCACAGCGTTGCTCACTTTTTTCATTCTTTTTTCCCTTTTTTTTCAGAGTAAACGACGTGAAAATGATGTATATGACCACAGTAGCCGTAAGTTTGGACAGAAAGCAACGCCTATGAAAAGCCTGTTGCTCTTACAAACAAATCGAAACGCGTCCAAGTGCAGTTACATAGAAAATGAACGAGTCTCGAATGAGATAGGTGGGAGAAACCAAAACACAGATCCCCATACAACCCGCAGAAGAAGAAAAAATTCGAAGATGGATTTTCGAGTGTTTTTTGAAGACGGGAGGATGGTGTGGGAAAGGAAAACATACAGCCCCTGAAGAAATCGTATGACTCGTCGATCTCTGTCGTCACTGGTTCCCTGGGGACCCTAAAGGTTCCCCACACATTCACACAGCCCTCACTTCTACTGTGTTTGTTTACACTAGGATCTCTTCCAGCTCGGAGCAGGACCTTTCATGAAGACTCTGAAAACGTTTCCTGACAAATTAGATCAAACTGCAGGCAATGTCGTGAAGAAAATCCAATCACTGAACATAGTTCCCCACGCTGCCTCCCTTGAGCTAATGATTGTGACGCGACACCTTGGTTTCAGCCGTGGTATCAAAGCGTGCGCGATGACCCATACATGCTTCACCACATCACAGTGAGATGAACGTCGTGACGACAGACGTGGGGTCAGACAGTGTGCGCACAATGTGAAGTGTCTCTGATGAGTCTGTCACTTTTTTTAATCCAACCCGAGACTCTCTCTCTCTCTCTCTCTCTCTCTCTCTCTCTCTCTCTCTCTCTCTCTCTCTCTCTCTCTCTCTCTCTCTCTCTCGCTGTCTGTCTACCCTGCCACTGTGAGGGTACGTCTTGAACAATTTTGTTAATACTTCTCGTTTTGAGGAGGGTACTTCTCTGCAATTTTGTTGATGTCTTCACTGTCAGACAGGGTCACCGTGGAATTCCGATAGAGATGATTAATGGCCCAAAGTTGAAAGGAGAAAGAATACTGCTGCACATTTCTACTGACAGTTTGTCTCCACTGGTTGGTGAGACCTAGCTTTCAGCTTCCTGTTGACGGATGAATGAACTTCCCTGACGTTCTGTCGACGAATCTGTCGTCAGCAGGCTGTGCTTCTGAAGTTCTGTCAAGGGTCTGATGCCAGAGAGACGTCACGTCACGTCACGATACGTCAGAGCCCTGCTGACGGTGTGACGTCAGTGGACAGCCTTATGACAAAGGGATGACGTAGTCAGGGTGTGACCAACAGATATTTTATCAACCCGTCTTCCACTGGATGTGACCTGAAACAAAATCGAAAGGACTGTGAAGACTCTCAGTCTGTGTCTGTCTAAGTCTCTCTCTCTCTCTCTCTCTCTCTCTCTCTCTCTCTCTCTCTTCAGAGTATTCCTTATTCCTTTGATTATTACCTTTCGGAGCATTCCTTTGATTGTTACCTCTTTATTATTCCTTTTGGAGCATTCTTTTAAATCATCCACCCTTTTCGAACATTCTTTTGACTTTTTCCCATTTTGGGAGCATTCCTTGTTTCCCCCTTCATGCATTATTTTGAATTCCCCACGCCCCTTGCTATCGGAGCATTCCTCTGATTGCTCCCATTTTGGCGCATATATTCATTGGATTGTTTCCCCTTTGTTCCCCTTTTGGAGCATTCCTTTCATTATCCCCTCCAGAACATTCCACTGACTGTGCCTTCTGGGAGGCATGTCTCTTTCAGTGCAGCAACACGTACCTTGAAAGATGCCAGGAGCAAGTTCTGTTTTGTTGTCCCCGTTTCCAGTACAGTGACACGGTTATGAAACTATGATAATAGTAATAATAATAATAATAATGATAATAACAACAATAATAATAATGATGACGATAATACTAATAATAATGGATATTTATATATAGCGCATTTCTCCAAAACTGCTGCTCAAAGTGCTTTGCATTTCATCCCCACTCCCCGCCTCTCCGTCAAAACTCCCATCCACCCCCTCCCATCCTCCTATCCCCCCTCCCCCCTCCCATCCCCCCTCACACACACACACACACGCACGCACGCACGCACGCACGCACACACACACACACACACACACACACACACACACACGGAAGCACGTGAAAAACTCACACAACTGAACATTGGAAACTACCCACCTACCTAGGACTTCTTAACTTTTAGTTTCGTGCGAGGTCAGATTTCAACACTTTATTTTTCTAATCCGTCTAATATCACGCCGCCAGAATGCTTTCAAAGACCAGAAAAGACCAGAAAAGACGAGAAAAGACCGAGAAAAGACCAGAAAAGACCAGAAAAGACCAGAAAAGACCAGAAAAGACGAGAAAAGACCAGAAAAGACCAGAAAAGACCAGAAAAGACGAAACAAATGAGAGGGGGACGGAAGACCCAAACAAAAGACTGTGGCTGAAAAGCTCCGTCAACAAAAAGGGTTGTTTATAAAATCATTAAAGAAAAAATAATTAAAAACAACTGCTTTTAACCTCGTAGAAAGCGATGCTACATCCCATCTGCCCATTTCAAAACGCGAACAGAAAAAAAATCCATTTGCTTTGATATTAAAGAAGACAAAGAATAATGATAATCACCGTAATAAGGTGCATCAGAAATGGGTCTTTTCTCAGCAAAGAATGTGTACACGCCTGCCTAAACGCGCGCGTGCATGTACACATAATAACACAACTACCACTACTACTACTACCACAGCTGCTACTACTATGACAACCATTACTACTGCTGCACTCATAAAATGTCAGCATGGTCTGATTCTTTTGTCACAATGTTAAATTCCTCACCCACTCCACTCCTACCACCTCTCTCTCTCTCTCTCTCTCTCTCTCTCTCTCTCTCTCTCTCTCGCTCACACACACACACACACACACACACACACACACACACACACACACACACACACACACAAGCGCACACAGAGAGAGGGGGTGGTGGAGGGGAGAGACAGACAGACAGACAGAGAGACAAAGACAGAGAATCAGACGACAGTAGCTATGATCTTTTGAATGCAATACCTGTAGTTCTTATTGTAGTACTTGAAGTGGTATTTGTTATCATCGCTGTGTCCGTGTGTATGCGCGTGTGCTCCAAGCATATCCGAAATGTGTGACATGAAGAAATCATATTTCTGATGCATCGTATTTCTTTTGTCATACCCGCATGATTAAAGTGATATTTTCCTTTCCTCTTCATTCTCTCTGTAAATCAAATGCACATGATCTGTTTCTAATAAACCTCTGAAAATGGAGATGAGAACGTGGAAGTGCTTCCTGTGATCTTGAAGGCCGACCTGTTTGGGCTAGATTAAGAAAAGAAGAAGAAGAAAAAGAAAAGAATTCTATATAAAAAAAAAATGTTTTTTAAAACCCTTCTTTGCTCACACACACGTTTTCTAGCCATATACCATTGTTCGACTCTTTTTCTCTCTGTCTGTCTGTCTGTCTGTCTGTCTGTCTCTCTCTCTCTCTCTCTCTCTCTCTCTCTCCCTCTCACGTGTGTGTGTATGTGTGTGTGTGTGTGTGTTTCCTTGTGTATGCGCGCACGTGCACGCGTGCGTGTGTATATGTCTGTGAGTACGCATGTAAAATGAGTGTGTATTTCTGTTTGTAAGTGTAGGTCAATTTATACATACGCGCGCGTTTGTGTGTGTGCGTGTCCGTGTGTGTGTGTGTGCGTGTGTGTGTGTGTGTGTGTGTGTTTATGTGCGCGTATGTGAATGCATGCATAGATTCTCTCTGCAAAGCTAATGGATATATTTTTGAAACCTCCGAAATGAATATATTTTGTGGACGTAGCAGCGCTTTCTGTGATGTTGAATGCAATTTGTTTTTGTGGATTAAACAAGGGAAAAGAAAACATTGATACAAGGAACCTTTTAGCTCACACTCCAATCTCCCTAATCACATACTGTGAGTGTGTGTGTGTGAGTGTGTGTGTGTGTGTGTGTGTGTGTGTGTGTGTGTGTGTGTGTGTTTCTCCTCTCTCTCTCTCTCTCTCTCTCTCTCTCTCTCTCTCTCTCTCTCTCTCTCTCCTAATATGCCTCTCCCTATATATGCCTCTCTCACCCCTCCTTTCTCTCTCTCTCTTTCTCTCTCTCACTCCTCTCTCTCTCTCTCCTCTCTCTCTCCCCCTCTCTCTCCCCTCTCTCTCTTGCTATCTCTCTCTCTCTCTCTCCCTCTCCCCCTATCTCTCTCTCCCTCTCTCTCCCCCTATCTCTCCCCCCCATCTCTCCCTCTCTCTGTCTCTCTCGCCTTCTCTCTCTCTCTCTCCCTCTCTCTCTTATTTTCTTCATGTGTTCGCTACTGGTTGAAACTGACCAGGATGCCACTTTCACGATTTCCGAAACAGGCTGA
>NC_134910.1:19526391-19538891 GCF_041734735.1 Babylonia areolata | reverse complement strand
GAAGAAGAGGAGAAGGAGAAGAGAAGGAGGAAGAAAAAGGTGTGACAGATATTGAAAGAAATAATTATGATGATCATGATGATGAAAAAGAAGAAGAAGAAGTAGGAGGTGGAGGAGATATACGATGGAAAGAAGAAAAACGACAACAGCAACAAAACAACAACAACAACGACGACGACGACGACAACAGCAACAACAACAACAACAACATGAAGCAGCAGCAACAACAACAACAAGAAGAAAGAAAGAACAACAGGAACTGCAAGAAAAAAAGAACAAGATATCGAATAGAACGACGACAATATGACGAAAAAAAAAGAAAAGAAGAATAACAACAGCAACGACAACGACAAGAACAGCACCAATAACAACAACAACATCAACGTTTTCTATCTTTCGTTGCTTTTGTACAGCCGACCACACATGGTCGTGTTTGGACTGAAGAACAAGAACAACACACACACACACACACACACACACACACACACACACATACACACACACACACACACACACACACACACACACACACACACACACACACACACACAGTGATTTGTCAAGTAATAACACACACACACACACAGTGATTTGTCAAGTAATAACACACACACACACACACACACACACACACACACACACACACACACACACACACACACACACACACAGTGATTTGTCAAGTAATAAAAGTTTGGTTTCACATAACACAGGCGCGAGAAAATTCGTATATCAAAATTGTGTATGATGACATGCTTACAGAGGAAACAAAACAGCGAACATGGATTAATTTCGTTGAAATTATTTCACAGAATCTTGGTTTAAGACACGTTTGGAATAATCAGTCAACATTCAATATTCATAGACGTAGCCACGTTATAATGAATAAACTAGAATATGGATATGTTTTATTTTGGAAGAGAAACAAATCTGAAAATAAATCTAAATAAAGTTACTCGTGAATACAGAACTGAACTTTATTTGCTTGAAGGATATCTTAATTATAATCAAAAACAATCATTATGCAAATTAAGAATATCCTGTCATGATTAGCAATAGAAAAAGGCCGATAAGAAAGGAGACTATGTTTACATTGTCAAACAATAGAGGATGAATATCATTTCTTAAATGACTGCGAATTATACAAAGAAATTAGAATAGAATTCATACAAAAAATTCAAAATTACATTCCAATTATTATTAAGCCCAGTCAGCTAATACTGGAAGACAAACTTGTGGAACTGTTTGGGAAATTTGTCAGTAACTGCTGTCAAAAACGCCATAGCGTGCAGGAGTGATTCAATCTCTTGTTCAATATTTATCTATTTCATTTTGCTTTTTTGTGCCTGGTTTCATGTCACTTTGCATGCGTGTCTTATAAACCTTGTTCAGGTTTAATTGACATTAAAATTGATTCTGATTCTGATTCTGATTTTGATTCACAGAGAGAGAGAGAGAGAGAGAGAGAGAGAGAGAGAGAGAGAATCAAAAACTTTATTACTCAAGGATACAGATTTTAGGCATTGCCTAGTCTTCCAATCTGTCCTTGTGACAACAATAACAACAATAACGATAACGACACAACAGTAATAATTTTGTAAACACTGCTACATCTTCTACTACTACTGCTACTACGAATGATAATCATCATCATCAACATTGTGAAAAGTTATGAAACGAACACATTCACACATTCACATCGACCCACCCCACCTCCACATACATACACATGTACACACTCTCTACCAACACACACACACACACACACACACACACACTTATGCACATACAAAGACTTGACCGAAGTGAAAAACAAAGAGAAAGAGAGAGAGAATTGAACTGAATAAATTTCATTTTCTGATGGTAATAGAGTAAGCAAAATAATGTTGTTTTTTCATGCAGCCCTCGAAGGGGAAACAGTAACATAAACAAAGGGGGGGGATCATTATATCAGTACAGCATGCATATTATAGTCATGGATGCATGAATGGTAATTAGACATTTACAACACTAAATAGAGGAGAATAAGAGGAGAGAGATATAAGAGGACACAGAGAGAGAGAGAGAGAGAGAGAGAGAGTACAAAAAGTGAAAATTATCACACGTCAAGATAATGATTAATCAATAATAATAAAGAAGAGAGTACAAAAAGTGAAAATTAACATAGGTCATGATAATGATTAACCAATAATAATAAGATAGAGAGAGAGAGAGACAGAGAGACAGACAGACAGAGACAGAGAGACAGACAGACAGACAGAGAGACAGACAGACAGAGACAGAGAGAGACAGAGAGAGAGAGACCTCAACCCTTGAACCACCATCACAAAAACCCCAACTGACTCAACGAAGCGAGAAACAGAAACTGACCTCCCACTCTCACCTGCGATACTTTGTTCGTAGACGTTCATACACATCTTCATTCACACAAAAATCCCATCTCCAACGAAACCCCACACCAAATACACTCAGCAAAATAACAAGAACCGAAACTTCAACGCAAAACCAACACAACACAACATAACTCACTGCCCTGTGCACCATGAAATGAAACAAATAATACACACACCTTTTTCAACACAAACCAACACAACACAACATAACTCACTGCCCTGTGCACCATTAAATGAAACAAATAATACACACACCTTTTTCAACACAAACCAACACAACACAACATAACTCACTGCCCTGTGCACCATGAAATGAAACAAATAATACACACTCCTTTTTCAACACAAACCAACACAACACAACATAACTCACTGCCCTGTGCACCATGAAATGAAACAAATAATACACACACCTTTTTCAACACAAACCAACACAACACAACATAACTCACTGCCCTGTGCACCATGAAATGAAACAAATAATACACACACCTTTTTCAACACAAACCAACACAACACAACATAACTCACTGCCCTGTGCACCATGAAATGAAAACAAAAAACACACCTGCCTTTTTCAACACAAACCAACACAACACAACATAACTCACTGCCCTGTGCACCATGAAATGAAAACAAAAACACACCTGCCTTTTTCAACACAAACCAACACAACACAACATAACTCACTGCCCTGTGCACCATGAAATGAAAACAAAAAACACACCTGCCTCAACACAAACCAACACAGCACACTTCCTGATCGCTGTCTTGTGCTCCAGAAAATGAAACATTAAATAATACACACGCCTTTTCAACACGCTTCAGCCGAATGCCATATGCCACCCAACAGACGTCTACGACATATAAAAAAAGAAAGAGCAAGGTCAATTGAGGCTCTGAATGTGTGTGAGGGTGACGGGTGGGAGCGTGTGTGTGTGTGTGTGTGTGTGTAAATGTATGTGTGTGTGTGTTGGGGGTTGGGTGTGTGTGTGTGTGTGTGTGTGTGTGTGTGTGTGTAAATGTATGTGTGTGTGTTGGGGGTTGGGTGTGTGTGTGTGTGTGTGTGTGTGTGTGTGAATGTATCTGCGTGCGTGTGTATGTGTTTGTGTGTGTGCGTGTGTGTGCGTGCCAGTGTGTGTGTGTGTGTGTGTGTGCGTGTGTGTGTGTGTGTGTGTGTGTGCGTGTGCGTGTGCGTGTGTGTGTGTGCGTACGTGTGTGCGCGCGCGCGCGTGTGTGTGTGTGTGTGTGTGTGTGTTTGACGCCAAGACTTCACGGTTCAGTGGATACCTTGAAAAAAAAACCCATACTCGTCGGCTGGTTGAAAAGCAAAGGGAAAAAAAAAGAAAAGAAAGTGCAACGTAAGAAAAGGAAAAAAAAATCGTGAGCGCTCTTTGTGTGTGTATGTGTGTCTGTCTGTGTGTGTCTGTATCTGTGTGTGTCTGTGTGTGTCTGTGTGTCTGTCTGTGAGTCTCTGTGTGTGTGTGTGTGTGCGCGCGCGCGCGCGGGCGCGTGTATGTGTGTGTGTGTGTGTGTCTGTGCGTGTGTGTGTCTGTATGTGTGTGTGTGTGTGTTTGCGTGTGTGTGTGTGCGTGTGTGTTTGTGTGTGTGTGTGTGTGTGTGTGTGTGTGTGCGCGTGCGCGCGCGCGTATGTGTGTGTGTGTGTGTGTCTGTGTGTTTGCGTCTGTGTGTGTGTGTGTGTGTGTCTGTTTGTGTGTGTGTGTGTCTGTGCGTCTGTGTGTGTGTGTGTGTGTGTCTGTGTGTATGTGTGTCTGTTTGTCTCTGTGTGTGTGTGTGTGTCTGTCTGTCTGTCTGTCTGTGTCTGTGTCTCTGTTTGTGTGTGTGTGTGTGTGTGTGTGTGTGTGTGTGTGTGTGTGTGTGTGTGTGTGTGTGTGTATCCTTTCACGAAACAGAGCGGTCGTGCTATTCTGATTTTTGTTCCTTTTCCTGTTTCTTTCTGAATGAAGAGGGACTGGTTTTGACAAATGTGTCACATTGTTCGCTACTTTCTGTTGCTTCCATTTTACGTTCTTACCTCCAGTTTTTGTTTTTGTTATCAGTCATATTTTAGTCCTTTCTATAATAATGATAATAATACGAATTATAAAAATGATAATGGTATTTATATAGCGCTGAATCTTTTGCAGACACAAATCAAAGCGCTTTCGCACCAGTCATTCACATGCATGCATAACTCTAAAACTTTAGAAACTGAAGACAAGGAAGAGGCAGGGGAGGGAGGCTACCTTGGGAAGAGGTGGGTTTTAAGGCCAGACTTGAAAGAGCTGAGTGCGGAGACCTGACGAAGAGAAAGAGGAAATTCATTCCAAATGCAAGGTCCAGAGACAGAGAAAGAACAGCGTCCAACAGTGGAGTGTTTGAATCTGGGTATGCCTAAACATAGTGGATCCGAAGCCGATCGTAGAGAGCGAGATGGAGTGTAGAGGTGAAGGCAGCCACAAAAAATAGGAAGGGGCAGATTTGTGAATACATTTATATACATTTGACTGGAAAATCAAACTCAGCGACTAGTCTTCGGGTGAGACGACCAACCGTGGTCCCGTGTGCACTGAAAAAGAACCCATGGCAACGAGACGTTGTGTTCTGGTAAAATTCTGCAGCTATCAATACACTGCTGTAACAAAGTGCAGCCATCAATACACTGCTGTAACAAATTGCAGCTATCAATACACTGCTGTAACAAAGTGCAGCTATCAATACACTGCTGTAACAAACTGCAGCTATCAATACACTGCTGTAACAAAGTGCAGCCATCAATACACTGCTGTAACAAAGTACAGCTATAAGATACACTGCTGTAACAAAGTGCAGCTATAAGATACACTGCTGTAACAAAGTGCAGCTATCAATACACTGCTGTAACAAACTGCAGCTATCAATACACTGCTGTAACAAAGTGCAGCCATCAATACACTGCTGTAACAAAGTACAGCTATAAGATACACTGCTCTAACAAAGTGCAGCTATAAGATACACTGCTGTAACAAAGTGCAGCCATCAATACACTGCTGTAACAAAGTGCAGCCATCAATACACTGCTGTAACAAATTGCAGCTATCAATACACTGCTGTAACAAAGTGCAGCTATAAGATACACTGCTGTAACAAACTGCAGCTATCAATACACTGCTGTAACAAAGTGCAGCTATCAATACACTGCTGTAACAAAGTGCAGCCATCAATACACTGCTGTAACAAAGTGCAGCTATAAGATACACTGCTGTAACAAAGTGCAGCCATCAATACACTGCTGTAACAAACTGCAGCTATCAATACACTGCTGTAACAAAGTGCAGCCATCAATACACTGCTGTAACAAAGTGCAGCTATAAGATACACTGCTGTAACAAAGTGCAGCCATCAATACACTGCTGTAACAAAGTGCAGCCATCAATACACTGCTGTAACAAAGTGCAGCCATCAATACACTGCTGTAACAAAGTGCAGCTATCAATACACTGCTGTAACAAACTGCAGCTATAAGATACACTGCTGTAACAAAGTGCAGCCATCAATACACTGCTGTAACAAAGTGCAGCCATCAATACACTGCTGTAACAAAGTACAGCTATAAGATACACTGCTGTAACAAACTGCAGCTATAAGATACACTGCTGTAACAAAGTGCAGCCATCAATACACTGCTGTAACAAAGTGCAGCCATCAATACACTGCTGTAACAAAGTACAGCTATAAGATACACTGCTGTAACAAACTGCAGCTATAAGATACACTGCTGTAACAAAGTGCAGCCATCAATACACTGCTGTAACAAAGTGCAGCCATCAATACACTGCTGTAACAAAGTGCAGCTATCAATACACTGCTGTAACAAACTGCAGCTATAAGATACACTGCTGTAACAAAGTGCAGCTGTCAATACACTGCTGTAACAAAGTGCAGCTATCAATACACTGCTGTAACAAAGTGCAGCTATAAGATACACTGCTGTAACAAAGTGCAGCCATCAATACACTGCTGTAACAAAGTGCAGCTATCAATACACTGCTGTAACAAAGTGCAGCTATAAGATACACTGCTGTAACAAAGTGCAGCTATAAGATACACTGCTGTAACAAAGTGCAGCCATCAATACACTGCTGTAACAAAGTGCAGCCATCAATACACTGCTGTAACAAAGTGCAGCCATCAATACACTGCTGTAACAAAGTGCAGCTATAAGATACACTGCTGTAACAAAGTGCAGCTATCAATACACTGCTGTAACAAAGTGCAGCCATCAATACACTGCTGTAACAAAGTGCAGCTATCAATACACTGCTGTAACAAAGTGCAGCTATGAATACACTGCTGTAACAAAGTGCAGCTGTCAATACACTGCTGTAACAAAGTGCAGCTATAAGATACACTGCTGTAACAAAGTGCAGCTATCAATACACTGCTGTAACAAAGTGCAGCTATCAATACACTGCTGTAACAAAGTGCAGCCATCAATACACTGCTGTAACAAAGTGCAGCTATCAATACACTGCTGTAACAAAGTGCAGCTATCAATACACTGCTGTAACAAAGTGCAGCTATCAATACACTGCTGTAACAAACTGCAGCTATCAATACACTGCTGTAACAAAGTGCAGCTATCAATACACTGCTGTAACAAACTGCAGCTATCAATACACTGCTGTAACAAAGTGCAGCTATAAGATACACTGCTGTAACAAAGTGCAGCTATCAATACACTGCTGTAACAAACTGCAGCTATAAGATACACTGCTGTAACAAACTGCAGCTATCAATACACTGCTGTAACAAACTGCAGCTATCAATACACTGCTGTAACAAACTGCAGCTATCAATACACTGCTGTAACAAAGTGCAGCTACCAATACACTGCTGTAACAAACTGCAGCTATAAGATACACTGCTACAACAAATTGCAACTGCCAGTACATTGCTACAACAAACTGCAGCTATAAACTAATACATTGCTACAACAAACTGCAGCTATAAACTAATACATTGCTACAACAAACTGCAGCTACCAATAATCTGCTTCAACAAACTGCAGCTACCGGTACACTGCTACAACAAACTGCAGCTACAAACTGTAGCTGCCAATACATTGCTACAACAAACTGTAGCTGCCAATACATTGCTACAACAAACTGCAGCTACCAGTACACTGCTACAACAAACTGCAACAACAAACTGCAGCTAACAATACATTGCCACAACAAACTGCAGTTTCTAATACACTGCCACAACAAACTGCAGCTATAAACTAATACACTGCTACAACAACCTGCAGCTATAAACTAATCTATTGCTACCACAAACTGCAGCTATAAACCAATACACTGCTGCAACAAACTGCAGCTACCAATATACTACTGCAACAAACTGCAGCTACTATTAACTGCTGCAAGAAACTGGGGCAATTGCTGCGCCAGACGATAGGGGAAAGAATGAAAGTGATTAGTTAAGGTGTGTGGGGGAAAGTGGTGCATGAAAGGTAAATATGAGTTTGTGAAAGAAGAAGAAAAAGAAAGATGTGGGAAAAAAGAGGAGGATGGAGGTCCCACCAAAAAAAAAAAAAAAAAAAAAAAAAAAAAAAGAAAGTGGGAAAAAAGAGGAGGTTGGAGGCCCCCAGAAAAAAAAAAAAAAAGAAGTGAAAAAAAAAAAGAAACTGCAGCTACCAATACACTGTTGCTACAAATTGCTGTTGGTACAAAGATGCTGCAGCTGACTGTTGTCGCTATAACATCTGATGCAGCTACTACTACTAGTACTACTACTGCTACTACTACTACTGCTGCTGCTGATGCTGCAACTACTGCTACTGCTACTATTGTGGTGCAATGAATAACTACCACTACTACTCTGCTGCAATCAACTGCTGCTGCTATCACTACTGCTACTACCGCTGCTGCTGCTGCTACTACCACTACAACTATCACCACCACCACTACCACTACTGCTACTATTATCACCACTGTTGTCACTGGTACTGCTGCTACAGCAATGAATGCCACAACACGTAGTGCTGCTGCTGGTGCTGCAGTTTCTGTGAACTGCTATAACTGCTACAAGCGGTCACTGCTGCTTTCTGGCGGTACCAATAGAAATCAATCAATTAATCATTGGTCCTTTCTTCTGCATTGGTGTGGAACGTTTCTAGTGAAACAAAGTGCATTATTAATCATTTGTCAATAGCTCTCTCTCTCTCTCTCTCTCTCTCTCTCTCTCTCTCTCTCTCTCTCTCTCACACACACACACACACACACACACACACTCTCTCTCTCTCTCTCTCTCTCTCTCTCTCTCTCCGTCCCCCTCTCTCTCTCTTCTCACATACACACAAAATGCATTATCATTTGTCAGTATGTTTCTCTCTTTCTCTATCTCTCTCTCTCACACACACACATTTGGGATTCACTCAACAGTTCTGAGTTGGTTTTCTTCAAACCTATCCAACCGCTTCCAGATTGTCTCTGTTAACAACTTTAAGTCTGATCCAACCCTGATCTCCTATGGTGTGCCACAAGGCTCTGTCCTGGGCCCCGTTCTGTTCGTTCTGTACACCGCTCCTCTTTCTGATGTCATTTCTGGCCATTCTGTTCTTCACCACTCTTTAGCTGCTGATACTCAGCTACAAAAGTCTGCAGAACCAAACCAAGTACACAGTCTGATTCTGTCAATACATGAATGTATTCTCGATGTTAAATCATGGATGACATTCAACAAACTTAAGTTGAATGACGACAAAATTGAAGCTATGATTATTTCCCCTGCAAGAATGTCCACATCTACTTCTTTTTCTGCCTCTGTTGTGGTTGGTGATGCCACAGTTCAGTTTTCTAAATCAGCAAGTAACCTTGGAGTAATTCTTGACTCAAACCTCAGCATGCATGCTCAGGTAGTAAATGTGATACGCATAGTCAATTGTGAACTTCGTCGCATCAACTCTACCCGTCGTTACCTTTCTGTTGAAACTACTAAAACTCTTATTTCTACCAGCCGCCGTGGCGAAGTGGTTAGCGTCGCGGACTGATGGCTGGGAGGACGCGGGTTCGAATCCCAGCGGAGGTGGGTTTTTCGGCCCGTGGCCGGCTCCTACCCAGTGTTGAGTGTCCTGTGGACTTAAATGGGGAGACTGGGACCACAGTCGAGTGTCATCCACTTCAAGGATACGTCTTTGGGTGTGTTGCTCTAATTACCTGACCAACACTGCAAGTGTCTGTATCTCTCGGGCCTGGTTAACGCCAGGTTATCATTATGTCAGGAAGTGTAGAGTACAGCCTTGTCACGAGGACCCAAACCAAAATGGACCTCCACAGCAACATCGTCTTCGTCATCGTCCTCCTCCTCCTCCATCATCATCAATATAAACAAAACAGTCTCAAAGTCTGTGGCCTTTCATGCCCTGCTCTCATGGTGACCTCAGTTTCGATACCCTTCCACTTCTGTGCTTGGGGTGAGTCCTGTCAATGTCTTCAATGTCGGCAGATTCATTGGGGCCTGTTGTTTGAGGGACGTGGTGGCGGTCTCCACTCTGGGAGGGACGCTCACTCAGTCTGGCTCCGTGACTAAGCCATAATTGTCGTGAGGTGGTGTCCTAAGTACGTTAAATCAGAACAGGCACCACTGAACACCACGGAGGTGACTCAGCAGCAGTGCAGGGTCTCCTCTGGTGTGTGACCTCCTAGTGACCTAATATCGATGGTTCCCTGCGGACTGCCGACGCTGGAACTGTGACGGACGAACCCAGGTGTGGCCGTGTATGGGGGAATCTAAATGAGCGGCGTGGGAGTAATGCCACTGAAACGGTGCAGATGATGGGGTAGCAAAAAACAAAAACAAAAAAAACCTTCTTATTTTTGCTTTTGTGCTTTCACGAATTGACCACTGTAATTCTCTTATAGGCTGTCCACATAATATTCTTCAGTGAATTCAAAAACTTCAAAACAATGCTGCCCGTCTGACTCTCAGTGTCCCACGTACTGATCACATTTCTCCTCACCTCCGCACTCTACATTGGCTCTCCACTGAAGCGTGAATTAAGTACAAAGTTGCGTGTCTCTGCTATTCTGCTTTCCACTCCCCAGGACCTACATATCTTTCTGACCTTATCAGTGTTTACACTCCCACAAGAAATCTCAGCTCTTCCTCTGACTGTTACCTTTTGAAACTTCCTCGTGTCAATACAAGAACCTATGGTGAACGTTCTTTCTTCTTTACTGCTCCTCACATCTGGAACAACCTTCCTCATCATATCCGTGCATCTGATTCTGTTTCTGCTTTTCGCTCATCACTAAAAACTCATCTTTTTAAAACCTATCTATAAGTACTCTCAGCTTCCTTGTTCTCCAGCACCACCCATGTCAGCTCACTTTGAATGTATGTAGAGTGGGAGGAGGAGAGTGTGTGGGGGGAGGGGGGAGGGTTTTTTGAGAAAGAGTGGTCATGAATGATTTATGTAACTTCTAACATTTTTCTTTCATGTAAAGCGCCCTGAGCTCTTAGAGAGAAAGGGCGCTATATAAATGTACATTATTATTACACACACACACACACACACACACACACACACACACACACACACACACACACACACACACACACACACACACACACACACACACACAAGCCTCCGTGGAGAAGTGGTTAGCGTCGCGGAAGGACGACTGAGGGGACGTAGAATCGAGTCTCAAAAAAGGATTATCTTTTCGCTCAGTGGTCGACCCCTTCCCCTTGCTGCGTGTGCTGTGGGCTCCAATGGGGAAGACTGGGGACACACAGTCGAGGGCCATATACCTCACGGAATGGTCTTCATGAATGTTGCTGGAATTCCCTGACCAACAACTGCAGGTTTATGTATTTCTCGGGACTAGTAGCCCCATGATATAATATGAAAGGGGGCGTAAACGACAGCCTTGACACGTCGTCCCAAACCTAAAATAGACCAACATCATTGCTGCATCGTCATCATCCTCATCATCATTCATCATCAGTATTCATTATATAAAAGATGAAATAAAATAGGGTTGTTGTTTTTTAAAGGTCCCAGATTCTTTGGCCTTTTCATGCCCTGCTGTCATGGTAACCTCAGTTTCTATCCTTCACTTCCGTGCTTGTGGTGAGTTCCTGTCAAGGTCTTCAGTGTCGGCAGACCCCCCCCCCCCCCCCCCCCCTCCCCGTGGGACTGGTGATGGAGGGACGTGGGTGGTGGTGTCTGTTCTGCTGCTGTTGGTTGCTTGGTTGATTGTTTGTTGTTGTTGGTGGTGGTGGTTGGTTGGATGGTTCGTTGTTGTTGTTGTTATTGCTGTTGTTGTTGTTGTTGGTTGGTTGGTTGGTTGTTGGTGGTGGTGGTGGTGGTGGTGGTGGTGGTTGGTTGGTTGGTTGGTTGGTTGTTGTTGTTGTTGTTGGTTGGTTGTTCTTGTTATTGGTGGTGGTGGTGGTGGTGATGGTGGTGGTGGTGGTTGGTTGGTTGGTTGGTTGGTTGTTGTTGTTGTTGTTGTTGTTGTTGGTTGTTCTTGTCATTGGTGGTGGTGGTGGTGGTGGTTGGTTGGTTGGTTGGTTGTTGTTGTTGTTGTTGTTGTTGGTTGTTCTTGTCATTGGTGGTGGTGGTGGTGGTGGTTGGTTGGTTGGTTGGTTGTTGTTGTTGTTGTTGTTGGTTGTTCTTGTCATTGGTGGTGGTGGTGGTGGTGGTTGGTTGGTTGGTTGGTTGTTGTTGTTGTTGTTGTTGTTGGTTGTTCTTGTCATTGGTGGTGGTGGTGGTGGTGGTGGTGGTGGTGGTGGTGGTTGGTTGGTTGGTTGGTTGTTGTTGTTGTTGTTGTTGTTGGTTGTTCTTGTCATTGGTGGTGGTGGTGGTGGTGGTGGTGGTGGTGGTGGTTGGTTGGTTGGTTGGTTGTTGTTGTTGTTGTTGGTTGTTCTTGTCATTGATGGTGGTGGTGGTGGTGGTGGTGGTGGTGGTGGTGGTGGTGGTTGGTTGGTTGGTTGGTTGGTTGTTGTTGTTGTTGTTGGTTGTTCTTGTCATTGATGGTGGTGGTGGTGGTGGTGGTGGTGGTGGTGGTTGGTTGGTTGGTTGTTGTTGTTGTTGGTTGTTCTTGTCATTGGTGGTGGTGG
>NC_134910.1:19396391-19521391 GCF_041734735.1 Babylonia areolata | reverse complement strand
TTCTTTGATCTTAGCTAGGGGAAACAATATAACTTATATTCAGTAAACCACTGCATTTTGTTGTCACTTCTGTTGTCATGGGCCTGAGCTCTGACAATTAGAACATGTTTTACTTTCACTTTCTTCTGTCTCTCTCTGTCTGTGTCTGTCTGTCTGTCTGTCTCTCTCTCTCTCTCTCTCTCTCTCTCTCTCTCTCTCTCTCTCTCTCTCTCTCTCTCTCTCTCTCTCTCTCTCCTCTCCTATCTCTGTCTCTCTCTCTCTCTGTGTCTCATCTCTCTCTCTCAGTCTCTCTCTCTCTCTCTCTCTCTCTCTCTCTGTTTTTCTCTCTCACTCTCAGTCTCTCTCTCTCTCTCTTTGTTTCTCTCTCTCTCACTCTCCCCTCCCCCCCTCCCCTCTCCTCTCTCTCCCCTCTCCTCTTCTCTTTTCTTCTCTCCCTGTAGGAATATTACCTGCAGATTACTATTTAATGTATTTTTTCTGTTTGTGTGTGTGTGTGTGTGTGTGTGTGCACATTTTTGTTTATTTTTTGTTTGTGTGTGTGTGCATTTGTGTGTGTGTGTATGTGTGTATGTGTGCATTTTTGTTTATTGTTTTGTTTTTTGTGTGTGCATTTTTATTTATTTTTTGTTTTTGCTCAAAGGGCTGGGTGTTAAAAAAAAAAGAAAAAAAAAAGAAAAAAAGTGGTGATGCTCATTCCACCACCCTCTTGAAATAGAATTTGTTTCATTTCATTTCTCACACACACACACACACACACACACACACACACACACACACACACACACACTCACTCACTCACTCTCTCTCTTCAATTCTGTGGAGGTTAGAGTTCAAATAACAATGAAGTTGATAAAATGATTGATTTACTCTATAAAGCCCTGTCTCCACCCCCTCTCACCCTCCCCATTCTCTCTCCATCTGGTTGCCCATCCTGCCTCAGTCCCTTCTCTTTCTCAGTTTTTTTTTAAATATATGTAATAAACTAGAGAAAAGACTCATAATTTGAGGGAAGATTAAAATCCTGCTGTATGATAGTATATGCTGACAATGAGGGAGAGGGGGAGACGGTGAGGGAGAGAGAGACCCATAGAGGGGGAGAGATGATGAGGGACTGAAAAGGAGAGAGTGGAGAGAGAGAGAGAGAGAGACCCGGAAATGGGGAGAGGCGGTGAGGGAGATAGATGTGCTTAGACAGACAGAGAGACAGACAGGCTTGAAGTGGGGCTGGCAAGGCAGGATGGGGGGAAATCGTCCCGATGTCAGTCAAATGTGTTTTTGAACTCACCAGGGTGAACAGAAATTCAAACGGGAACCCGGAGAATGAGGCAGCGTAAGGAAATCAGCCTTTCCATCGCATGAGCGACGGTATGCTTGCCGTGCAAACATATACGTATCAGTGCCGGCGTGTGCAGTGCAATCAAGAGAGAGACGTAGACATAGACATAGACGTTTTATTCATATGCCATAGCCCTTTAGAAGGGACCATACCTGTGGAATTGACATAAAGTCGCATATCAATACTAAGAAAAATTACGGTTACATAAGCACTGCGTTGTTTAAATGCTCTATGTAAATATAAAGCAAATTGTTGTACAATAGTTTCGTTGAGAGAGAGAGAGATTCCCATGGATGTTGTGAAAGGATGTGGATTTTCCCCATTTTTCAGCTAAAGGGAGCAAACCAAAGCAGTGACTATGGCAGAGAGACAGGTTTTATCGATAGCCTCCCATACGTATGCATTTCTGCTGGGCCTTCCACGCATCCGTCGTTGATTCTCAAACGCTCTCAGTCTCTCCCAAACGTGCGCGCGCACGCGCGCACACACACACACACACACACACACACACACACAATTGTATATATATATATGTATGTATGTACTAGATATATGTATGTATGTATATATACAAATCAAATCAAATCAAAAACACTTTATTACAAACGTATACTGCACACATACTTTTCCGTCTTAAATCGCTTTAGTGAACAGACGTTGAATTAAGTGACCAACTAACACAGAGAGAGAGAGCTGAGAGAGAGAGAGCGGAGAGAGAGAGAACACAGCTCACACGATCACTGCGTACTCCGGCGAAAAACAGAAACTAGAATAACAATAGAGGCAAGGCCTTCAAGACTCACTTGTGATACACTTTTATTTTTAAATCTAATCGATAAAATGTGTTCTGTGTTTGTTATTATAATAATGCTTCGGGTTAAAAGAAAAAGAAAAAAAAGTCCTAACGGCAGATTCGAACTCCGCGTGTTCAGGTTAGAAGAAACTGTCTAACCCATTACATTATCGTGGCTCCTTAACTGACGTTCAAAAATATAATATTTAAACATGCTTTTTAAAAGGGCGATAAATCAGTTGCGGTTTTCGCAGTGAGAACGCTGTTTAAATCATATTATTCTGGTGTATCTTGGGGATTCAAAAAATCTTCAAGGGCAATTATAAATTATTTTTAAGCCGGCGGTAAAGGAGACGTGGCTATCGCTGCAATCACACTGCAACATTTAGCGGTTTTCTCTGGATCTAGATAGAAGTTTAGTTACACCCGGTTGACACGGTCGATTCAGTTTCTCTTTTATGTTCATTCTATTGAGTTTTATAGTTTTAAAGTTGATATGAAAATTGAGTATTTTGTTAAACTAATAACATGTAGAGCCAAGTACAAGTACTTCTGAACGTCGTATGAAGTGAAAAGGACTTCATTTGGAGAAAAGCCAAGACTGGAAATTTTTACGTTTCATCAATTCAAGGGCATTAACTCTCATGGTTTATTATTTTTAACTGTGAATTCCGACTGATTCTGTGAATATTTTTATGGCAGTTTGGGGCATAATCCAGTAAGTGATGAGGCGTTCACTAATCTTTCTCTGAATAAATATTTAACGGATCCCTCTCCAACTTTCCATCACATGTTATCGTGTATTGTCGATTGAATATAGGATTGAACGGGCAGGTCAACAACTTGAAACAAAATGGCATCGTTCGCGTTCGCGAAGAACGATATGAGCACGCGCTTTGAATATGTATAAATATGTGTACGCAATTGATTTTTGCCCATGACCTTCAGGGCGCAGCCAATAGATCTATAAAGCCCACTCGTCGTATTGATTTTAGTATTTTCCGAAAAAGACCACTTGGGCGAATGATCATAGTGAAAGGCCTGTACACAGAGAGTAAAACACACAAGCTTTTTATGTATTGAGTATAATTTCAAAATGGAATGTGTAAGCTGAGAAAGATCAGTTTAAAGCAAATTAAGTCCCCTAGCATTAATTACAGATTAATTTCCCATTTTTACTATCTGCAACAAAGACATGCAAAATAAATATAACTTCCATGCTTAGCAAAAGAGGTTCCTGTTTGAACAAAAAATGATAAAAATGACTGCTGTTGTTGTGTCAGAATATCAGATCAAAGTGCCAAGTTTAGAGAATAAAAAATATATACATATAACAGTAAATGCAGTTTGCATATAATTTGGCTTCTTTTTTTTCTTTTCTTTTTTTTCTTTTTTTTTCTTTTTTTTTCAGTTTGTGCCCATCCCAGAGGTGCAATATTGTTTTAAACAAGATGACTTGAAAGAACTGAATTTTTCCTATTTTTATGCCTAATTTGGTGTCAACTGACAAAGACACATGGCCTGGCTTCGCTGACGAAGATCTAGGAAGGGCGTTGTACACGTCTGATGCAGGCACGCTCATGGCTGACAAGGCCAATGCGGGAAAAGCAGAGTCGGCCGCAGCGGTTGCAAGGGAAAGTCTGGTCTGGGTTCGCGGCTGCAGCGTCGTGGTTCTTCCTTTGCAGAGAAAATGGCAATGTTAAAGTTTACCACACACACACACACACACACACACAGACAACCAAACACCGGATTAAAACATATAGACTCACTTTGTTTACACAAGTGAGTCAATAATGATGATTGAAACACTGCTGTTTCAAGTCACAACCTGTCTGATCTAAAAATGGAATAGTGTTGACAGTGGGGGTGAGGCTGGAGAGATGTCACGCGAAGCCTAAAAATAACTAGCTTCTTTCTCATTCGTCCTTTTTTTTCAAACAGCGCAACCTGGTGACAGGTAAGCGCAGGTGACGGAAGGGCGATAATCTGTGCGAAACGACAACCAGAACGCTGAACATCCAGCGATCCGATAGCTTCAGGTAGTGATCGGTGCCCGCTGCACATAACATGAAATGGCTTCTGCTTTGAAAGTGTGGATATTCTTCGGAATTACCTTTGTCACCTGTGTTGGGACACCCACAACTATCTACGATGCATTGCAACCCTTGGGTTGTGGCCAGGTGAGTTGAATTTGATGGAGAGTGAAAGGGGGTTGTGTGCCTTCTGGTCGTGTTCAGATGGTTGTTGGTGCCCGCGGGTATTGCCGTTTGTGATGTACGTTTTTTGTGACGTAACTTTATCGGGCGCGTGGTTTACGTATACCAAGACCATTTCCCCATGGCATGTGAAATTCATTTCCGGAAACATTACCTGTCGATATTTAGTTCAAAGTGTCTCTGTACCGCTGTCTCCATCTCCCTCCGAGAAAAAATTACAGCTTCTTTTACATTTTCATCATTTGTCTGTAGCTATATTATTTTTATACTATATATATATAATAATAAATAAAAAAATTCAAAAACATTCTCTCTTCCTCTCTCTCTGTCTGGTACTGATCTGACATTATATATGGGATTTGTCAGTTGACCAAGAATGTATATATTCAAGAATTTATGTATTGAGAGAGAGAGAGTGTGTGTGGGGGTGGGGGGGTGTGCATTTATCAGCACGAAAACATTTTGTGGATGTGAATCCAAAGTCACAAAGACACTTGATTTTTATAGAGCTACAGAAAGGAACACATTTTTTGTTAATCAGTGTATCAATGTTTATAAAGTTGTAGAAGGTGTGTTGAATTCTGGCTGTGATTAGTATGCATTGAATGAATATGGATATCCCTCCAAAAGCTTACAATATGTTGCTATCACTGCAAAGCATAGCCAAGATCTGGTTACATGGGTGTGTCATGTATATAATGTTTTATATAAATACTCCGGTTACGTGGGTGTGTCATGTATATAATGTTTTATATAAATACTCCAGTTACGTGGGTGTGTCATGTATATAATGTTTTATATAAATACTCCGGTTATGTGGGTGTGTCATGTATATAATGTTTTATATAAATACTCCAGTTACATGGGTGTGTCATGTATATAATGTTTTATATAAATACTCCGGTTACGTGGGTGTGTCATGTATATAATGTTTTATATAAATACTCCGGTTACGTGGGTGTGTCATGTATATTATAATGTTTTATATAAATACTCAGGTTACGTGGGTGTGTCATGTATATAATGTTTTATATAAATACTCCGGTTACGTGGGTGTGTCATGTATATTATAATGTTTTATATAAATACTCCATCTAATATCACTTAAAGTGGAAGACATTTAATTGAAGACTACTACACCTACTTATATAAATGATTTTGGCTTTGTTTGGGAAGCACAAGACATGGGGAATGCGAAAATATTTCTTTCAGAATTTAAACAAAGACTATATTTCTTCTGTCAAGTACTGCCATTTGAACTCAAAAGTCATTTCTTTCAAAAATCAAATTAATGCAAGTTTCAACCGAACTATAACTTTAAAACTAAAGCCTATTTACACTAGCTCAGAAACATGACATACCATACAAAGCATGAAATCCATGGGTGTGTCCCTAATTAAACATACTTACTTGCAGAACTTTCAGAATCAAACAATGTTGATAGTCAATGGTGTTTTTGTTTCAGTGCAACTGAAAATTAAATCATATCCACTTTCTTTGAAGTTTTATATATGTCCAAATTATAAGGACTGGAGATATGAGTTCACATTGCTTAAAATATTACAGACGCCTTTCATTGTCCTCACCTCTTGGATCTTAGCTAGTGGAAACGTTATAACTTATATTCAGTAAACCACTGTATTTTTTTGTCACTTCTGTTGTTATGGGCCTGGAGCCAGTTGCATTGATTGGACGGAAGAGCCTAATATGGTCATAACCCGCTACTAACTATGTGTAGTATCGAACTGACCAGTGGCGTAGTTAGGTCAACGTAGGCATTTAGTCACATGTAACTGTCAAAAAGTTAGAACCAAACAATTGAAACAGGTTTTACTTTCACTTTCTTTTCTCTCTCTCTCTCTCCCCTCTCCTCTCTCTCTCTCTCCCCTCTCTCTCAGTCCCTCTCTCTCTCTCTCTCTCTCTCTCTCTCTCTCTCTCTCTCTCTCTCTCTCTCTCTCAGTCCCTCTCAGTCCCTCTCTCACTCCCTCAGTCTCTCTCTCTCTATCTCTCTCCCCCCTCTCTCTCTCTCTCCCTCCCCCTCTCTCTCTCTCTCAGTCTCTCTCTCTCTCTCTCTCTCTCTCTCTCTCTCTCTCTCTCTCTCCCCCCCCCCCCCTCTCTCTCAGTCCCTCTCAGTCCCTCTCTCTCTCTCTCAGTCTCTCTCTCTCTATCTCTTTTCTTTTAGGGTGATCACGCCGTGAGTTTGTCGAACGTGGGTATAGCCGTTTTCGACATAAGTGTTTTCTATTGTCTTGCAGCAGGTTTGTTGCTGCGACTTTGATACATATATTCATGCTGTTTGGTTTGTTTTTATGTGTTAAACGATTATTCTGATGTGTCCCATGCCAATAGGACTGTAATGTCAATGGCATTAAAACATTTTTCAGTTTCGGTTTCAGTTTCTCTCTCTCTCCTCTCCTTTCTTCTTCTCTCCCTGTAGGAATATTACCTGTAGATTACTATTTAATGTATTTTTTCTGTTTGTTTTTTTGTTTTTGCTCAAAGGGCTGGGTGTTTAAAAAAAAAAAAAGAAGAAGAAGATGATGAAAAAAGTGGTGATGCTCATTCCACCACCCTCTTGAAATAGAATTTGTCTCATTTCATTTCTCTCTCTCACACTCATTCTCTCTCTGTTTCTCTCTCTCTCTCTCTCTCTCTCTCTCTCTCTCTCTCTCTCTCTCTCTCTCTTCAATTCTGTGGAGGTTAGAGTTCAAATAGCAATGAAGTTGATAAAATGATTGATTTACTCTATAAGCCCTGTCTCCACCCCCTCTCACCCTCCTCCCCATTCTCTCTCCATCTGGTTGCCCATCCTGCCTCAGTCTCAGTTTTGTTGTTGTTTTTTTAATATATATAATAAACTAGAGAAAACACTCATAATTTGAGGGAAGATTAAATCCTGCTGTATGATAGTATGCTGACAATAATTAATAAATCAAAGCTGAAAATTTAAAAGGTTGAACAGTTGGACTTGGAAGTGAAGTGATGAGTTGCTTTTGTATTTTTATCTGTTTTTTTATAAACACTTGTCTAAATAGTTTGACACCTTCTTAGTGAAGTGATGAATACGCATCAGTTGCTTTTGTATTTTAATCTGTTTTTTATAAACACTTGTCTAAATAGTTTGACACCTTCTTTAACCTGAAGAGACTGAACAATGGTAACAAACAAAGAAGCAGACCTGCAAAAACTCAGTTTCACATCCTACAGCTTTGCATTTTTAACTAAGCAGTTGACACACCGAACGTTCCCAGGATCGACAGTCATAAATTTGCCACAGGAATCCGGATAATTATAGGACTGTATAAAGACCAAACAACTGTGGACTAGACGAGAGTTTCCCACACATGCAAGCACACCACTTGCACCACTTAAGACTTCCATAAACCTGGCAAGTTTGACAGGTTGAGCACTGCCAATGAATAGTGCACATAGACTTGGTGTATATTTTGTTGGCAGGGTATAGATCTCTCGCTCTTCTGTCAGTGTCACTGACAAATGACACCTCTGTTGTTGTTTACCTTTTCAAGTAGCATTTATAGTGCTCGGGTTTTTGTTTTGTGCCCAACAAATTGGAAATTTCTATTTTCCAATTCTATATTCCTAGTTCTGTGGTGCTGAATGATGGTGGAGGTGATGACGATGTTGCTGTGGAGGTCCATTTAGGTTTGGGACTGCTTGATAAGACTGTACTCTCATGATATACCCCAGCATCAGTCAGGCCTGAGAGACACAGACACCTGCATGTTGGAAGCAGGGAATTTGAGCAACACTGCCAGACACATCCCATGAAATGGATGGCCCGCAACTGTGTTGTCTCGGTCTCTCCATTTGATTTATTGCACTCTCAACTCTGGGTAGGAACTGGCCATTGGCAGAAAAAAACCCATCTCTGGTAACCTTGGCTCAAACCCACATCCTCCAAATCACCTGCGAAGCTAACCACTTTACCACGGTGGCTTGTGCAGTGGAGATAATTCACACCATCGTAGACTTTACTGGTGGCACCTATCATAGGCTGAGAGAAAATTGGCAGCCAGCCAAAAATTGTTACTTTTCGGTTGATGATATGAATTATAGTGACATGGGTGATGGTGACAGTGATAATCCTAATTCTGTTGGTGTCACTTGACAAGATATAATGGCAGCGCTGTTGTAGTATTTGAGTAGCGGTGGAGATTTGTAGTGACATGGCCATGATGGTGTCAGCTAGTCAGAAAGCTGTGGGAAATAATGCAGGAGTATGGTGTTTGAACTTCTTCTTCTCCTCCTCCTCCTCCACCTCCTTCTTCTTCTTCTTTCTTCTTCCTCCTCCTCCTCCTTAATTCTGTTAAGAGTCATTGGGGCACCACACAGAACAGCTTCACCAAATGCTTCAGGTCTGTCGGGTATGTGTCAAAGCCTGGGTCTCTGCAAATCGTTTTCCTGTCCATTCTGCAATGTTGCAAGTCCATCATTTTTTTCTGTCTCCCTCCCTCAACAGTTCCTTGGAGGACTGTTTTAGCAAGGCCACTGGGTCTTGTTACATGGCTATAGCAGCGTAGCTTTCTTTCCGGAGCTGATGTTCAAAATGCTGCTTGATGGTTAGGTGCACTTGAATCATTGGTGATGTGATCAGTGTATCTGGTGTTCAGTATCTTGTGATAACATCTCATTTCCTTAGCTTGAGTTCTTCTTTCAAAACAAAAAGCAGATTTTTGTTTTGGAAAAGACACATGTGCTTTTCATATTGTGTTTTCAGTTTCTGGCCATACTGAACAACTGCAGTTACGAGGTCAAACAGCAGTACCGTGAGACTCGACGCTGGACAGTGTTTGCTCCGAATGACACAGCCTTCAACAACCTGCCTCCCTCCAGGCGATCCGCTTTGCTGCGAATGACCACGGCTGAGAGTGAAAGGTTCATCAAGTCCTTTACATGTGAGTACTTTTTCATGAACACACTTTCTTTCGGTGTTTGATACTATTTTAACATTTTAGATCATAACAGTGGATTGTCGTTATTGTCCAGCTTGAGTTAAACTGCACGCATGCATGAACATGATAATTTGTAGTTGTTGTTTTAAGTAATATGAGAATCGTCAGTTCATAAGTTGATTTTATATCATCATTAGGGTATTTTTCTTATTTTTCTTCACCTCCTCCACATTCTTCTTCTTCCTGCATCTCCTTCCCTTTTACAAAGACCATAAAGTAATTTTCTTTAATTGTCCTTAATTGAGGATAACATCTAAATGTAGAAATTGATACTTTGAATTATATATAGCAGCAATATGCCACAGAGAGAGAGGGGGTACATGCAAAAGCGCATACGTAACAGTTTGTAATTTGATTCATTTTCTGGAATAAGCTATTTTTAATAGTTTCAAGCTGAAAATGTGATGACATGCAGAACGAATTTGCAATATGATGAGTGCAATGTTAATGATGTTGTCCTTCCTTCTACTTCTTCCTTGGCTTGAACTGGGTCCTGATGAGCTAACTGGGTGGCCCATAGCTCAGAAATAACCTGGTCTGAAAGGTTAAAACTATGTGCATGTGGCGCTGCAGGTTAGTTTTTCCTAGCTGAGCCAATAAACTGACCCAGGTAAGCCTGGAAGAGCTCCAGCGAAGGTGTATCTGAGAAGCTCGGTGTCTTTCAACGTGTTTACAATTAATGATTACAATTAATTGATTACAACATTTTAAGTGAATATATGCAATACTTTTATATCCATGAATGCCTTATGTTTATTGCTTCTTTTTTAATTAAGTCATGTTTAACGTTTTTGTGATGAGTTCTTGTCGGTGTTTCCTTTGCTGCACCAGATGTCGTTCCTCTTGATGAGATAATACAGTGATTATTTCTCATCTTACCTTACCTTACCTTACCTTACCTTGACTTAACACACCTTACCTTGACTTACCTTACCTGACATCACCTTACCTTACCTTACCTTACCTTGACTTACCTTGACTACCTTGACTTTCCTTACCTTACCTTGACATAACTTGCCTTGACTTACCTTACCTTGATTTGTGTGAGATGGGACTCCAAGCAGTTCATTCCATCCTGTATAGATCTATCCACATGGAAAGGCTTTTGATGTTAGGGCGCATTTTGGCAGACTAGTCGCAAGGCAAGGCAAGGCAGGGCAGGGCAGGGCAGGGCAGGGGCAGGGCAGGGCAGGGCAGGGCAAGACGGTGCCCCCAGGGGGATTGGGGACATTACACACTTAAAACTTTACACACACATTACTAACAGAAAGAGTGACTGTCAAAAACTAAGCAAAGAAAAGGCCCACTCAAGCAAACTAGCAGATATACATTAACAAGCCTTTTTCCTCACACAGTATCAAAAAAGAAACATTCAGTTTCAGTTTCAGTTTCTCCAGGAGACATTACTGCGTTTGGACAAATCCATATGCATGCCATGAGCACTATGTCTGCTAGACAGATGCCGTACTAGCAGCTCAATCCAACATGTTATTTCCAGCCTTGAGTGTGTGCATGTATTTTTGTGTACCTATCACTGGAATTCTTCAACAGAAATTAGCCAGAGGACATCCATCATGTTACCATGGGTACAGAAACAAATAGTGGAAGCTCATCAGCAATGTTGTTTGTGGAACAATTATAGCAGGTTCTTTCATACCTGAAGGACATGTTGATGAATGTCTGATATGACGTGGGGTTTTGCTGTTGTTATTTCATTTTGCAGTGAATAAAGAGTTACTGACATCTTACTTCAGAGAAAGTGAGCCAGAACAGAGTCTTTCAACATACACTTCATTGATCTTCCTCACCAAGAGAGTGCGACGGGGAGGGGTGAGTGATGAAATGTCTCAAGTTCCGGTGTGTGTGTGTGTGTGTCTGTGTGTGTGTGTGTGTCTGTGTGTGTGTGTGTGGGTGTGTGTGTGTCTGTGTGTGTGTGTGTCTGTATGTGTTCTGTTTGATGTCTATCCACATACTGTGATTTCAGACAAAATTGTGTGTGTGTCTGTGTGTTTACATGTGTGTGTGAGAGAGAATGTAAGAATGCAAGAATTGTATAGGCAATATGACCCATTACAACTGATCATGCTGACAATGTTAGAGTGAACCATTCTTATAGTATAGTATGAACATAACCAACAATGCCAATAAATCTTCAAAAGAAAAAGTCAAGAAAAGGGAAAAAGCGTTAACGGCATCAGTTTGCATGATAAATGTAGATCAACCAAGGTCATGGAGGCAATGCTCGTCTTGTATCAACGCTGAAATCCAGCCATCAGTGGATAAAGCATGTATTTTTTAGGAATATAACACTTCTGTCATAAATCGTTCAATTCTGTGCAGTTGTGTGTGTGAGAGAGAGAGAGAGAGATGAGTGGAATGAGTTAAGTAAAAAAAATAGACTCAGCCATAAAAGAAATAGAAAATAAGATTTTTTTTTCAAATAACAGTTGTAGTATACTAAATAATTTATGATAGTATTGGTATTGTGTACTGTGCAGGTCACTAGCATTATCCTGATAATCAGAGTCGGAATAACTCTGTTATCTCAGTAAGACAAACTGAGTGTGTTCAGGTCTGTGATGCACACAGATTACAGTAAAACAGTAAAATTTGGCAAAATAACATTTATGACAAAACCACATTCAACAGAGTCAGAGCAAATCAAGCCTGATAAAAATGGTAAAGCAAACAAGGGATAGCTAGGAAGAGTGGTCATGGGAAAGGTTTAAAGTGGCAAGAAATTCACTCCCTTCCCAGCAAGGGGAAAAAAGCCAACACTTGCCAGGATATGCGTGTATGTGTGCGTGCATGTATATGCATATGCGTGTATGTTTTTGTGTGTTTACATGCATGCATGCATGCAAGCAATTTATATTATGAAATCTTACAAATCTTACGATATCTAAGCTGATTTTCAAATATCATTGACAATGGTAATTTTGATTCAGTTTTCTTATATATGTTGATGCACATTTTGGCAATCAGAAGAATATGATTGATTTGCGCCTTCTGGGAGAGATGCTCAATGGAAAGGATGTGCCCTACCACTTCTAACTCCACATACACTGTTACATACATGCACGAGGTTAACAAAACCACTGGCATGTTAACAAATGTAATCATTAAAAGGGAAGACAGGGTCGGTCCATTGTTATGATATAGATGACAGATCTTTTATTCATTTATTTATTTATTTGTTTATATATTGGGTTAAGGTAGAGGAGGAAGAGAGAGAGGATGGATGACAGAAAAGCTTCAATATCAAACAAACAACTCACACTAGGGCAACAGTAAACCCAGACAGATGTAATCACTTGTCATACATGTTTAGAATGCATACATCAGAACACTAGAACATCAAAAAACCCTGGCACATGTACACAGACATCGAATATTCTTAAAATGCGTGCCTCAAGACACGCTGGGTCAACTGCTGTGCCAGACGATAGGGGAAAGAATGAAAGTGATTAGTTAAGGTGTGTGGGGGAAAGTGGTGCATGAAAGCTAAATATGAGTCTGTGAAAGAAGAAAAAGAAAGATATGGAAAAAAAGAAGGAGGATGGAGGCCACACACACACACACAAAAAAGAAAAAAGTGGGAAAAAAGAGGAGGTTGGAGGCCTCACTAAAAAAATTTTGTTTAATAATTTTTTTTTTTTTTTAAGTCTGATAAAAATATCATTCCACTATTTAAACCACACACGCACCCATGCACACTTCTTTTGGAGATAGACAGATAGATAGATAGACACAGATATATGTGCAAACAAATTGAACAAATATGGTGGTGAAGTCAGTAATTGAATAAAACAAAAGAAAACAAAACAAAACTGTAATTCTTTTTAACCACACACAACCAAGTCCAAGTGACTAAGGCATAGAACATCCAAGCACACAACGATAGAACTAATTCATATCCTCATGTTTTCGCCTGTGATCAGGGTTTGATGCCAGTTTGAGCAGTGTGTTGTGTCCCCTGGAAAGGGACTTCACTCTGACTTTCCTCACTCCACCCACTTGTGAATGAGTACCGGACTTTGGTTGGGGAAGGTTGAAATTGCAGAAATAGAGGGTTGGGTGTGGCGGGGTGCTGGTGAGCGTCCGTGCGTTTGTATGTGTGTGTGTGTCGAGTGCGTGTTGCAGGGATGTGACATTTTCTGGATGGGTGGGTGGTTTCCAATGTTCAGTTATGTGTGTTTTCTGGGTGGGGAACGTGTGGGTGGAGAGGAGTATTGGTGGGGAGGTGGGGAGTGAGGAACGAAATGTAAAGCGCTTTGAGCAGTATTTCTGGAGAAACGTGCGATATAAATGTCCATTATTGACTCACTTGTGAAAACAAAGTTAGTCAATGTTTTAACCCGGTGTTCGGTTGTGTGTGTGTCTGTGGTAAACTTTAACATTGACATTTTCTCTGCAAATACTTTGTCAGTTGACATCAAATTAGGCATAAAAATAGGAAACATTCAGTTCTTTCCAGTCATCTTGTTTAAAACAATATTGCACCTCTGGGATGGGCACAAAAAAAATAAAAAATGAAACCTAATTATATGCAAACTGCATTTACTGTTATATTTATATTTTTTGTATTCTCTAAACTTGGCACTTTGGTGTGATATTCTGACACAACAACAAGAGCAGTCATTATTATCATTTTTTATTCAAACAGGAACTTCTTTTGCTAAGCATGGAAGTTTTATTTATTTTGCAAACGTTTTTGTGCAGATAGTAAAAAAAAAAAATTACTCTGTAATTAATGCTAGGGGATGTAATTTATCACAAGTGAGTCTTGAAGGCCTTGCCTCTCTTGTTAAAACTTTTTCTGCTTGCATTTCTGTTTGTTTTCCTATTGAAGTGGATTTTTCTTCAGAATTTTTGCCAGGGACAACCCTTTTGTTGCCATGGGTTCTTTTACGTGTGCTAAATGCATGCTGCACACAGGACCTCTGTTTATCACCTCATCCGAATGACTAGCATCCAAACCACCACTCGAGGTCAAGTGGAGGGGGAGAAAATACTGGCGACTAATGGTGTGATTCGAACCAGTGCGCTCAGATTCTCTCACTTCCTAGACGGATGCATTACCTCAAGGCCAACACTTCACTGTGTGCACGTGTTCCAGGACACCGCAAGTGGGCTGATAGGCCCGACGGAGTACTACGCTAACGGTGCCATGCTGCTGAAGCCGAACATCCAGGCGGGGTCCTCCATCATCCACATCGTGGACAGGGTGCTGGAGGTGCCTGCCGACAAAACCATCCTGGGCTACATCTCCCAGCAGGGCCAGGCAGACCAGCCAGAGTGAGTCGTCTTTCTGTCTGTCTTTCTCTCTTTCTCTCTTTCTGTCTGTCTTTCTGTCTCTCTTTCTGTCAGTCTTTCTTTCTGGGGCAGTCCAACCAGCCAGTGTGAATCGTCTTTGAATGGTTAGAGTGCTGGATTCTCGCCTGAGTGTCTCAGGTCAATCCCCAGTTGAACACACCTGGTGGATTAAGGATGGAGATTTTTCGAGTCTCCCAGGTCAATAAATGTGCAGACCTGCTAGTGCCTGAACTCCCTTGGCAGGGTAAAAACAGTCATACACATAAAAAAGCCCACCTATGCATTTGAATGAACAGAAGAGTTGCAGCCCATGAATGCAGAAGGAGTAATCTGATTGGACAACCTTTGATATACATGTGTGTGCATGCGTGTACTGAAGCCGGACTGAATGACACAGGAAACGAATGATCAGCACCTGAAAGCATTTCTCAGTCGGCTCTACCCAGGAAGGCAGCCTGTTGTGCAAATGACTTTGTAACTTGTGTGCACTTAGAGGTTGGTGTATGAGTTATGATGATAAATACGTCTGAATCATATATAATTATAAACAAGCGAAGTGGGTGGACATGGGGTCTGTCTCAACCTGTCATTGATAGGGTGGGGAGAGGTTGAGAAAGAGCATCATGGGATACATATATATGCATGGTGGAGTGGTGGCCTGATGATACCAAGACAGGAAACTGTAGTGTTTGTGTCCAGAGAACCTACACCAGTGAACGTACATGTACACACACACACTGAACAATTGTGTGGCTGTGTTTTCAGCACTGCGTACTACACTCAGATACTGAGCAGAATCGTGGGTGAGAACTACGACATGACTGTCCAGCCACTCAACAACAACCAGCTCCGCATGACTGTGTTCATACCAACACAGGATGCTCTCGCCAGAATCCCCGCAGACAAGATGCAAATTCTGCTCAGCAATCCGGAGAAAATGAACAAGGTAAGAGGAGGAGGATTTGTGTGTGTGTGTGTGTGTGTGTGCATGTGTGTTTTTGTTTTGGAGGTGGATGCTTTTGTTTTGTTTTTGTTTTCTTTGCTTTGCTGCCCCACCATCTGCACAGTTTCAGTGGCATCACATAGCCACACCCGGGTTCGTCTGTCGCAGTCCCAGCATCTGTAATCTGCAGGAAAATATTGGTGTAAGGTCATCTGGAGGCCACACTTCAGAGGAAACCCTGCACTGATGCTGAGTCACTTCGGTGGTGATCAGTCGAGCCTGTTCTGACGCAACGTATGACAATAATCACTTAGTTGCAGAGCCAGACTGAGTGAGCATGCCCTTCCAGGGTGGAGATCACCACCATGTCCATTTAACAAGTCCCACATGGATTTTCCAACACCAAGGACCTTGACATGACTCACTCAGCACTGAAGTAACAGGGGATCCAAACTGAGGTACCATGGGGAGTAGCTGCTCAGTATCCTGTCACACATGTGCTGGGGATTGTTGACATATAGATAAAGAATTGATTTTCACAATAGAATGCTGTCTTTAAAAAACAAAAAAATTTATTAATAAAAAAAACACCACCGAAGATGTCCCTGGATTTTGATGTCCTTTTTTATTCTTTTTGTACATATTTGTACATCAGTTAGTCTGAGATTTGCATATGTTATTGTAAAGTGTGATGATCCCATCTGAGATGGGGGTATTGCGCTTTATAAGCCTGCATTTTTTGTGTGTCCTTGTGTTGTATGTCTATGTATGTTTGTTGTTGTTTTTTTGTTGTTGTTGTTTTTTTTGTTGTTTTTTTCCTTGGAAGAGGAAGGCAATGGAATGTTGCGTCATGTGACCAGGTTGCCAGGCAACATGTGGTGATGAACGAGGTGTTGTGTCATGTGACCAGGTTGCCAGGCAACATGTAATAAAGAACAAGGTGATGTGTCATGTGATGAGGTTGCCAGGCAACACGTGATAATGAACAAGGTGTTGTGTCATGTGACCCGGTTGCCAGGCAACATGTAATAAAGAACATGGTGATGTGTCATGTGATGAGGTTGCCAGGCAACACGTGATAATGCGCAAGGTGATGTGTCATGTGACCCGGTTGCCAGGCAACACGTGATAATGAACAAGGTGTTATGTCATGTGACCCGGTTGCCAGGCAACATGTGATAATGAAAAAGGTGTTGTGTCATGTGACCAGGTTGCCAGGCAACACGTGATAAAGAATGAGGTGTTGTACACGTCCTTTCTCTACCACAACGAGGGCCACAACGCCATGGGCGAAGGGCAGATCATCTTCCGGAAAAACATGGCCAGGGAGGCAGGTCAGGAACCATACTGAGTAACCTTCCCCTCCCTTGCCAAAAATTTGTATGCATCATTGTGATGAAAAAAGAAAAAAATAATGAACAAGTGATCTGTTTACAGTATTTGTCAAGAGTGGCAAGACACCAGTACAGATTACAAATAGAAATCATCACATCAAATTATGCTTTGCACACACACACACACACACACACACACACACACACACGTGCACGCACACACACAAACACAAATGCAGATGCACTCAAACATGCATGCATAAATGTATCCATAGCTGAATTTGATGCACTGGTGACTCAAACACAGGAGTGCATTGCTGGCCTAAAGGACTGGATGACTCTCAACAAGCTGCAATTAAATGATGATAAGACTGAATTGATGATAACCTGTCCAAAGAAGTTTCGTCAACATCCTTCCTTTCCTGACTCTGTTCTGATCAATAGCACACCTGTTTCACTTTCTCCCTCTGTTCGCAGTCTTGGTGTAATCCTGGACCAGTCTCTTTCCTTCCAACAGCACATTTCGAATATCTGTAAAGTTGCCTATTTGGAACTGCGTAGAATCAGCTCTATCCGCCACTATCTCTCAACCGATGCAACCAAGACACTTGTATGCTCTCTGGTTCTCTCAAGATTGGATTACTGCAACTCTCTTTTGGCCGGCCTTCCCAAATACCTGTTAGACAGACTCCAACGAATTCAGAATAACGCTGCCAGACTCATTTGCAGAGCTTCTAAATTTGACCATGTTTCTCCTCTCCTTCAGTCTCTCCACTGGTTGCCTGTTTCTGATCGAATAGACTATAAGCTATCCACTCTGACCTTTTCTGCAGTCAACGGATCTGGCCCCAAGTATCTTTCTGAACTCATCCATATCTATACCCCGTCTCGCCAGCTCCGTTCTTCCTCTGATACTCGACTTCTCAGGATACCTCACGTCAGAAGTAAGACCTATGGACACAGATCGTTTTCTTTTCAATCGCCAAAGACGTGGAACAAGCTCCCTGATAACCTCCGTCATTCTGATTCCCTCGCATCTTTTAAATCTCGTCTCAAAACTCACCTTTTCCCTCAGCAATAAGTTCAATTGTGGCAGGTCCACAACTACATGCATGTATATGAATGTGTATTGTGTGTGCGTGTGTTTATGTAAGTTTGTGCCTGCCTATGTGTGCGTATTTGTTAGGGTAGCTGTTAGATACACATGTATGTTAAAATGTATGTATGCAGTGTGTGTGTGTGTGTGTGTGCGTGCGTGTGTGTGTGCGCGTGCGTGCGTGCGTGTGTGTGTGTGGTCACATTTTGGTGTGTGTATGTAACATAGATATAATGTTTTATGTTATCAAAAGCGTTTTTGTAAAGCACCTAGAGCAGATTTCTGGATAGTGTGCTATATAAGCATCCATTATTATTATTATTATATTAAATGTACACACACACACACACACACACACACAAACAAACAAAATGAAATAAAATAAAATAAAATAAAATAAACAATGTGTGTGTTTGTGCAGTTTTTGTTAACAGTGGAGGGGTGACAGCACAGATTGTCAGAGGTAACATAACCTGCACAAACGGCGCCGTTCATTTTATCGACACCCTCCTGGAGTACGTCTATAACACGGCCAGAGATGAGATTGACATCACCCCTCAGACCCAGTAGGTGCCAAAAACTTTGGAGACTGAGTGGCAAGACAGTATGTTTGGGTGTGGGTGTATCAGTGGGTGTGCATGTGCGATCTGTGTGTACGTGTGTTTGTGTATTGGAATGTGTGTGTGTATTAGGAACTGTTTGTTTGTGTACACATGTGATTGTGTGTGTGTTCGTGTGTGCATGTGTTTCTCTGTGGTTTTTGTGTGTGTGTGTGCATGTGTGTATTTGTGTGTGTACATTAGTATGTGTTTGTTAGAGTGTGTGTGTTAGAATGTGTGTTGTGTATGATTGTGTCTGTGTATGTGTGTGTGAGATCTTCAGTTTAACATCTGTTCACTATAAGTGTTATTAGACTATTATGTGTGTGTGTGTGTGTATGCATTTGTGTGTTCTTTTGATATTTTTTTTATGTGTGTGTTCTTTTGATATTTTTTTTATGTGTGTGTTTGTTTTTCAGACAGTTTGAAGACCTTCTGAGTCAGACCCGCACAGATGTTGAGAAAATTTTCGTCAACCCACTGGGGGTAACTGTGTTTGTCCCCATTAATGACGCCTTCGTTAATCTCCCTTCCTTCTACAACCTCTACAACAACCAGTCCCTCATCAACAGGGTATGTTCATCTGTGCGTGTGTGTTTGTAAGTGTGTGTGTGTGTCTGTCTGTCTTGGTTTGTACGTGTGTGTGTGTGTGTGTCTGTCTGTCTGTCCGAGCTTGTGTGCAATTTCTCTTCATGAGATAATAAAGTTATTCTTATCTTATCTTATCTTACATGTGTGTTTCTCTCTTCTTTTTCTTCTTTTTTTCTTTTCTGTGTGTGTGTGTGTTGTTTTTCATCTGTCTGTCTGGGTTCGTATGCATGTGTGTTTAAGTGTTGTTGTTTGAGGGTGTTTTTTTTTGTTTGTTTGTTTGTTTTGGGGGGTTTTTTTGTTTGTTTGTTTGGTTTTTTTTACCTTTTTGCATGTATGTGTGCCTGCCGTGTGTCTGTGCGTTTGTGTGTGATATCTGTTTTTCTTCCTTTTTCTCCAGACCCCCACCAGGGGCGTTGCCCCATGGACCCCCACTGGGGGCCTTCTGCCTTTCAGACCTTTCACCTCCGCCTCCACCTTTCAGACTCAATCACAATTTCCCAGTCTCATACCTGTTAGTGTAACGTCTTGTTATGATATCAGACGAGAAAAAAAAGAGAGCTATGAACAGGCACACGATGTACAACGAAGGTTAACCCATTCAACTATGGCAGCCTCAGTAAGTTCCTCTGCCACACTGATGCGGAAAAACAAAGAACATATACTGAAGTCAACTGGTTGACACATGGGGACACAGCCATCATACTGTAGAATTCAGTTCCCTTTACTTGCAGGTTATGCTTATGTAGGAACATGTACACCATTTGATGAAATGTATTGTGACACCAGGGCTGAATGAGCTTAAAGGCAGTGGACGCTAACAGTCATATGAGGAAAAAAAGAAATTTAAGTTGTATGTAACAGACAGGAATGACCGTCACAGATCGTCGAACGCAGTTAAAAAAGAAACATAGTTTGCAGCAGACAGGAATGACTTGCATATCATCAAACTCAGAAAAGAAACATTGTATGCAACAGACAGGAATGACTGTCACAGATTGTGAACTCAGTTAGAAAAGAAACATTGTATGCAGCGGACAATTCCAAATGTCACAGATTGTGAATTCTGTTAGAAAAGAAACATTGTATGCAGCAGACAATTCCAAATGTCACAGATCATCGAACTCAGTTAGAAAAGAAACATTGTATGCAGCAGACAATTCCAAATGTCACAGATTGTGAATTCTGTTAGAAAAGAAACATTGTATGCAGCAGACAATTCCAAATGTCACAGATTGTGAATTCTGTTAGAAAAGAAACATTGTGTGCAACAGACAGGAATGACTGTCATAGATCGTTGAACTCAGAAAAGAAACATTGTGTGCAACAGACATGATTGACTGTTGTAGGTCGTCGAACTCAGTCTCCTGGAACAAGGGACCAGGTATCCTGTAACCACAGTGAATGGCGACTATGCGGCACGACGTACGCTGGTCTCTCAGTACTACCGTCGCCCGGTTATCATCTACAGTCAAGGCAACGGTGAGATTCTCTTTACGACAGTTGTGTTTGTCATTAACTGGTTAATTCATGTTTTTAAAACAACATAAGTATTGTATTGTTTTCTTTTGTTTTGTATTTTATTGCATTGTATTGTTTTGTATTGTATTACTTTTTTGTCACAACAGATTTCTCTGTGTGAAATCCAGGCTGCTCTCCCCAGGGAGAGTGCGTCGCTACACTGAGAGCGCCACACATTTTTTTGTATTTTTTCTGCTTGCAGTTTTATTTGTTTTCCTATCAAACTGAATTTTTCCACATAATTTTGCCAGGGACAACCCTTTTGTTGCCATTGCTTCTTTTACATGCGCTAAGTACATGCTGCACACAAGACCTCGGTTTATCATCTCATCCAAATGACTGGTATCAAGACCACCACTCAAGGTCTAGTGGAGGGGGAGAAAATGCCAAATACTGTCGGTTTCAAACTAGCGTGCCCAGATTATTTTGCTCCCTAGGTGAATGTGTTACCACTAATTCAATACTCCACAGATAGGCAACCAGCTTGTGATAGTGATTAACTGATTAAAGCAATGGTGAGATTCGTTTCACATCAGTTGTGATCTGTTTGATGTCTTTTATGAACAGTTGCAGTATTGGCTTTACTGTGTCAAATCTGCATTTGTGTACAAAGAATTTGGCTATTAATGAAGCATGTGAAAAGCATCCACCAGTTCTTGGTTTGCCGTTGTTTCCAGAAATGCACCAGTCCATGTTTGAGAGTGTGTCCTGAATATTCTAACTTTTTTTTCTTTTTCTTTTTTTAAACCTTTTTATTCAAAATTTTACAAATATGGCAACAAAATGGTCGACTAGACAAAACAACAACAAAAAACACACACACAAATTCAGAAAAAATATATATATGGAACACTTTTACCTAACGAATAATGGCACTTTTTGTCCCCAAGAAACGTGGGTGGAGTCGGGGTACGTGAAAGCCCGGGTGGTACGACCGGACATCGCTGTGACCAACGGCTTCGTCCACTTCATTGATGCCGTGCCCGGGGCACCGAGCCGTGATGTGCCCAACACCATTTTCTGTGAAGACTGGCTCATGTGAGTGGCTGAATGTCCATGTTGATGTGTGTGGTTCATGTGAGTGGCTGAATGTCCATGTTGATGTGTGTGGTTCATGTGAGTGGTGAATGTCCATGTTGATGTGTGTGGTTCATGTGAGTGGCTGAATGTCCATGTTGATGTGTGTGGTTCATGTGAGTGGCTGAATGTCCATGTTGATGTGTGTGGTTCATGTGAGTGGTGAATGTACATGTTGATGTGTGTGGTTCATGTGAGTGGCTGAATGTACATGTTGATGTGTGTGGTTCATGTGAGTGGCTGAATGTCCATGTTGATGTGCGTGGTTCATGTGAGTGGCTGGATGTTGCATGTTGATGTGTGTGATCATGTGAGTGGCTGAATGTCCATGTTGATGTGTGTGGTTCATGTGAGTGGCTGAATGTCCATGTTGATGTGCGTGGTTCATGTGAGTGGTGGATGTGCATGTTGATGTGTGTGGCTCATGTGAGTGGTGAATGTACATGTTAATGTGTGTGGTTCATGTGAGTGGTGAATGTACATGTTAATGTGTGTGGCTCATGTGAGTGGTGAATGTCCATGTTGATGTGCGTGGTTCATGTGAGTGGTGAATGTACATGTTAATGTGTGGCTAGTGTGAGTGTTGAATGTGCATGTTGATGTGTGTGGTTCATGTGAGTGGCTGATTGTACATGTTGTGTGTGGTTCATGTGAGTGGTGGATGTACATGTTGACGTGTGTGGTTCATGTGAGTGATGGATGTGCATGTAAATGTGTGTAGCTCATGTGAGTGGTGAATGTACATGTTGATGTGTGTGGTTCATGTGAGTGGCTGAATGTACATGTTGATGTGTGTGGTTCATGTGAGTGGTGGATGTGCATGTAAATGTGTGTGGCTCATATGAGTGGGGAATGTACATGTTGATGTGTGTGGTTCATGTGAGTGGTGGATGTACATGTTGATGTGTGTGGTTCATGTGAGTGGTGGATATGCATGTAAATGTGTGTGGCTCATGTGAGTGGTGAATGTGCATGTTAATGTGTGTGAAGACTGGCTAGTGTGAGTGGTGAATGTACATGTTAATGTGTGGCTAGTGTGAGTGGCTGAATGTACATGTGAATGTGTGTGGCTCATGTGAGTGGCTGAATGTACATGTTAATGTGTGTGGCTCGTGTGAGTGGCTGAATGTACATGTTGATGTGTGTGGTTCATGTGAGTGGTGAATGTACATGTTGATGTGTGTGGTTCATGTGAGTGGTGAATGTACATGTTAATGTGTGTGAAGACTGGCTTGTTGAGTGGCTGAATGTGCATGTTAATGTGTGTGAAGACTGGCTAGTGTGAGTGGCTGAATGTGCATGTTAGAATTGTTTATTTAATTGGTCAAACAAGGCTTCATTTTCATGCTTCGGGAATCCCTAAACGGTTCAGCTTAGAATGCCAACTGTACCGAGCAAGAACATATGAAATTAGAAAAGTGTGTTGGTATGAGAATACTTGTACGTGGTCCACAGGGGAAGTAATCATGGTATGTCGTGTCAGGTCAGGTCATTAGATCTGCTACTGGTAACCTGTAATCCAGTACAACCTGTTCAGGGTCGGGTTGCCGGCGACTAAACCGGCACTCCCACTGCTCCCCTTCCGGGGACTGGTGAGGCGGAGTGGCTAGACACCCTTATGGAGATCCATAAAGAGGGGCGTCGGCTCAGGAGAGCCACCGACAGCCATCTAGCGTCCACTGTGCTGTGTGCATGCCACACACAGTTGGCCCCCGGGGTGTGTCTACCCCATGCATGCGAAGTCTGGATCCGGCAGAATCTTCGGAAGAAAACCTATCGGTTTTCAACGGAGAGGAGGCTTTAACGAAACGACTGTGGAGTGCAAACAAGATAAAACCCAAAAAAGGATATTGTCTCCCTTCCGTGCTCACCCCCAGTCGCTTTGACTAGTCTTGCCACTGGAAATTGGGGACCCCAAGAGTGAGGCGAGTTGCGCAACCCCTTTTCCTTTTAACAAACTAAGGCAATCATCATCACCCAAAAATGATTTTTAAATCCTTCAACCCCCCCAATTTTGGGGCGACGGCGGCGACAAAACAAAGGGTGTGGGTAATGGCAGTCGCACCAAGACCTGCCGCAGGGCTGGGCCATAGGGTCTTTTTTCGTGACAGGGCACGATGGACTCGGCACCCTGAGGTCTGAGACCCTCTTAGGAATGCATGCTCCCCCCTCCCTGGCGAAAAAGGGGTAAAAAAGTCCCTAAAAAGCCTGCTCCATACCCCTGGCCAGATCCCGCAGTGGGGGGCCCCTAATAAAGGGGTCGAAACAAAAGAAAGAAAAAAAAAAAAAAGGTTTTCCCTCTCACCTTTGGTGTTGAACAAAGGACTTTGGGACAAGATAAGGGGACCCCCCAAAAGGAGAACCCCCAAATTCACCGAATCCCAGATACAACTTTGGGAATCGCAGCCTTGATGAGACTCGGCTTGCGGGGCGAAGGCGAGCTTGTGAAGGGGATCTGGTTACCCTTCTTCTGGATGGACGGGGAAAGGAAGAGCAGTAGGTGGGTTGGTTTTGCAGTAAAAACAACTTTCAAAAGCACTGAATCCCAAAGGAGCAACATAGGCTTAACCATAAACTCCGCTGGCTTTGGGCCCAAAGCACCCACCATCGTCTCCAACCCCCAACCCATACCAACCCGATGAAGGAGGCGAAGTTCACAGGACCCACCGCATTGCCAACCCCCTAAAGCAACAAGCCACATTCTTGGGGACTTTAATAGATGGCTCTGACTACATCCCTGGGATGGAGTGTTTGGGAAACACGGGGTGGGCCAAACCCCAAAGGATTGCTTTTGCTTCAGATGGCAAGCACAAAAGGATAAGAACACAGTTTTTCCCCCAACCCGAAAAGACCAGATGCACCCCGTCAAAGCTTTGGCATTCACGATTACTCTCTCGGGAAAAGGGAACCCCAAGATGAACATGTAACAAAGACCAGGCGCGCCGATTTGGAAGACCACGCTGTAGTCTCGAAGTAAATATTCAACCAGCCCAAGAGACGCCCCAAGGGCCCAAAAGGCCCAAAACGGTCAACACGTAACTAAATAAAAACACCATCAAACAGTTTGGGGACTGCGGAAAAATTTTGGAATCCCCCCTCTCTGGAAAACCAATGGGATTGAGGGAGGCCCCCTGTTGAGCTATTTTTGCTTCGAGCCCCGGGGGACCCAGACCAAAAAGCCAAAAGGTTTTTGAGAAAACTGGATGAAATCAAGAGTTTTGGGTTGAAAACGCCGTCTGCATAAAGCCTACCGAAACCCCAAAGTCCACATAAAAAAAAGGAAAGGTCGATGATCCCAGGACTTTTCCAAAATTTAGCCAGATGGGATAAGTCTGAGTGACAAAGCGATGAGATCCAGGGATATTGACGGCGAAAAAAAGAGGTTCTAGATCCTTAAAAAAATCTACCCCCACATCCTCAGGATCATCCCCCCCTTCAGAGGGGAAATACCTTTGACCCCGAGAAGGAAAAAATTTCAAAAGGGGCGAGATTTCAAGTGTTTTAAAATGCCCTTCCCATAATATAAGCCTGACGTTTCCAAAAGCCCCCATAACAAACCCCGGAAACCCCCCCAAACCCCTTCTTGAGACCCAGAAAGAAACCCACTCTACCTGGAAAGAGGCCAGACCCCTCCACAAGGTCTACAAGGATGGAGCCTGTGCTGCTGAGAATTCCATAGCTGTACTCACCTTTGGGAAAGAGAGACGACCCCCCAGGATTTCAAAGACACAATCATTCCTTTGTACAAGCAAAAGGGGAACCGCAAGCTGTGATAACCGGGGGTTTCCTTGTTCCCCATCGCAGAAAGATATTCCAGGACCCTGCAAAAACCCGCCTCACACACACCAAAGGGTCATTTGCTGAGAGCCAATGTGGATTCCAAAGAGCGTGAACCCCCGCAGGGTGTTTGCGAAAGGGCAGTAAGAAAAATGTCAGGAGCAAAATGTTGATTTTTCCCCACCTATTCGACCCCCCCAAAGGGCCCTTTCCACCTGAGTGAGAGGGATTTGGAAGTTTCATGCCAAGTACGGATCCCCTCGGAATTTTTTCCCCTTGTCACCAAATTCCTGAAGGCTGCAGGCCGATCCGGGACAATGGCAAAACTGCCCCTTTTTCTGTCACAAATGGTGTCAAAAAGGCGGTCCTGGCTCCAAAATGTTACCTCATGTTTCGAATGTTTACGGGCCCTTTCCCAAGATGGCGAAGGGGGAACGGCCTAAAGTACCGAACAATGCAAGTTTTTACCTCAAAGGTTTTCAAGCAAAAACGAAGGTCATGAAACATCATCGAGACTTTTTTTTGCGATGTTTGTGCCCCAAGCTGGATTGAAGCGACATGCAACCAGCGTGAAAATTTGCCACCCCAGCGGGAATTCAGTTCCCATCACCGGAAAAAAAAGTTCTCCATACCACCCCGGGAAAACCTAATTGACCCAACCACGTAAAAAACTCAGAGACCTGGGTGGGGGTTACATACGGGACCCACACACAAGAAATGGCACGACAAAATGAATCAGGTTTGCAAGCAAGCGCAACTTTTGGGACCCGTGCAAATGTCTGAAACAGAAAAACTTAAACGGTTACAGAGATAGTTTTCCCCACCTACGTACCCTGCAAAATTGGAATTTTACCAACGACTGCCAGAAGGAACCATTTCCCCAAAAAAAAGCCTCGGGAAGTAAAACAAAAGGAAAAGAAGAACCCCAGCCCAAAAGGGGTTTGCTCGCAAAACCCCCCTTCCCGCATCTTACCACCTGTTGACCCCAGTTTCCCTGGGTGGCCCGTGGCCCAGGGAACCATCGGTGCCCAAAAGGCTCTTCTATGGGAGCTCAAAAGGGGAAAGGAGATAAAAAGGGGGGCAAAGAAGGTTTTTGAAAGTCTCTTTAAAGCGTTTGGGATACAACCCTACCCCGGGGAGGAATTTCCAGGGGACCTGAAAATGGCCCTGTGTGCACAAAGGCGCCAATTTGAAAAGGTCAACAGGCCTGCAGTGTTCAGAAGGGGGGCCCGAAAGTCACGGGCAAACAACCCCCCCGAAAATATATTGTTTTTTGTCCCCCCAAGTCAGCGAACTTTCTTTGGCAGTTGGACTTTTCACCATTCCCATTCAATAGTTCAGACTCCCCCCCCCACCCCCCCCCCCATCCCCCCATCCCCCAGGGGGATAAAACATGGAACACCCGATCCGATGGAAAAACCCCCCACCACCCCAAATATTATGAGTTAACTTCTGGGGAAATGTTAAAATTTTACTTGCGAGATATAATTATTTTGAGTAAATATTTTGCAAAAGTTTCCCAAACACTGAAGGTGCGGGACGAAAACTCATGCGGAAAAACCGCCAACAAGCTAGCCCCTGTACAACCCCGGTGGTGTTGGGCCAGCCCCAATTTACGCAAAAATAAACATGGGGGGGGGGGTAGTGTAGTTGTCTGTGGAATGTTTTTGTTTTTTTTTTTTTTTTTTTTTTTTTTTTTTTTTTTTTTTCGTCATAGGACTTTTTGTATTCGGCAGATTTATGTGGCAGTTTATCACTGAAATGTTTGGTGATGCAGACAAAAGATTATAAGTACCAGCCCCCGTGGGGTGGTTGCATCGCGGATGATGGCTGGGAAAAATCGGTTCAAACCCCAGGGAGGTGGGTTTTTTTTCACCCCGTGGTGCTCCCCCGATTGATGTGCTTTGGCTAAATGGGGAGACGGGACACACATCGGTATCCATTCAAGGAGTGTTTTTGGGGTGTGCTGAAAATTACTTGCCCAACGCAAGGGTTTTGATTCTACCCGGTTAATCCCGGGATTCATTGTGATGGTTAACCCCAGGATACAATGACGGGAAAAGATAGAGTACAGCCTTGTCCGCCCCAAAACCAAAATGGGACCTCCAGGGCGCTCTCATCGCATTGTCACGTCATCTTCCCCCATAAACCATCAAATAGACAAAAAATCTCAAAGTGGTTCATCCCCTGCTCTCGGTGATCAGTTTTTGATGCCCTCCCTTCTGGTTGGGGGGGTTTGGGGTCAATGCTCTGTGGGCATTTCATGGGGGGATTGTTTTGGGGGACTGGGGCGGCCCCCCTGGGAGGGAAACGTCCCCCTCATCTGGCCCGGCCCCAAACCCTTTATTGTCTTTAAATAGGGGGTTAGAGGGGGTCCCCTAATTTTTAAAATAAAAACACCCCCTGAAACCCCAAAGTGCTAGCCCCCTTGGGGGTTTCCCCCCTTGTGTGTGGCCCCCTGGCGCCAAAATTTGATGTTCCCGCGGATTGGACGGGGAAACTGTGACAGACAAACCTGGGTGGGGCCTTGAAAAGGGGGAAATTCTAAAGGCGGCGTGGGAGTAATCCCCAAAAAAACTGGAGATGGGGCAGAAAAAAAAAAAAAAAAAAAAAAAAGGATTTAAGTCTCTTCCCCTTTTTTCACGGCTGCAGTCCCATGTTCACTTTTATGAAAAGTGGGTGACGGGGGCCAATAGCCCGGTTGGTTAAAGTTTGGGGACGTCATCTGGGGCCCTGGGTTTGAATCATGGTGGGGGCCCCGGTGGGTAAAGGGGGGGAATTTTAAGATTCCCAGTCAAAAAGTGCAACCGCTATTTTCTAAACCCCCCCCTGTGTTAATGCAAGAAAAGATAAAATTACCCGAAAAGACCCTGAACCAGTCGGGTTTCGGGGGGTTTTGGAAACAAAACATCCCAGCTGAAACCCCCCCCAAAACGGAGAATGGCTCCTACAGGCGGGTAAAAAGGTAAACACTAAAAACCCCCCGTGTGAACGAGGAAGCAAAGAAAATGAAAGGGGCTTAAAGTGTATTTAAAAGTGTATAACTGTTTTTACCCCATCGTGTGGGCAGCCATGCTCTGTTTTCAGGGGGGTGCATGCTTAGAATTTTGCCCCATACCCCCCCAAAATGATCTTTAAGTGTGTATTTGGTTTTGCTTTTACACACAAGGGATTTTGGACAGGGTCACGTGTTTATGTGGAAAAGCAAAAAGTCTCCCTCGTAAAACCCCAGATGTACCAACTGGGGTCAAAAAACAGGGGAAAATCACAGTTGACCATTCAGCCACGACACCCGTTAGATTTTTAAACTTGCCCATAAACTTCCCCCGGACACTTTTTTTTCCCCAAGGAAATCAAGGGGGGGGTTTACTTGTTTTTATTTTACTTGGACTGAGCAATAATGTGGGTGAACTGGTCTTTTTATCTTATTTTCAGTGTTTTTAACTTGAGTTAATTTTGCTTAGACTGAGAGAGACACGTGTGAACTGGGTTTTTCTCCGTTTGTTACGTTTATTTTTGACAAATTGTTTTTCCTTTGAGGTTTTCGAAAGACAGGTGTTCAGCCCTGTACGGCCCCCTTTTGGGAGGGGGTATAAATTGGATTGTGGCTTATGTTTAAAAGTGTGTTGGGGGTTAAAAGTGTGAGTGTGCAGTGAGTGTGATGGAGTTAACACAAGTTCTTATATTGATGTGCCATGTATGGTCCCGAATTCTTCTGTGTCTGTTGTAGATTTTCGGTTTTTGTTTTTAATTTTTTTGTACATCCCGCCTCCCCCCCAGCAAATCCTTTTGACCCCGGGAACTTGGAATGAAGTCTATTTGTTTTTTTCTTTTTGTTTTGTTAGTTAACATTATTATTCTAAAAAACATGATTTTATATGTTTTTTCACAGGGGTCTTCACGTGTAGGTTGGAGGGCCCCTGTGGGTTTACCCTCTTATCCCCAAAGCAAAGCCATCGAGTTCTTTGAAACCGAAGGTAAAACATTTAGATAACGTTAAACGCGGCAAAATGTGATTTGATTTCTTTACTTTTTTTTTTGTTTTTTTTATGCAGTGTTTTGTTTAAGGACAAAAAAAAAGGAAAGGGAACAGAAGAAAACGTGTGTGTGGTGTGTGTGTGTTTGTTGGGGATGTGTGTGGTTTTGTGTCCCAAAAATTTAATTTTGACCCAAAATTAACCCTTTTTTTTAAGGACAAGAAAAGCATTTTTTTTTGGTTAAGGAAGTGGTGTTAAGGATAAAATAAAGACATAGAAAATTAAGGACATATAAACCCCATGAAGGGCATTTAAATGAGGAAAAAAGCTTTGGCTAAGAAGATGCTGTAGTAAAGGAAAGACTACAGTTAATGCAAGTGCTGTGGCTAGGGGCAAAGTGCAATATAAGGATTTGTATAATAAGGGGCTTTTATGGTAAGGAAACACTGTAGTTAAGGACATGCCCCTTGAAAGTACTTTGCATTTTAAGGCATAAGCTTAAGAAAGGACATATGGGAAATTTAAGGCAAAACCCAAAAGGTTTTAAAGACAAGCTTGTGCGAGGACAAAGCCCTATTGGGGCTTTTTTAGGGGGAAAAAAACTTTGGCTGAAGACAACCCCCCAAGGGCAATTCTTGCATTTTTTTAAGGACATTCACTATTTTTAAGGGCAAAGCTTTTGAGGGATACCATGTGAAGACATGTAATGTTAAGGGGTTCACTGTGTTTTCCTGGTTGAAGGTGTAAGGAATGTTAAGGGCTGTTTTTTCCCGTGATTCTCCTGGGTTTTTAAGGTTTTTTAAAAGGGAAATTTTTAAAGGGGGGTTATTTGGGGTTTTTTCCTTGTGCAGGTTGGGAAGTTAAGGCCTGTTCACCTGTGAGTTTTTCCCGGTTTTTGACGGTGAATGTAAGGGTGTGTTCACCGTGACGTTTCTCCCGGGGTTGACAGGGGTAAGGTAAGTTTAGGACGTGTTTTACCCTTTACATTTCCCGGGTTGACAGGGGTAAAATTAAGGACGCTGTTCACTGTTTTTTCTTGGGGTTTACGGTAAGGTAAGTTAAGGAGTTTCACCTGTGACGTTTTCCCGGGTTTTTACAGGGTAATGTTGGAGGTTCACCCGGACGTTTCTCCTGGTGTTACAGGGGTAATTGGAAGACGCTGTTCATGTGGGTTTCCGGGTGACAGGGTTGGGAATTTAAAGACGCCCCCGTGTTCAGGGGTTGGGCGTTTCACCATTTTTTGGGGTTGACAGGTGTATGTTAAGCCTGTTACCCTTTATTTTTCCCTTTGGGGTTTTGGGCAGGTTAAAAATTTAAGGACGCTTTCCCGTGACTTTTCCTGGTGTTTACGTTGAATGTTTTTGGAATGTTCACCTGGGTTTCCCCTGGGGTTGACGGTGTAATGTTAAGGCCTGTTCACCTGGGACGTTTCTCCGGGGTGACAGGGGAATTTTTAAAGGGCCCAAAAAAAGTTTTTCCCCGGTGGCGGGTTTTTTTTAAAAAGGGGTTTAATTTTTTCATGGGGTTTCGTGTGGAAAATTGGGGTTCCCGTAGCCCGGGGGCGTTTAAGTTTATTTACTTACTTTTTTTTTACGGGTAAATTGGCCGCCAAAATTTTTTTGTTCTTTTAATGGGGAAATTTTGGGAAATTTTTTTTTGCAGGGAAGTTAAACGGGAACTGTGAGTTTTTGGGTTGGGGGTTAAAGTCCCCATTTTCTTGTTGGGTGTTTTTTCTTTTTTTTTTCTTTTTTTTTTTTCTTTTCTTGCCCTTTTTCTTTTTTTTTTTTCCCCGGACTTTTCCCCCTTTTTAAATGTTTTTTGGGGCTTTCCTTTCTTTTTCCTTTTCATTTTTTCTTTTTTCTTTTTTTTTTAAAATTTTCCTTCCCCTTTTTGTTTCTCCTTCATTTTTAAAATTTTTTTTTTCCCTTTTTTTTCCTTTAGGGTTTTTTCTTATTTTTTTAAAAACCCTTTATTTTTTCCCTGTTCTAAAATTTGAATTTTTTATTTTTTTTTTTTTAAAATTTTACCTTCTTTCTTTTTTTTGAATTTCTTTCCCTTAAAATTTTTTTGAATGTTTTTTCGTTTTTCTTTTTTTTACTTTTTTTTTTTCTTTCTTTTAATTTTTGTTGGGTTTTTTATTTTTCCCTGTTGACTTTTTTGGAAAATTTCTTTTTCTTTTTTGCTTAATTTAAACCTTTAATTATTTTCTTTTTTCGTGTTTTTAAAACTTATTTTCTCCTTTTACATTTTTATTTTTCCTGTTCCCCTTCATTTTCTTTTCTTATTTTTTGGACCTTCACTTATTTCCCCTTGTTTTAATTAAGGATTTTGGACACTGGACCTAATTTTTTTTTACTTGGTTTTTTGTTCCCCACTTTCCCCCTTGTAATTATTTGGGGTTTCCTTTTTTCTCCAAAAACCTTCCTTCCTTTCCGGGGGTCTTCTCCTCCCTTTTCCTCCGCCCTTTCCCCCTTCGGGGTCTTTTTGGGGCTTTCCCCCCCTTTTTGGGGGTTTTTCTTTTTTCCCCTTTTTTTTTTTTTTTTGTTTTTTTTTTTTCCTTTTTTTTTTTTTTTCGAATTTTTCCCCCTTTTTTTTTTTCTTTGAGTCTTTTTTTTTTTTTCTTTTTCTTTTAAAATTTTTTTTTTTTATTTTTTTTACTTTTTTTTTCTCTTTTTTTTTTTTTTTCCCCTTTTTTTTTAATTTTCGTTTTTTTTTCTACTTTTTTTTTTCTTTTTATTTTTGGGGCCCCCCCCTTTTATTCTTTTTCTGAATTTTTCTTTTCCCTTTTTTTTTTCTTCTTTTTTTAACATTTCTTCTTCTTTTTTCTTCCCCTTTTTTCCCGTTTTATTTCCCTTTCTTTTTTTCCCCTTTTAAATTTTTTTTTCTTCTTTATTTTTTTTCCCCTTTTTTTCTTTTTTTTTAAAACTTTTCCTTTTCCCCTTTATTTTTGCTTTATAATATTTTATTTTTCTCTTCTTCTCTTCATCTTTTCCCTTCCCCTCTTTTATCTTTTCTCTCTTCCCCCTCTCCCTTTTTTTTTTTTTCCCTTTCCCCCCCTTTTTTTTTTCTTCTCTCCCCCTCCCCCTTTTTTAATATTTATTTTTTTCCCTTTTTTCCCCCTTTTTCTTTCCCTTTTCTTTTTTCCCCTTTTCCCCCTTTTTCTTTTTCTTAAAAAATTCGATTTTTTCTCTCTCTCTTTTCTCTCTCTTTTTTTTCTCTCTCCTTTTTCGTTCTTCCCTCCCTTAATATTGATTTTCCCCCTTCCCCTCTCTTTCCTTTTCCCTTCTGTAAATATTCTTTTTCCTTCTTTCTCTTCTTCCACTTTTCCCTCCCTTTTTTTTCTTTCCCTTTTGCTCTCTGTTCCCTTTCTCCCTTTTTTTCCTTTTTTTCCCCTTTTTCCCTTTTTCTTTGTTTTCGACCCCTCTCTCTTTCCCCCTTTCCCCCCTCTCCCTTTTTTTGTAATATTGATTTTCTCTTTCTTCTCTTTTTTCCTTTTTTTTTTTTTTTTTTTCCCCTCTTTTTCTCTGTAATATTGATTCCCCCTCTCTTCTTTCCCTCCCCTTCCCCCCTTTTTTCCTTTGTAATTTATTTTTTTCCTTTCTCCCCCTCTCTCCCCCTTTCTTTTTTTTTCCCTTCTTTCCTCTTCAAAATTTATCTCTCTTTTTCTTTTTTTTTTCCCAAAACCCTTTTGTTTTTTTTCCCCCCCCCCCCCTTCCCCTTTTTTTTAAAAATTTTTTTTTTCCCCGTCCCTGGTTTTTTTGCCGTTTTCCCATTTAAAAAATTTTTGTAAAAATTTTCCCGGGGTTTTTTTTTGAAGGAAAACTTTTTAAATTTTTTGTGATACACCCTTGTTTCAGTGCATATTTATAAACCCCGGGAAAAAAGAAAGTTTACATTTTGACCTGGTGCCACAAACGGGTCGTTAAAACATAATGAGGTTCCCCTTTTTTGGATGCCCCTTAGGATGATTTCCCCTGGGGGGCGAGCTTTTCCCGATTTATGCCCCCATGTGTTTTGGGGTTTTGTTTTTTGCAGGGGCCCGGCCTGGTTTTTCATTTTATAAGTTTTAAAGCTTTTTTTATTTTTTTTGTTTTTTGGGGGGATTGGGGGGGGGGGGGTTGTGTGTTTTGTTTTTGTTTGTTTCTTTTTGTTTTTTTTTTGGGGGGGATTAGTTTCGTGTTTTTTAGAAAAAAGGGGGTGAGATTTTTTTCAAGAAAAGGCTCAGCAACAAAAAAAATGTATAAAAAAAAAAATTTAAAAATTTAAATTTGTATCCCTAGTAGTTGGTTTTATTGTGTGTGTTTGTTTTTTGTCTTTTTTTTGGATACTTTTTTCTTTGAAATGAAAAGAAATGGCAACTGTATAATTTGTCTTTGTTGTGAAGCATAATGTATGAAGTTCAGGATCCATTTTTTTGTTTATTAGACACACATTCAAGAACAACTGATAGATTTTTTTTTTAGACATTGTTTATTAGACACACATTCAAAGACAACTGATACATTTTTTTTTTTTTTTAGACAGAAGTATGACATGTTTATTCCAGACTTTTGTGTGTTTGGAAAAAAAAATGTGGATGCACACTTGATGTGCAGTATAGGAGAGGATTTTTTTTTTCCCCCATCTCGCCCCCTTCCTGACCCCTCCTTTGCAAAGAAGGCTCTTTTCTTCTCAGTCAGTTCCGCCCTTGGGGATGCTGGGGGTCTTTCAGTATAAATAGCATCCCCGCCTTCTGGAAATTCTGTGCTGGAAATTTCCTCTTTTCTGTCACTCTCTTTGTTTCTGCCCTTTTTTTTCTTCTTCTCTTGTTGCCCGTCCTTTTTCTGTCTTCCCAAGCCGTTCCCCTATCTTTTTAAAGCAGCCTTGACACTGTTTTCTCGTTTCACCAGTCTGTGATGCCCCTGTCTGTGCTTTTTTCTCTGGCGATTTGGTAGTGAGATGTAAACACTGGGATGGGCACTAGCTGCCCATTCTGCAGTGTTATGTGCCTACATGGCCTTTTTTATGTATTTTTTGTTTGGCTTTGAAGTATTGTTTTTTTTCCTTTTTTACGATTTTTTGTAATCTGGGGATGATAAATTAAGCGGAAGGTCTGGTGTCCTCAGCATGGCCTAGTCTTATTTGCCATAAGTTTTATTTGCTTTAAATGGTTGGGATATTATGTCATGAACTGTGTTTTGTGGATTTGTCTTCATGATTTTTCGTAGATGTGAGAGTCTTGTGTTAACCCGGTTGAGTATTTGTTTAGTTTGACAGTCCTCATATGGCCCTGTGCAGTCTAAGCAACAAGAACAAGTTCTCAATCATTGTATGGGAGAATTGTAATACATATTCTTTCCACACTTTGGAATGGCTGTGATGGCAGTCTCTCCATTTCAGGTTCATTTTGGGATGTAAATTTCATGTAAATGTTCACTGGGGACTGTAAAGTTCATGTGAATATTCAGTAAGACTACTTAAACAGTGATCTAATAGGGAAATAGAGATTTTTCTAAACAGCGAGGTATTGTTGGTTGTTGTTGTTGTTGTTGCTCCATTTCCAGGTCAACATTCCAGTCTGTATTGTGGACATTTTTTTTAATGCAATATTATGCTGTGGGTGTATGTTTTTTTATAGACCATAAAGCAACACTTTTTTTCCCTAACTTCAACCCAAGCACCCCTGTAGTGCGATTAATAAGCGGCATAAATCTGTCTGAACAAAGCTGTGAATTGTGTCAAGGAGCTCCATCTGGATGATGCTGTTTTCTTCAAATGCAATGACCTGCTCTTATGATTGGTCAAACAAAAATGTGCTCTATGATTGTTCAAAACAAAAACCCACTCTCTCATTGGTCAAACAAAAAGCCGCTCTATGATTGGTCGCACAAAAACACGCTCTGTGATTGGCATTGTGAGCCATCAAAGGAAATAGCATTGTCTGCTTGAGGCTCACTGGATTATTTGAATGTATCGCTTTTTCGTTTTTCATCTTTCTTGTGCCTTTTAATGTGCTGCACCTTCTGTATTGTTAAAATCAGTTGTTTTTAATGCTTAGGGTGCACCTTATAATTCCAAGCACCTTGTAGTCTGTGAAATATGGTATATTTGATTTTTATGACTGATTGCTGATTGTGCTTTGGGAATATTTTATTGCTGATTTTTGTTGTTTTTGTTGTTGTTTGTTTTTTAATCTGATTGCTTTTGCAGAAGAATATATGAAACTTCACAAGAATCATATCAGATCATAATTATTTAGTTTTATGTGAATATATTGGGAAGTATCTTTCTTAATTGTCTGAAGATAATATGATCTGCCCCTTTTTTCTTTTTCTTTTTTTTTTCTTTTTTTATTTTTTATTGCATGTCTACATATCAAGTTTTAAATTGTTTGCTAGAAACATATCAAATCATGATTAGTTTAATTTTATATGGACATATAATGAAGTGATTTTCAATCTTGTATGAATATGGCAACATTTGCCTTGTTTAGAAAACTGTGTGTACATATCATGTTTTACCTTTCTAAACTGCTTGAACATATCGGTGTTTGACTTTCTACACTGTTCAGAGATGTGTGTTTTTGTGTTTCTTACATCTCACTCATGAAAGATTTGTTTCTTTAACATGAAAAGAAAGGTTGTACAAACTCTCAGAGGATTCTCTCTCCATGTATGTTTTTTTGTGAATTGTTAATTAAATGTAAAGATGTTTTATAATTAACTCTGTGTGTGTGTGTGTGTGTGTGTGTGTTTGTGTCATATTTTGAAGCATATTTTTCAATGGAAATGTGGAAACAGATTCTTTTGTTTTTTTCAAGCAGCATATAAGCGGTTATTTTATAAACGTACCAGATATATTTATCATAAAGGAAATTGCTTTGATATTTTTAACATATCTTTGTTTTTTTCAACACCATTACAAGGTCATACTTGATTCTTTTTAATGTTTTAAAGTTTGTAAGGCTTTGTTAATAAATTTATTTGATTTTATCCCCTTTTATTTTAATGCTTTATCTACTTTCATCTCTTGTTTTTTATCACAATATATCCAGGAGTTCTGTGTATCTGAAATAAGCATAGCTTCAGTATAGAATATGTAAAATACAGAAATAATATATGTATGCATTTTTGTGTTGATGTGTTACAAGAGTTCTCAGACAAAACAGAAATCATGATAATACATTTGTACAGTTTGGATCACTTTGTAAAACACAGTAATTCTCTGTCTGTCTGTCTGTTTCTCTCTCTCTCTTCTAGAATTGTGCTCATGATTATTTGTAATGCCCCTGTGCCCCAAGGGCTTCATTGCCATTCTCTCTGTCTGTGTCTCTCTCTCTCTCTCTGACTCTCTCTCCCTCTCACTCCACCCCTCTTTCTCTCTCTTTTCTATCTCCCTCCTCTCCGACTGTCTCTCTCTCCTCTCTCTCTCCACCAACCCCTTTCTCTTTCTCTGTGTCTCTGTCACTGAAATGTTTTGTCTCCGTGGCTGAAATGTTTTGTCATTGTTTGGTTGATTGATTGATAAACAGTGAAGGCTTCCAGCTTCATGTTTGATCTCATTTTATACTGAATATCTGCAGATTTAGGTAAAAGGGAGTAGTGGGATGTTTTTGTCGTTTCTTGTGTTCTCCACCCCCTGCATACCTTCCACCCCCACCCCCACCCACTTCCACACACTGTCTCTACAACCCCCCCACCCCCCATCCACCCACCCCCACACACCCACACATTGTCTCTACAACCCCCCCGCCCCTCCCCCCCACCCACACACACACACACCCCACCCCCTCCCTGCACCCATTACCCCAACTCCCACCCTTCACACACACACACACACTTCCACACATCGTTCCTACCATCCCCCACCCCCACCCCCAACCCCCCACCCTCACACACACACACACTTCCACACATCGTTCCTACCATCCCTCCACCCCCACCCCCAACCATCCACCCTTCACACACACACACACACTTCCAAACATCGTTCCTACCATCCCCCCCGCCCCCCCACCCTCACACACACACACTCCCAAATATTGTTTCTATCATCCACCCACCCCCCACCCCCACCCACTTCCACACATTGTCTCTACCATCCCCCCCACAACCCACTCCCACCCCTCACACACACACACTCCCACACATTGTCTCTACCATCCTCCCCACACCCCACTCCCACCCCTCACACACACACACTCCCACACATTGTCTCTACCATCCCCCCACACCCCACTCCCACCCCTCACACACACACACTCCCACACATTGTCTCTACCATCCCCCCCACACCCCACTCCCACCCCTCACACACACACACTCCCACACATTGTCTCTACCATCCCCCCCACACCCCACTCCCACCCCTCACACACACACACACTCCCACACCTTGTCTCTACCATCCCCCCGCCCACCCCCAACCCCCCACCCTGACACACACACACTTCCTCACATTGTCTCTACCATCCCCCTCGCCCCCCTCTCACCCCACCGCATTCATCACTTTCCCTTCTTTTTTCCTTATCTTCAAGTTATGTTCACTCAGTAAAAGACTTTAAAGTGGCAGGGAGAAAACGAAGAGAAGTGTATCAGCAGTCGTGGTGTTATGATTATGTCAGCATTAACCCTTTCATTGCCAAACTCACATTTATGCAGCAGCTAGGTAGAGGATCCATGTCACTGAAGGGTGACCAGATCATGGGTCTGTTATCCATGAACCTACTGCTCTTTATGTTTGGTGGTAGGATAGGACATATTTTATACGCATCACAGGGGGAATCCCCAGCTGTTCTTAGGCACCATATTTTCTGTGTTTATAGTACAAGGGAATTTTGCACTCTGAATTGGCTGGCGGTGAAATGGTTAAGATGAAGGATGGGAGGGAGGGATGGGGACGGGGGTTGTGGGGAGGAGACTAGAAAATGTAGATGAGTATGCACATGACACTGTTTTTCTGCTCACATGATGATTTCATTTGAAATTTCAGTTTGTGTGTTGTTTTTTGTATTCATTTTTCGGGGGGGGGTTTGTTTGTTTGTTGGGTTTTTTTTGTTGGGTTTTTTTTGGTCTTTTTGTTTGTTTGTTTTTTTGTTGTTGTTGTTTTTCGGGGGTACTGATTTCAAATAAATGAGTGCAGTATACTCACTGTATTGTATCCTAGGAACAAAACAAAACAAAAAATGATAAAGAACCAAGCAAGAAAATCAAAGTATGGCCTATAAAATATTTAGGAGGCATGTAAGAACATTATTTTCATTGTGTCATAAATCCAGAATGTGTGTGCCTGCATGTGTGTGTGTGTGCACGAAAAATTGGATTCTGTCTCACATATCCACTGGAATTATGTACAACCGCATGCTTGAATATATACTTGAATTTCACTCATGATTGTGTGTTAACCTACAAAGCCCTTATGCAGGCATGCACACAGACACATGCAAACACACACACACACACACACACATACACACACACACACACACACACACACACACACTCAAATCTGTCATGAATTTTAACACTACACCATTTCTTACATTCTCTCATATTTTGCCCTGCTATTCATCATATATAATGTATTGATCTGCATTGCACAATATATCTCATCTTCAATGTTACCAGGGTTTTTGCTGTGATTGAGATTCCATATCTGTTCAACATGATATAAATGCTGAGTAGCTTTGTATGTAAATACATTAATTCTTAAACTTCTGCTTCCAAGCTGTGTGTATTAGTATGAGCATGTGTGCCCTGTTTTGTGTTTGAAATTGGGGGTCAACCAACTTCATTCAGTGTGAACATTGATTTGAGATTCACTATTTCAGGCCTAGCTTTATACAGAGAGAACACTGATAAATGATTGAACTTTCACCCTAACATTCCCTTTCTTTGTTCTTTATCTTTCTTCTTTCTATCTTTTTTTTTTCTTTCTTTTTTTTCTCTTTTGCCTGTTATTTCTGTTCTATTGTTTGTTTTTCGTGTGTGTTTCATCAGTGCAACAATGTAATGTTTTTATCAAAAAAACATTCCCATTTTCAAAAATGTACCATGACTGATACAGCATTTGTGCGTCAATATTAAATATCATGTTTTGTGTATCATTGGTGTTTTTAGTCAGTGATGTGAGAAAGAGAATAATGTGCTTCTTTTTCTGAAAATCGTGAATCATAGAAACATTGGTTAATGGACACACACTTACATGCAATCATGCATGCACAAAAACGTGGATTCACACACACACACACAAACACACATACACATACATGCATACACAAATGCATACACATGTATGCATAAGTATCCGAATGCGCACACAAATTTATACACACGATTGCTTACTGAAACAAATTCTTATTTATACACACATACCCATGCACACACATACATATATGCACTCCCATGTATGCATAAAGATCCAAATGCATACACATACAGTATACAGATGCACATGAATACATACAAATCCAAATTTATACGTACACACACACACACACACACACACACAAAATTCCCCTTGACATGGGCCAGAGGTCTGATCAATAAAACATTTGTGCGCACACACACACACACACACACACACACAGCTAGATTGTGTTGCAGTTGTAAATATTGGAAGATGAAATCCATCCGCTTGATCATTGTGTTAAATATAACATCATAACTGAACAATTTTTAAGGATATTCAAAATTTGATTAGCACAGGCAATATTTCCAGTCCGTTGGTGCTAAAAGATGATTTATACCTTCAAACATGGTAGCGAAACTTTGTTTGGATGTTGCTCAAACTTATGATGTTAATTGATTATTTACTTATTTATTAATTGTGTCTTATAAACCTTAATATTCCATGACAATAAAATTTGTTCTCACTAAATATCAACACACAAACACACACACACACACACACACCTTTACAGATACACAAGAATCTAATCAATCTATCCATCCATTTGTACACAAACATTTTGATATGCACATGGCGCATGCAAGTATCATGTTCTTATTTGTTCTTCTGTTACATAACCAACATGAATTTGGATGGCCGTGGTTGGCCTGTGCTGGGCATTCTCCATGTTTCCTTCATCATCTGTATCCTCATATGAACGAAAGGATCTTTAATGTGCACATGTAATCTCCTGCATGCATAATCACATGTTTAGGGGACCGAGGCACTAGCACATCTGTACATGTTGACCCTGGGAGAACCGAAAAGTCTTCACCCTTAACCCACCAGATGCAGCAAAACTGGGGATCGAACCAAGAACAGTGGCAAGAATCTAGTGCCTTGACCATTCGGGCAACACCTGCATAGCTACATACACACACAATTCAAAATGGAGGAAATCTATCATATTTTTTAACGTAAAAAAAGGAAGAAAAGAAATGAAAGAGACATCCATCAAAGCCAGTTGGATTTGTGGGCCAGTGGTAAAGTCCTTCCATTGGGTGGAAGAAGTTGTTGAAACTACCTCATGATAATTTTTAGTGATGAAAAAAAAAGACCTATTTAATTAAATTTCTCAAAAGCTGTTTTCAGTGCAGCTCCACAAGCTGTAAGCAAGCTACCAATGGCTGCAGTGCCAGTCGTCCCAGCAAGCTAGAGCCAATGCCAGCTCTGAACACCACACAATGCTGTTTCAAGCCCACAACTCTCTAACTAACTCTGTAACTGAAAACATATTTTCCAATGTTGCTACTATAATGTTGCTTCTGAATTTTGTCAGTACTGTTACAGGTGACAATGTTAGTTTGTGGATCAATAAAGAAACATGCTTTATCAATGTCATCAACATTATATATTCTATACGCTTGTGTCAAGTCACCTCGTACCCTTCTTGCTTTAAGTTAAACTGGGGAGCTCAAGATATTTTTGCCGTTCTTCATAAGAAAAATCCTTCATTTCATGGACTAATTTTGTTGCTCGTCTTTGTACACCTTCGATTGCAGCAGACTGATGCTTTAATTTTGGGAACCAAACAGTGTTTACATACTCTAATACTGGTCTTACCTGTGCTTTATAAAGTCTTAAAATGCACTGCTGCCCAGAAACGTGAAGAAACCGTGAGAATGGGATGATGGCAGGATTTTTTTCCTCTCTCTGGATTTTATTAGTGGGTCCTCTCCTCCACATGTTTGAAAGCGGCATTATTTTCCTGGTTTTTTTGTTGTTGTTTTTTTTACGATCAGCCTTGGAATTCTGTTGATGACGTTACTCTCGTGAACACTTCTGTTAAACAGTGCTTCATGACAATAACAAGATTACGGTTATAGAGCAAGAACAAAAATATCTAAACGACAGAAACAAAGTGAGAAATAATCAGATGAAGAAAGGAAAACGTGAAATGTAATAATCAGTCCGATTTGCAAAACAATGACATGAATTACGCATGCGGCGACGAAAACCGAAAACACCAAGGAAGATAAAGCACATGGAGGTGAACTGCCGCCCCTTTGAAGGGAAGCTACTCTTACACAGAAAAACAAACCAAGCCTTGCTGTTGTAAAGATGTCTCATCGTTTGATCCAAAGGTAAGACTTTGTGTTGACTCCATCAGTCCGAAGAAGTATACGGTAATGTCCGAAGTATACGAAGTACCTGAATGTTTTATCTTTGTTTAATCCCTGAATTTCGTGTTCTGAAACGTGTTTGATTTGCTTGTAAAAATGTGACAGATTTTGTGTCATTATGATCAACAGCAGACTTAAGTAATGATATCAGCCATATGAGTCACTGGTGATCTATCAAACATTTCTCCGTTTATGTACATGTATGTTCTTAAAGCAGTATGTACGTATCGCGAAATAATCATCGTGTTAAAATGAGTAGATTGTATAATTTCATGACCCCCCCCAAAAAAAAAATCATAATATTAATAAGGATCCCTTTTGTATACTCTCTCTCTCTCTCTCTCTCTCTCTCTCTCTCTCTCTGTACACAAGGGTATGTAATAGGTCATATTCAAGCATGCTGAAGATAGAATATGCCAATTTAGGTCATGTTGTAGAACAGTAGATAAATAAATGAAATTATTGAAAATTAAACTTGTGCATGTTAATTGTTGTGCTGTGTTGCTCCTTTAGTGACTGAATTTACAATGATATAAATGTCCAAGTTCTACCAAGAGATTATCATTGACTTGTTGAGCAGTATATCATGGGTGATTTTCTTATGGTCAGAACTTCATTACAAAGAAAAACAGTATCTGAAAGTTTTGTCTCGGAATAACACCAGGAAAACCATTTCCAAAACCAACTATAGATATGTATGAAGTATATACACAAGCAGGTTTAGCAAATTGAATTTATAGTTTATGGCCTGATTTTTCTGCAATAAAATGAAGAAAGTGTTTTTTCTGGAATGTTTGACTTCATTCTGTAAAACTTCTATAGAAAATACAGCAAATGCAGCCCATGCTGTGTGTTTGTGTGAAAACTGTGCATATAATTATGTATACTGTACTTAAGTAGTAGAGGTACCTTTACAAGTTTTATTAGTAATACTTATTATTCAACTACTTTTCACATTATTTGATATTAGACAAACATTTTTTGTGTGTGAGTATACTTGTGGATTGTAGATAGATAGATAGATAGATACTTAACACTGATCTATGTATCATTAACTTTGTAACAATCACCAGTCACTTCTGAACAGGCCGTGCAGTGACGATGAGTCGTTTGAACAAGTTGACATTGTTCCCACCAACCTCCCTCCCCCCAATGTCGACCTCAACTCCTACGTCCCTGTCAGCCCACGAACCTCACCTTTGACCCGCGAGCAGTTTGAGTCCATGCTCGACAAGGATGGGCGACTGGTGAGCGAACATCAGCTGCGAAAGGCCGTGTTTCTGGGTAGGTGCTTGTGATGATGATGACGTTGATGATAACAATAATAATAATGATGATGATAATTATGATGATGATGATAATAATGATGATAATGATGATACATCAATAATGCTTTCAAACGTTTCAAAGCTCTTTACTATTGACAGTGATACATTAGAGATAACGAATACGCACATGTGCGTACATGTACGTGCACACATATACACACACATGCATGCACACACATGCACACGCACATGCACTAACTCACTCAGGACGACAAGTTTTCTCCCTTGCTTTTCCCCACAGACGGCCCATTTGTAAGGGTTAGGAAAAAAATTACAAAAAATACAAAATACTGTGTAAGAAAATGAAACTTTCAGAACTGGTTTATTCCGTGTAAAAAAATCAAATTTCTCATCTTATTTTTACAGTTTTGCCATATGTAGAAAATACTGCCAATTTTTCACCCGAATCACCATACCCATGCTCGCTTTCTGCATTAAATTCGCTTTCTTCTTCGTCATCATCCACCTCTTCAATGTCCGACCCTTCAGTTTGTAGCATTTCAAGTACTTCGGCAACCCTAAAACATTGCCATCACTGCCTTGTTCGCTTCACAACATTCCAAGAAGAGGCCGCTTTGCTAACAGGCTGGCACGCGAGCAGATGACCGGTCAGTGACTTTGTCAGCGTGTGTGCGAGACAGGCCACACATCCCATATTAACCAATCATACTGTTCGATTGTGGAGTGACCCAGAATAGCGCACTCTGCTTGGCTAATCACAAAATCACTTGTACAGCGCATGATGGAATTTTACTTTCGGAGAATGCTATTCCATTCCTTCGTCCGAAACCGAATACGATTTGTGTAGGAATGCGTGAGCATTCCTTCGTCCGGAAAGAGCTAACGCAGTGAAAGAAATACTCATGGATCCATGAAATACACACCTGGAATGGAGTGCTTTAATTATGTAGAGACTGCTTGAAAGGGAATGTTTTTAGATTTGTGTTTCGTGAAGACTTTGTTTATGTTGACAGTCCTGTTGCTTGCTTTTTCTTTTTCTTTCTTTTTTTTTTTTTTTTTTTTTTTCTTTTTTTTTTCTCTCTCTCAACCCATCCTCACCCCCAACCTACTTTCCACTTCAGTCCACTCACCCACCCTCCACACCCATGAGTTTGCTGAAATGAATGAATTTGTGTGTCAGAATTACCTTATAGTTTTAACAGACTAACCCAAAGAGAAGCAGAATTTCTGTGTATGGGCTGCAACTCCCAGATTCTCTCATACATATGAGGGAGCTTTTATGTGTGTGACTATTTTTTAACCCCACCATGTAGGCAGCCACACCCTGATTTTGAGTGTTTGCCTGCTGGGTAAAGCCGTATTCTTGTGTTTCTATAATCCACCAAACACTGACATGAATTATATGGGATCTTTAATATGCTATTTGATTTTCTGCATGCATACAGTGAACTGAAGGGAATTGTGGCACAGGCAGGTCTCCATGTATGTTGACCTGGGAGATTGAAAATATGAGGACCCTAAATACTCCAGGCACTGATATCAGGATCAAACCCAGGACTGTCAGATTGAACGTCCAATGCTCTAATCTTACCACTTGGGTATTGCACCTATGTTGCTGCAAGCAATTAATTTTCAGAATTACTGAGACCAGTTGAAAATCAGGATTCAATCATTTAAATTGCAGTGTGACGTATTTGTTCAAAACACTGTTGGGAATCTGCTTCTCTGTGCTGACAAACCTCACACAACAGTCATGTGATCTGGACACAGAAGAAAAGGGACTAAACTCTGGAGGAAGTGTGGTCTTTCTGACGGTTGAAGATAATAACGACCAAGAGGAAGTAATGTCCTGTACAGCGGGGGATGTTACTGATTGGACAGTATCCTGTGCACTCCGTTACAGCATTGACAATATGTAGTATATGCTTGTATGATTGCCAGCTGTCAGTTTCAGCTCAAAATCTTTCTTCCAGTATGACAAGTAGAATTGTGCAATCAGTAACCATCTACCTGAAGATCTAGTCATCAGCCCCATCCACATGTAATATGCAGCTTATGTTCAAACGTGTGTGTGTGTGTGTGTGTGTGTGTGTGCGTGCGTGCGTGCGCGCGTGTGTGTGTGTGAGAGAGAAAGAGAAAGAGAGAGAGAGTTTGTGTGTGTGTGTGTGCATGCGTGCATGTGTGTGTGCGTGTGTGTGTGTGCAGTGTGTGCATGTGTGAGTATGCACAAGTTTTTATATTGATATGCACTTGTATGTATCCTAATTTCAACTGTATCTGTGTTTGTGTATGATTTTCGATTTATGCTCCTATCTTGTTATGTACTATCCCCCCCAGTATTCCTTGTGACCTTGGTACCCTTGGTAATAAAGACATATTCTATTTTATTCTATAAAAAGATGATGTAAAACTGGAAAGGAAGATGGAAGACATGATATTGTCATATTATTTTGTGTCACTAATTGAGAACAACTCCTTGGGTAGCACTATCAAAGAAAAGATGGAGACACCAGAGACATTTGACAGTTGGTGAGAAAAACAGTCATCAACCAACTCTGTGGGCTTTTTTAATGGAGTTTTTGTTTGAAATGAAAACTGTTATTGTTGTTCTTAATTCCTTTGCCTCTCCTTGCATACAGAGTCACAGTTATCACCCCATAGTCACGCTTACATACAGACACATTATGTGAGTCTGCATTCATTCGTTTGTTCTTTTGCTTAACGTCTATCCACATTTGTGATTTTAGACGAAGTGAATCTACATGAGTGTGTGTGTGTGTGTGTGTGTTGCTTGTGTGCAAGTGTATAGTATATGTGTTTGTGTGTAAATGTTTGAGTGCATGTGTGTTTATGAGCAAGTGTGTGTATGCTTACATGCAAGTGTGTGTGTGTATGTTCATTGTGTGCATGTGAGAGCATTTGCATATGCATACGCACATGCAAGTGTGTGTGCAGGTTCATATTTGTACATGTGTGTGTACATGTATGCACGAGAGTAAGAGTATGCTCGCAGTGATTTCCAAGACAGCACTTTCCAAATGGATTCATAAAGATGTATTGAACTGTATTGCATTATACTACATTCATGATCATTGTTCTTCTCTTTCAGGGGGCGTTCAGCCATGTATCCGCAAAGAAGTGTGGAGATTCCTCTTCGGTCTGTACCCTTGTACCTCCACTGCCAGGTGATTTTCTTTCTTTAATTTCTATACTGTTTGGAGTTCCCCACCCCCACCCCCTTTTCTCCATAGGGTATCAAGGGCTCTGTCAGTTATAAGTGGTGTCCCCCCCTTCTGGAAATTCTGTGGCTGGAGTTTCCTCTTTTCTGTCACCGTCTTTATTTCTGGCTTTGTCCTTTTCTTTCTGTGTCTCGTCCTTTCTTATTTTCTGCCTTGCTGGTTCATGCACCAATACTTTTTTTTCTTTTTTTCTTTTTTAATCTGCATAGCGTTGAATATCTTTTGTTTTTTACTGGACTTGATAATCAGGCATTTTTACAGTGTTGTTTTCTATGTTTGCACCCTGGATGTTTGAGTAACCCATTTTATGTATTAATTTATTCATAATTATGTTTATGCTTTTGTCAATTTTTTAAATCTAAATATCACAGTTTAGTACATTTCTCAATCCTCTGATGAAAAATTGAAGGAATGGAGATACATGTGTGTGTGACGACGTGTGTGTGTTTGTTGGTGAACGGCAGTGATCAGAGATCAAGGCCCTGTTCAGCATGGTGTTGTGTGTTTGGGGAAGTCACTCTACGCTGATTTTCCTCACTCCACTCAGGCATCAATCAGAACGGATACCTGGCTTTGGTTGGGGAAGGTTAAAACAGTTGAAGGAAATGATTGGGCCCCGCACATATTCCTGTGTTGAGCCCATCACACAGTGGATATGATGAATTCTGTCTTCCTTAAACTCACTCCGGACAAATAGTTCTCTCCCTTGCTTGCCCATGCAGGCGACCCATTTGTTAGGGTTAGGAGAAAAATCACAAAAAATACAAAACATAAAGCAACAGAATGAAACTCCTGTGCTGACCCCCTGACCCCTCTTCTAATGTCATGTGTATGCCCGCACCCCTCCCTCTCTTCACAGCCCTCAGAAGCTGAGTCACTGTCAGTACCTTCTTGCTGGTAGTTTTCTTCACTGCAGATGCTTTTTTCAACATCTTCATCATCCTCATCGATGTCAAAACCTTCAGTTTGAAGCATTTCAGTCACTTCAGCAGCAGTAAAAAGCTGCTATCATGATCTAGTTTGCTCCAAAAATTTCCACTTGTATCGCTTGCGACGCCATTTTCAATACATATGCAGACTAGCTTGTCATGTGGGGTACCAAGGTCAGTGGCTGGCTGTCGGGTGTATAGTCACGGAAACCTCACAAAGAAATTTTCCATTCGACCCATGACACGTTCACAATGCCTGATGTTACTGCGATTTTTATGCTACCCCATGAGGAAAATGTGGACAAATTTTTAATTGTCGAAACCACTATAGCGTTCCGTTGTCCAGAACACCTTACGTCAGGAATGCTATAACATTCCATCGTCGGGAGTGAGTTAATTTAACATCTTTTCACTTTGAGTGATATTAGACGTATGAATTATGTCTGTAACAGGCTGTGGGACCTTTGACCTTCCTTTAATCAAACTTGGCCACTTGGAGCACAGGCAGCAGGAATGGAAGATGGCTGCCATCAAAAAAGACGATGTATACACATGTAATACAGAAGGGAGGTGATATACTGAGGGAGGCTACTAGCCACAATTACTTTCCGTTTCTCCCGTTGGGCGGAGTAGTATTTTACACAGGAATGGTGTGGAGTGATGGCCTGGTGGTAACTCATCTATTAAAGAAGCAAGTGAATCTGAGGCTGGAGGATTGAATCCCACACTCACCATAATTTTCTTCTCCTCTTCCTTGGCTTGATTGGTGGTCTGGACACTCATGTGCAGCGTTCACTTTACACACAGAAAAGAGCCCAGGGCAGCAGAACAGTTGTCCCTGGCAAAATTCTGAAGCAACATCAGCTCCAATATACATGTGTGTATCTGTGAGTGACTGAAGTCTGAAGCCTGGCTGCATGTCATAGGAAATGAATGTCAAGCACCTAAGGACTTGCAATTGTCAGTCAGCTCTACCCAGGTAGGCTTTCTGTTTTGCAAATGATGCCATGTTTGTCAAGAGCTTAGAGTTTGATCTCTGACCAAAAATGGGTGCCATGTAAGTATCAGTAATGATAATAATTATTATTATAGAATAGAATAGAATATGTCTTTATTACCAAGTGTACCGGGGTCACAGGGAATATCGGGGGAGATAGTACATAACAAGATACGAACATAAATCGAAAATCATACACAAACACAGATACAATAGAAATTAGGATACATATCAATATGTATATCAATATAAAAACCTGTGCATGCTCACACATGCATGCACTGCACACACACACACATGCACGCGCACATAAACACACTCTCACACACACACACACACACACACACACACACACACATTTGAACAGAAGCCGCATATTACATGTGGATTGGACTGATGACTAGATCTTCAGGTAGATGGATGTTGATTGCACAGTTCTATTTGTCATACTGGATTTGTTCAAGGGACAGGGCATTGACTGCTCTATAGTAATCAGACCCTTGCTGGAGTCTGTCTTCTCCAGTTGGTGACAGTATGTTGTAATGTTACTTATGGCACCCTTTTTTCTTCTTTTTTTCAGCAAGTGACATGAAGAAACATTATGTGTGACGTGTGATTACAGAGAGCGGGAGGCCCTGTTGCTGGACTACGTGGTGAAGTACAATGAACTGAAGTCACGATGGAAGACATTGCTGGTGCTGGCTTCTCCCCCAGGCCGTAAGTTCTCAGTCTGTTTTTTGTCTTGTTTTTTTCTCTGTGTGTGTGTGTGTGTGTGTTTGTGTGTGGCTGGGGGTAAGTGTGTCTGTGTTCATGACTGTCAGTTGTAAGTACACCAAGTGCATATTATTCTTTACTGTGGGGTGATGGCCTAAAGGTAACGCGTCCACCTTGGAAGCGAGAGAATCTGAGCACGCTGGATCGAATCACTGCTCAGCTGCCAATATTCCCTCCCCCTCCACTAGACCTTGAGCGGTGGTCTGGACGCTAGTCATTCATATGAGATGATAAAGCGAGGTCCCGTGTGCAGCATGCACTTAGCGCACGTAAAAGAACCCTCAGCAACAAAAGGGTTGTTCCTGGCAAAATTCTGTAGAAAAATCCACTTCCATAGAAAAAACAAATAAAACTGCATGCAGGAAAAAATACAAAAAAAAAGGGTGGCGCTGTAGTGAAGCGACGCACTCTCCCTGGGGAGAGCAGCCCTGAATTTCACACAGAGAAATCTGTTGTGATAAAAAGAAATACAAATACAAATACAAATACTTTGTGGTGGCTTTTCCCATGTGATGTATGTGCGCATTATATTTTTGTTTTGAATGTTTTTTATGTGTTTGTTTTGTTTTTGATGGCTTCTGCATCACAACACAGTGGACACTTTTTCCCCTTCTTTGCTGTCTGTCAGTGCACTTTTTTTTCTTTTCTTTTTTTTTTTGCTAAATGTACACGTCTTTAAAAAAAACTTGTTGGATGGATTCTCTACCAGGTTGTCAGTACACATCTTTTTCTTTTTGGATTCTTTTTCTTCTTTCCCTTTTTTCTGGCTTCAATGTCTCATCATAGATACTTTTTTTTTTTTTTTTTTTTGCTGGCATCTCTGCATTGGCATAGGCGCACTTTTTTTTTTCTTTTTTTCTTTTTTTTTTTTTTTTTTTGCTGGAATCTCTGCCATGGTATAGGTGCACCTTTTTTTTTCTTCTCTGTCTTTCTCGTCTGACAGAAGACAGCTACTATGTAATTACCAGTAATAATGATAATAAATATACATTCTTTTTATACTCCCATTTTTTTCTCGCTTGAAACGCCATCCCCCCACCTCCTCCCAGAGACCGCTCTGGAGCAGGGCCTGTTGGCGCGGTACCAGCTCCCAGCCCCCCCAGAAAAGGCGGAGGTGCGCAGTCCTGACGCGTGGCAGCAGCAGGAGCCGGTGATGGAGCGGGCCATGGACCACCTCAACTCCCAGGCCGCCGCCGTGCAGGCAGGGTCCATCGACTTTGCTGGCCTGGGTCACGCCGACCTGGCCGCCCAGTGCAGCACACCCGAGATGCAGCAGAGGGTGGAGTGTCTGCAGCTGCAGGCCAGGGTGGGTGTGGGGGGGGTGTTGGGAGGGGGAGGGGGTGGGGGGGCAGTGGAAGGTGGGGGGAGTTGATACAAGATGGGGGGGTGGGGGGGTTCATGGGGATGGGTGGGGTGGAGGTGATTTGGGAGTGGGGGATGGGTGTGGTTGGGGTGAGGGGTGGTGGTGTTGGGATGGGTGTGGTGGGGTGAGGGGTGGTGGTGTTGGGATGGGTGTGGTGGGGTGAGGGGTGGTGGTGTTGGGATGGGTGTGGTGGGGTTGAGGGGTGGTGGTGTTGGGATGGGTGTGGTGGGGTTGAGGGGTGGTGGTGTTGGGATGGGTGTGGTGGGGGTGAAGGGTGGTGGTGTTGGGATGGGTGTGGTTGGGGTGAGGGGTGGTGGTGTTGGGATGGGTGTGGTGGGGGTGAAGGGTGGTGGTGTTGGGATGGGTGTGGTGGGGTTGAGGGGTGGTGGTGTTGGGATGGGTGTGGTGGGGTTGAGGGGTGGTGGTGTTGGGATGGGTGTGGTGGGTTGAGGGGTGGTGGTGTTGGGATGGGTGTGGTGGGGTTGAGGGGTGGTGGTGTTGGGATGGGTGTGGTTGGGGTGAGGGGTGGTGGTGTTGGGATGGGTGTGGTGGTGTTGGGATGGGTGTGGTGGGGTGAGGGGTGGTGGTGTTGGGATGGGTGTGGTGGGGTTGAGGGGTGGTGGTGTTGGGATGGGTGTGGTGGGGTGAGGGGTGGTGGTGTTGGGATGGGTGTGGTGGGGTGAGGGGTGGTGGTGTTGGGATGGGTGTGGTGGGGTTGAGGGGTGGTGGTGTTGGGATGGGTGTGGTGGGGGTGAAGGGTGGTGGTGTTGGGATGGGTGTGGTGGGGGTGATTGTTGTGGTGGGGATGATTGGGGGGTGGTTGATGGTGTGGTGGGGGTAATTGAAGGGGGGCGGGTAATGGGGAGGGGGGTAATTGGGGGAGGGTTAGGGATGGGTGGGGTGGGTGGTGGGGGTTGAAGATGGCTGGGGATTATTAGGGGTTTTCACCGACATCCTGACCTGTAAGCTCTGTCTGATCCTCAATAAGGTGACAGCCCTTCACTGACATCCTGACCTGTAAGCTCTGTCTTATCTCAGTGAGGTGAAAGCCTTTCACTGACATCCTGACCTGTAAGCTCTTTCTGATCTCAGTGAGGTGACAGCCCTTCACTGACATCCTGACCTGTAAGCTCTGTCTTATGTCAGTGAGGTGACAGCCCTTCACTGATATCCTGATCTGTAAGCTCTCTCTTATCTCAGGCAGGCAACAGCCCTTCACTAATGAGCATACTTAACAGCAGCAGTCAAGGGTTAACACTGAAAATCAGGATTCAATCATTTAAATTGCAATTCATTCATGATTACAGGGTGATGGGTTTTTTTTGTCATTCTACAGGTATACGTGAACAGAAAGCGCATCGACATCAACCAGTTACGGTCGTATCTACGTATCATCGACAAGGACGTTCCTCGCACAGACAGAGACGTGGAGTATTACAAGTGAGTTGTGGGATGGTGTCTTTATCCATAACGCTAATTGTCCCCATTTGGTGGTGTCTTTATCCATAACACTAATTGTCCCCATTTTGTGGTGTCTTTATCCATAACGCTAATTGTCCTCATTTTGTGGTGTCTTGTTACGACCAATCACAGTTTATGTCACAGTTTGCTCTGACGTTATGCCAGTGTCAAAATTATTGGACAAGTGCATTGTGTTGTTTCAAGTCACCTGGGAGTTTGGGGACACACGTTGTGTTTTGAACGCAGTTTTAGGCTGGAAGACAACAAACAGCAATGAATCTGAACCACTTCTATGTGCACAAAGGCCACAGTTATTATCACTGGTACTTATATTGCGCATATCTTTGGAATCATTTCAACGAGAGGCTGCCAGCTGGGTTGGGCCATCTGACAGCTGCCTTTGACACTCATCATTCATTTCCTGTGTCATTCAGACAGGTTTCACTCACACACACATACACACGTGGATTTTACTGCAGATTTTGCCAGGAACGGTTCTCTTGGTGTCATGGGTTCATTTGCATGCACAAGTTGCATGCTTCACATGGGACCTCAACTAATCATCTCATCTAAATGACTAGTGTCCTGACGACCACTCAAGGTCTAGTGGAGGGGGAGAAAAACCTAGCAAGGGTGAGATTTGATCCTGTACCCTGAGATTCACTTGCTTCCTGGGTGGACGTGTTGCAACTCGGCCACAACACCACACTCCAAACATCAATACTGCCCTACTACCCATGTCTGGCTCCTGTCTGATTGAGTGCTGTTCTGGTCAGTGCTGCTGGGTCCAGGTGACTCAACATGGACCAGTGGCCCAGTGGTAATGCGCCCACCAAGGAAGCAAGCATCCATGGGTTTGATTCCCATATACACACCAGGTTCAGCATGCACTTAGCACATGTAAAAGAACCCACAGCAACGGAAGGGATATCTGTGACAAAACCCACTCTGATAGTGAAACCAGATACACTTGCAGACAGAAAAAAGGAGAGAGAAAAAAGGTGGTGCTGCTTTGTAGCGACGCACTCTCTCTGGGGAGAGCAGCCCGAATTTTCACACAGAGAAATCTGTTGTGACAAAAAAATAATACAACATGGTACAATACAGTGCAATACAATACAACACACAGAGAGCAATACAATACAATACAATACAATACAAATGATAACAATACTTAGCCATTACCTGTGCACAGAGAACAAAGGTGTGGGTAGCTCGGTACTGTGGTGACGCCCTGTCTTCAGGAGCAAGCAGTCCATGTTTCACACAAATATATCTGTTGCAACAAAAATGTATACAATACATTACAATACAATGCAGTTCAATGCAATACAGTACAGTGCAATGGAATACAATGCAATACATTACGGAACGGTACAAAACTGCAGGCAGAAAAAAAATACAACAGTGCATACAAAACTCTGCTGCCCGACTCGTCCTCAGAAAGAAAAGATCTGAGCACATCACTCCTCTTTTGCAACGTCTCCACTGGCTACCTGTCTCACACAGAATAAAGTACAAGATCAGCACTCTATGTTATAAATGTATTCACATATCTGCCCCTTCCTATCTCTGTGGCTGCCTTCACCTCTACACTCCATCTCGCTCTCTACGATCAGCTTCAGATCCACTCTGTTTACGCATACCCAGATTCAAACACTCGACTGTTGGCCGCCGTTCTTTCTCTGTCTCTGGACCTTGCAGTTGGAATGAACTTACTCTTTCACTTCGTCAGGTCTCCACACTCAGCTCTTTCAACTCTGGCCTTAAAACACACCTCTTCACAATATCGCCTCCCTCCCCTGCCTCTTCCTTCTCTTCAGTTTCTTCTTCAGTTTTAGAGTTATGTATGCATGTGAATGACTGGTGCGAAAGCGCTTTGATTTGTCTCTGCACAAGATTCAGCACTATATAAATATAATAATAATAATAATAATAATAATAATTACCTGTGCACCAGAGGTCACGCCAACCCTCACCTGACCCAGCTCCGGGACATCCTGGCGACATTCGCCTGCTACAACGACCAGCTGGGCTACGCTCAGGGCATGAACGACATCCTGGCTCGCTTCCTCTACGTTCTGGGCTCTGAGGTACAGTTGATAGAAATAATAATAATGATGATGATATATTGTACTTATATGGTGACGCAAACTCCCCATAGATGGGCTCTAAGCGTCTCACATGAAATGTTACATATATAGCAGTGCATAATTCCACACAAGAGCACATGAAGACATAGAAGTGGAAAACAAAATATGTGTCCTCCAATACTATACTGCAAATTGCAGATATATGAATAATCACTAGAAAAATACACAAAACACACACAGTCACACACACACACACACACACACACACACACACACACACGTGCGCTTAAACTCCGACCCACAAGCACACAGACCACAGGAATACTGCAATGGAGGGGGGACACAAGGGGAGTGCAGAGGGTGGGAGGACACGAAGAACTATACCAAAGTGACATTTTGTCTCTTCACTGGCTGTAATTCCCACATTCTTGTGTAGAAATAGAAATGGTGCCGTAATGTTTCGTCTGTTCATGGGCTGAAATGTCTTTGTTCACTGGTATCCATCAGTAGAGCTGGGTACTGTTGCGGAAATCCAGACCGGTTTTTTACTTTTTTGTTTGTTTGTTGTTGTTTTTCGTAACTTGTGGACTAATGCTGACACATATTCATTGGTTTGGATGCTCCTCTGGCTCCTTACCCACACCCATACCCCCACAACTGCCCCCTCCCCACACTCCCCCACATCTCTACGATCAACTTCGGATCCACTCTGTTTATGCATACCCACATTCAAACACTTCACTGTTGGACGCTGTTCTTTCTCTGTCTCTGTACCTTTCATTTGGAATGAACTTCCTCTTTCGCTTCGTCAGGTCTCCGCACTCAGCTCTTTCAAGTCTGGCCTTAAAACCCACCTCTTCACAAGATAGCCTCCCTCCCCTGCCTCTTCCTTGTCTTCAGTTTCTTTTGTTTTAGAGTTATGATTGCGTGTGAATGACTGGTGTGAAAGCGCTTACATTTGTCTGTGCACAAGATTTAGCACTATATAAATACTATCATTATTATTATTACATACTTACATACAAATAAACACAGTTAAAAAGATTTTGGCATTGACTTCCAGTCTGAGAGATGGAAAGATTGTGTGTGGGAGATTGGGCATGTGTGTGTCTATGTATTTTACAAGGAGTATGATAAACTGAAGTCAGCACATGATAAAAAAAATTTAAAAAAAGATTTAATGTAATAATCTACACTTATTGTAGACTTTGAAATAAAATGATAAAAAAAAGTTAATATGCATTATGCTGTGTTAGTTTGAAGTCATAGGAAGTGTCGCATAATTCTTTGATACAACTTCTTTGGGTTTGCAGTTTTAAAAATTGGTTCACAGCAACTGTAAGCAACTTTCCCGACCATCACAGATGTGAATCATTTTCTTTGTATGTACCTGTTCTGTTGTGCACTTCTGTCCATTTATGGGCTTGTATGATATGTATGACTTTTTTTCTTTCCCTTTAGGCAGCCACACTTCATTTTCATAGGCATGCAAAACATGGGTGTATTTGTGTCTCTTTAACTTTTTTTGATTTTGTTTTGTTTTGTAAAACAGTCTGTTTGACACCTCCACAGAACTAAAACTAAGACTTGGCTGATGTACATGTTTGCTGATTGTTGGTCAGTAAGTTAGTGATCTGACAGATATGATTTCTTTTTTCTTTATTTTTTTCCTCTTGGCAGGTGGAGATGTGTTGGTGTTTTGTCATGATTTATTTTTACCTGTGGCAGGTGGAGATGTGTTGGTGTTTTGTCATGATTTATTTTTACCTGTGGCAGGTGGAGATGTGTTGGTGTTTTGTCATGATTTATTTTTACCTGTGGCAGGTGGAGACGTTTTGGTGTTTTGTCATGATTTATTTTTACCTGTGGCAGGTGGAGATGTGTTGGTGTTTTGTCATGATTTATTTTTACCTGTGGCAGGTGGAGATGTTTTGGTGTTTTGTCATGATTTATTTTTACCTGTGGCAGGTGGAGACGTTTTGGTGTTTTGTCATGATTTATTTTTACCTGTGGACAGGTGGAGACGTTTTGGTGTTTTGTCATGATTTATTTTTACCTGTGGACAGGTGGAGACGTTTTGGTGTTTTCAGCGCTACATGGACACTGTACAGATGGACTTCATGGAGGAGGGGATGCTTCGGAAAATAGGTCGGCCATGTCTCTCTCTCTTGCTGGCTTGTCTCAGTCTCATTCCGCCTTTCCCTCCACCCCCCCCCTCCCCCATCCTGCTTTGTCTCAGTCTCATTCCGCCTTTCCCCCCCCCCCCCCCCCCATCCTGCTTTGTCTCAGTCTCATTCCGTCTTTCCCTCCCCCCCCCCCACCCCCCCATCCTGCTTTGTCTCAGTCTCATTCCGTCTTTCCCTCCCCCCCCCCCCCCCCCCATCCTGCTTTGTCTCAGTCTCATTCCGTCTTTCCCTCCCCCCCTCCCCCATCCTGCTTTGTCTCAGTCTCATTCCGTCTTTCCCTCCCCCCCCCCCACCCCCCATCCTGCTTTGTCTCAGTCTCATTCCGCCTTTCCCTCTCCCCCCCCCCCCCATCCTGCTTTGTCTCAGTCTCATCCCGCCTTTCCCTCCCCCCCCCCCCCCCATCCTGCTTTGTCTCATTCCATCTTTCCCTCCCCCCCTCCCCCATCCTGCTTTGTCTCAGTCTCATTACGTCTTTCCCTCCACACACCCCCCCCCCCCATCCTGCTTTGTCTCAGTCTCATTCCGCCTTTCCCTCCCCCCCTCCCCCATCCTGCTTTGTCTCAGTCTCATTCCGCCTTTCCCTCCCCCCCCCCCCATCCTGCTTTGTCTCATTCCGTCTTTCCCTCCCCCCCTCCCCCATCCTGCTTTGTCTCAGTCTCATTCCGCCTTTCCCTCCCCCCCCCCCCCATCCTGCTTTGTCTCAGTCTCATTCCGTCTTTCCCTCACCCCCCCCCCCCCATCCTGCTTTGTCTCATTCCGTCTTTCCCTCCCCCCCCCCCCATCCTGCTTTGTCTCAGTCTCATTCCGTCTTTCCCTCCCCCCCCCCCCCCCATCCTGCTTTGTCTCAGTCTCATTCCGTCTTTCCCTCCACCACCACCCCCATCCTGCTTTGTGTCATTCCGTCTTTCCCTCCCCCCCCCCCATCCTGCTTTGTCTCATTCCGTCTTTCCCTCCCCCCCCCCCATCCTGCTTTGTCTCAGTCTCATTCCGTCTTTCCCTCCCCCCCCCCATCCTGCTTTGTCTCAGTCTCATTCCGTCTTTCCCTCCACCACCACCCCCATCCTGCTTTGTCTCAGTCTCATTCCGTCTTTCCCTCCCCCCCCCCATCCTGCTTTGTCTCAGTCTCATTCCGTCTTTCCCTCCCCCCCCCCCCCATCCTGCTTTGTCTCAGTCTCATTCCGTCTTTCCCTCCCCCCCCCCCATCCTGCTTTGTCTCAGTCTCATTCCGTCTCCCCCCCCCCCCTCCCCATCCTGCTTTGTCTCAGTCTCATTCCGTCTCCCCCCCCCCTCCCCATCCTGCTTTGTCTCAGTCTCATTCCGTCTCCCCACCCCCCCCCCCATCCTGCTTTGTCTCAGTCTCATTCCGTCTCCCCCCCCCCCCCCCCATCCTGCTTTGTCTCAGTCTCATTCCGTCTTTCCCTCCACCCCGCCATCCCTCCCAGTCACCACTCCATTGATTTAAAATGTGGAGTGATGGCCTAGAGGTAACACGTCCACCTAGGAAGCGAGAGAATCTGAGCATGCTTGTTCAAATCACGGGTCAGCTGCTGATATTTTCTCCCCCTCCACTAGACCTTGAGTGGTGGTCTGGACGCTAGTCATTCGGATGAGACGATAAACCGAGGTCCCATGTGCAGCATGCACTTAGCGCACATAAAACAACCAACGGCAACAAAAGGGTTGTTCCTGGCAAAATTCTGTAGAAAAATCCACTTCCATAGGAAAAACAAATAAAACTGCATGCAGGAAAAAATACAAAAAAATGGGTGCCGCTGTAGTGTAGCAACGCACTCTCCCTGGGGAGAGCAGTCCGAATTTTACACAGAGAAATCTGTTGTGGTAAAAAGAAATACAAATACAAAGGTTAAAGGTCTCAAAGCCTCTGATGGCCGTGACACAACACCATGCTGAAGCAGGGCCTCAAACCCTGATCACTGGTGAACACTGCATCATGCGTCCATTGCCTGACCATCTGTCATGTAGCATCCTGATCACTGGTGAACACTGCATCATGCGTCCATTGCCTGACCATCTGTCATGTAGCATCCTGATCACTGGTGAACACCGCATCATGCGTCCATTGCCTGACCATCTGTCATGTAGCATCCTGATCACTGGTGAACACTGCATCATGCGTCCATTGCCTGACCATCTGTCATGTAGCATCCTGATCACTGGTGAACACTGCATCATGCGTCCATTGCCTGACCATCTGTCATGTAGCATCCTGATCACTGGTGAACACTGCATCATGCGTCCATTGCCTGACCATCTGTCATGTAGCATCCTGATCACTGGTGAACACTGCATCATGCGTCCATTGCCTGACCATCTGTCATGTAGCATCCTGATCACTGGTGAACACTGCATCATGCGTCCATTGCCTGACCATCTGTCATGTAGCATCCTGATCACTGGTGAACACTGCATCATGCGTCCATTGCCTGACCATCTGTCATGTAGCATCCTGATCACTGGTGAACACCGCATCATGCGTCCATTGCCTGACCATCTGTCATGTAGCATCCTGATCACTGGTGAACACTGCATCATGCGTCCATTGCCTGACCATCTGTCATGTAGCATCCTGATCACTGGTGAACACTGCATCATGCGTCCATTGCCTGACCATCTGTCATGTAGCATCCTGATCACTGGTGAACACTGCATCATGCGTCCATTGCCTGACCATCTGTCATGTAGCATCCTGATCACTGGTGAACACTGCATCATGCGTCCATTGCGTGACCATCTGTCATGTAGCATCCTGATCACTGGTGAACACTGCATCATGCGTCCATTGCCTGACCATCTGTCATGTAGCATCCTGATCACTGGTGAACACTGCATCATGCGTCCATTGCCTGACCATCTGTCATGTAGCATCCTGATCACTGGTGAACACTGCATCATGCGTCCATTGCCTGACCATCTGTCATGTAGCATCCTGATCACTGGTGAACACTGCATCATGCGTCCATTGCCTGACCATCTGTCATGTAGCATCCTGATCACTGGTGAACACTGCATCATGCGTCCATTGCCTGACCATCTGTCATGTAGCATCCTGATCTCTGGTGAACACTGCATCATGCGTCCATTGCCTGACCATCTGTCATGTAGCATCCTGATCTCTGGTGAACACTGCATCATGCGTCCATTGCCTGACCATCTGTCATGTAGCATCCTGATCACTGGTGAACACTGCATCATGCGTCCATTGCCTGACCATCTGTCATGTAGCATCCTGATCACTGGTGAACACTGCATCATGCGTCCATTGCCTGACCATCTGTCATGTAGCATCCTGATCACTGGTGAACACTGCATCATGTGTCCATTGCCTGACCATCTGTCATGTAGCATCCTGATCTCTGGTGAACACTGCATCATGCGTCCATTGCCTGACCATCTGTCATGTAGCATCCTGATCACTGGTGAACACTGCATCATGCGTCCATTGCCTGACCATCTGTCATGTAGCATCCTGATCTCTGCTGTTCACTGTGTCTCCTCTATTTCTTCTCCTCACCTCTCTCTCTATCACTCCCTCATAAAAGTTCACTGGCGCGCATGCACATGCATGCATACACGCACAAATGCACACTCACACGCACACACACACACATGCACGCACACGCACGTGTGCACGCATGCACATGCAAGTATGCACACACACACACACACACACACACACACACACACACACACACACACTGCATGTGTGCACACGGACATGTATACATAGTCACACTTCCCTCCTCCACTCTCCTTTTCTCCTGTTCACCACCTCCCACCCCCCTCCCCACCCCCCACCCATCCCCCCTTACACTTTTATTTTCTCTTAGCACTGTTGATGGAAAGACTTTAAGACAGCTTTCACACACACACACACACACAACACAACAACACAACACAACACCACACAACACCACACAACACCACACCACACCACACCACGCACACACACATGCACGCACGCACACTGTAATATTGTAATATGTGATCTTTAACATGCATATTTCATGTGAGTCTTTTCTCAAGCCAGTACTTCCACATGTGCTGAAGTCAGTGAACTGTGTGTGGCATCTTGGTGTGTGTGTCTTTTTCCAGAGCTGGTGCGTCATCTGATGACGGAGACCGACTCAGGTCTGTTGAAACGTCTGGAGGAACAGGAACTGGGAAATCTCTTCTTCTGTCACAGGTCTGTGACTCTGTGTGCTGCTGTGTGATGTGATGCGATACAGTATTGTATGGTGTGGTGTGATGCGATACAGTATTGTATGGTGTGGTGTGATGCGATACAGTATTGTATGGTGTGATGTGATGCGATACAGTATTGTATGGTGTGGTGTGATGCGATACAGTGTGATGTGATGCGATACAGTATTGTATGGTGTGGTGTGATGCGATACAGTATTGTATGGTGTGATGTGATGCGATACAGTATTGTATGGTGTGGTGTGATGCGATACAGTATTGTATGGTGTGGTGTGATGCGATACAGTATTGTATGGTGTGGTGTGATGCGATACAGTATTGTATGGTGTGATGTGATGCGATACAGTATTGTATGGTGTGGTGTGATGCGATACAGTATTGTATGGTGTGGTGTGATGCGATACAGTATTGTATGGTGTGGTGTGATGCGATACAGTATTGTATGGTGTGATGTGATGCGATACAGTATTGTATGGTGTGGTGTGATGCGATACAGTATTGTATGGTGTGGTGTGATGCGATACAGTATTGTATGGTGTGGTGTGATGCGATACAGTGTGGTGTGATGCGATACAGTATTGTATGGTGTGGTGTGATGCGATACAGTATTGTATGGTGTGATGTGATGCGATACAGTATTGTATGGTGTGGTGTGATGCGATACAGTATTGTATGGTGTGGTGTGATGCGATACAGTATTGTATGGTGTGATGTGATAGGTTGCAGTTTAATAGAGTGTGGTACAGTTCGTACTGTGCTGTACACCATAGTATAACATGATGCAACACATTGGCTCGAGAAAACCACAATACAACCCAATACTATATGTAACCACTCACATACACCCACACGCACACCCTCCCACCCAAACACCCACAGTCACTATCACAGAATATTTCAGCACAAAAGCTCACTGTCAGTAATATTTCAGCTCCCTTCCCTGCCTCTTCCTTGCCTTCAGTTTCTCCAGTTTTAGAGTTATGCATGCGTGTGAATGACTGGTGCGTAAGCGCTTTGATTTTTCTCTGCACAAGATTCAGCGCTATATAAATACCATTATTATTATTGAAGGTTTCACCTGGAGGGTTTCACCAGATTCCTCCAGGTCTGTGGGTTTTGTGTCAAAGCCTGGGTCTCTACAAATGGTTCCCTGTCCATTACGAAATGTTTTCACTAATTTCAGTCCTTTGGGGTTTTTTTCTGTCTTTCTTTCCATCTCCCTCACACGTCAGATCCATGGAGGATTGTTTTAGCAAGGCCTTGTACAACGTCATTCATTGCTGTACAGTTGTGGTACTGTACTGTATTATGTTGTGTCACAACAGATTTCTCTGTGTGAATTTGTGGCCGCCACGATGTCATGTAACCCCCTTTTGTTTTTTGGGGTTTTTTGTTTCGTTTTTTACCCAATCTGCAATTTCAGTTTTTATTTTGCTTTAATATCAAAGTGGATTTTTCTACAGAATTTTGCCAGGGACAGCCTTTTTCTTGCTATTGGCTCTTTTACGTGTGCCAAGTGCATGCTGCACTCAGGACTTCAGTTTACTGTCTCATCCAAATGACTAGAGTCCAGACCACCACTGAAGGTCTGGTGGAGGGGGGAGGGAGTAAGAATCCCAGTCTGTTTATGGGATTCAAATCCATGGACACTTGCTTCCCAGACAGGCACATTAGTGCTGGGTCCATCCTGTGTGTTGGATGACAGATGATTTCAGGAAAAAATGTCCTGTTTTGAAAGCAAGTGGTGATGGCTCTGTGCATAGAGATGCCAAATGTTACAATTTTACCGTATTTTGTTACACTCGATAGCAGTTTGTTCCGACGTTACGCCAACGTCAAAATAGTTCTGATAAGTTCATTTTTGACTACATAGCATGGTCACATGCTTTCCTGTCGTAACATTACCCATACGCTCTGGACCTATCGATCATGAGGCCAGGACAGTCACTTCTAACTTCTCACATGATGATGCTCAGGTAATCGCGCGCGTGTTAACATTGAAACAGCATTGAATGGACCAGTCAGCTTAATCGTTTGCCCGGACAAGAGAGAACGTGGCTGAATCAAGTTGCGTCTCGGTCAAACAGTGTGTGCCTGGTGGATTAAGCTATGAAGTGTTTGTATGCCTTGTAGATAAAATGCACTTTTGGTTTGTATGCCTTGTAGATAAAATGCACTTGGTTTGTATGCCTTTTAGATAAAATGTACTTTTGGTTTGTATGCTTTGTAGATAAAATGTACTTTTGGTTTGTATGCCTTGTAGATAAAATGCACTTTTGGTTTGTATGCCTTGTAGATAAAATGTACTTTTGGTTTGTATGCCTTGTAGATAAAATGCACTTTTGGTTTGTATGCCTTGTAGATAAAATGCACTTTTGGTTTGTATGCCTTGTAGATAAAATGTACTTTTGGTTTGTATGCTTTGTAGATAAAATGCACTTTTGGTTTGTATGCCTTGTAGATAAAATGCACTTTTGGTTTGTATGCCTTGTAGATAAAATGTACTTTTGCTGATGTGGCTCAGAGTCTGGGTGGTCCTGTCAAATTCAGAATGTTCCAACCTTCTTCTTCTTCGTTCATGGGCTGCAACTCCCACATTCACTCAAATGTACACAGGTGGGCTTTTACTTGTATGACCATTTTTACCCTGCCATGTAGGCAGCCATACTCTGTTTTCAAGGGTGTGCATGCTGGGTATGTTCTTGTTTCCATAATGCACCGAACACTGACATGGATTACAGGATCTTTAACGTTCGGGCAGAAGCAGGTCTGTACTTATGTTGACCTGGGAGATTGGAAAAATCTCCACCCTTTACCCACTGGGCACCGTTGCCGAGATTCGAACCTGGAACCCTCAGATTGAAAGTTCAACACTTTAACCACTTGGCTATTGTACCCGTTGTTCCTACAAAAACCTGACAGGGATTGACATGTCTGTGTGCAGGTGGATGTTAGCTTCACCTGACAGGGGTTGGTGTGTCTGTGTGCAGGTGGATGTTAGCTTCACCTGACAGGGGTTGACATGTCTGTGTGCAGGTGGATGTTAGCTTCACCTGACAGGGGTTGACATGTCTGTGTGCAGGTGGATGTTAGCTTCACCTGACAGGGGTTGACATGTCGGTGTACAGGTGGATGTTAGCTTCACCTGACAGGGGTTGACATGTCGGTGTACAGGTGGATGTTAGCTTCACCTGACAGGGGTTGACATGTCTGTGTGCAGGTGGATGTTGCTGGGCTTCAAGCGTGAGTTCAGCTTCATGGACTCCCTGCGCTGCTTTGAGATCCTCTCCAGTCACCACCTGGAGCTGCACAGCATCACCGCTGAGCGTGCCCTCATGATGGAGGAGATGAAGGAGTTTGCCAACACTCGTGAGTTCTTCGCTCAGGGTTTGCGAGTCAGTTTGCCAGCACTCGTGAGTTCTTCGCTCAGGGTTTGAGGGGTCTGGGTCAGTTTGCCAACACTCGTGAGTTCTTCGCTCAGGGTTTGTGGGGTCTGGGTCAGTTTTGCCAGCACTCGTGAGTTCCGGCCTCATGGTTTGTGAGTTCTGTGTCAGTATGCCAACACTCGTGAGTTCAGGGCTCGCGGTTTGTGAGTTCTGGGTCAGTTTGCCAACTCTCGTGAGTTCCGGGCTCATGGTTTGTGAGTTCTGCATCAGTTTGCCAACTCGCGTGAGTTCTTCGGCTCATGGCTTGTGAGGTCTGGGTCAGTTTCCCAACACTCTTGAGTTCTGAGTTAATATATTGTGATTTCTGTGCTAATAATTCATAAATTCTGATTGATAGCTTTTTAAGTTGTAGGGTTAATAACTCATAGGTTTTTAGTTAATAAGTCATAGATTATCGGCTTATAACTCATGAGTTCTTGGTTAATAACTCATTGATTATGATTCTTGAGTTCTGGGCCACTTACAAGTTCTGAGTTAATATGCATTAATCATCAACTGATGAAGCTTGGAACAAATGCTGATTTATTAGTGAATTTCAGGTGGAAAGAAAATCGAATGTCATCATGACGATCAGTAATCCACGTGTTTTGTTGTTGTTTTTTCGTTTTTCCCACCAGGTGGTGATGTGCGATCCACCAACCTGGCGTATGCCAAAGAGTACACCTTTGAGGTGTTCATGTGTGCCGCCATTCTGATGGAGTGTCGAGACGAGTTAGCAAAGTGTACCGATACCGGCATGATCTTCTCCTTCATCAACAGGTCAGTGCTGGTTATTTTTGTTATGGTTTTGTTTTGTTTTTCTTGTTTTTTTCTGGCTGCCCCACCATGTGAACCATTCCAGTGGCATTACTCCCACACTGCTCATTCCTCGTCCCCCACACACAGCCACACCCCTGTTTGTCAGCCAGTCTCTGAGTCGGCAGTGCACAGGGAACCATTGATGTCAGGTCGCCATGAGGCCACACACCAGAAGAGACCCTGCACTGTTGCTGAGTCACGTTGGTGGTGTTCAGTAGTGCCTGTATGGACTTAACATACGCAGGACACCCCCTACTAAGCCCCATACTGATGACAATAATTGCTTCGTTGCGGAGCCAGACTGAGTGAGCGAGCCCCAGATAGTTGGAACTCATTCTGTTTTACACTGGATTCGTTTCAGATAGATGAAAAGTACTTTAGGGAGGAGAGTTGGTTTGGTATTTTGTATTTCTTTTTATCACAACAGATATCTCTGTGTGAAATTCGGGCTGCTCTCCCCAGGGAGAGCGCGTCGCTATACTACATTGCCACCTTTTTTTTGTGTATATTTTTTCCTTCGTGCAGTTTTATTTGTTTTTCCTATGGAAGTGGATTTTTCTGCAGAATTTTGCCAGGAACAACCCTTTTGTTGCCGTGGGTTCTTTTACGTGCGCTAAGTGCATGCTGCATACAGGACCTCGGTTTATCGTCTCATCTGAATAACTAGCATCCAGACCACCACTCAAGGTCTAGTGGAGGGGAAGAAATTATCAGCGGCTGAGCCAAGATTCGAACCAGCATGCTCAGATTCTCTCACTTCCTAGGCGGATGCGTTACCTCTGGGCCATCACTCCACTTTGATAGTCACTTCCATTTGGTTTCAATTCAGTTGAGATTCAGAAGACTTTATTGTCTGCTTGAAAACAATTAGAAAATGTTCTTTGGGCTTATTCAAATGATCATCAACAGATAAGGAAGAGAAATGAAAATAAATCCCCCACCACATCCCTCTGAATGGGACCAAAAGGAATAAACTTTGAACCTTTCGACTGTGTCTTTCTCTCCACAGCCTGACCTTTGACCTAGACGACACGCTGTCGAAGGCGGAGAAGCTGTTCTTCACCTACTGCAAGAAGACGGTCAGCGAGAGTTTTCAGCTGGTCGACACGGACGATCTCACCAAACGAAGCGGCTCTCCCTTCAGCTCCCTGCTCAGCAAGGCGTCATGACCACACAGGAAAACCGGCAGAGTGCTGTGCTCTTGACGTCCCGCTTTATCGTTGTTGTTTTTGATGTTGTTGTCGTTGATACTTATACAGCGCCTATCTTCAGTCAGAGACCAAACCCTGTAAGTGGTTTACAGACACAGAGTGATTTTCCCCGACACGCTGCCTGCCCATCTGACAGCTGCCTTTCGGTGCTCATCATTCGTTTCTTGTGTCATTCACTGATTCAGTCAAATTTCAGTCATGTGTGCACGCACATACACACACACACACACACACACACACATACACAAATGCACACTTACCCACACTTTCACGCACATACATGTGTATTAGAGTGGGTTTTACTCCAAAATTTTGTCAGGGACAACTCTGTTGTTGTCATGGGTTCTTTTACATGTGCTAAGGATGAGACAGGAACTGGCAGAGTGCTGTGTCCTCAACGTTTACCTTCATGATATTTTACAGCATATATTTGTGCGATTTTGTCACAACAGATTTCTCTGTGTGAAATGTGGGCTGCTTTCCCCAGGAGAGCAAGTCATCGCAGTGCAGTGCCACTCTCGTTTTCTTTCTTTTCTTTTCTTTTTTTTTTTTTTTTTTTTTTATCTGTCTGCAAGTGTATTTGTTTTACTATCAAAGTGGATTTTTCTACAGAATGTTGCCAGGGGCAGCCCTTTTGTTGCTGTAGGTTCTTTTACATGCGCCAGTTGAATGCTGCACATGGGACTACGGTTTATTGTCTCATCAGGATGACGAGTGTCCAGACCACCACTCAGGGTCAAGCTGAGGGGAAGAAAATTCAGGCGATTGTGGTGTTTGGTGTGGCATGCTCAGATTCTCGTGTTTTCTGAGCAAGCGTGTCACCACTGGGCCTCCGCTCTGCTTGTATTGGTTTATTTTGTCTTTCTTTTTTTTTTTTCTTTTTTTTCTTTTTTTTGTATTTGTATTTCTTTTTATTACAACAGATTTCTCTTTGTGAAATTCAGGCGGCTCTCCCCAGGGAGAGCGCGTCGCCACCCATTTTTTTGTATTTTTTCCTGCGTGCAGTTTTATTTGATTTGCCTATCAAAGTGGGTTTTTCTACAGAATTTTGCCAGGAACCACCCTTTTGTTGCCTTGGGTTCTTTTACGTGCGCTAAGTGCATGCTGCACACAGGACCTCGGTTTATCATCTCATCCGAATGACTAGCGTCCAGACCACCACTCAAGGTCTAGTGGAGGGGGAGAAAATATCAGTGGCTGAGCCGTGATTCCAACCAGCACGCTCAGATTCTCTCGCTGCCCAGGCGGACGCGTTACCTCCAGGCCATCACTCCACTACGTCAACTTTAAAAAACAACAACCAAGGGTAGGCTCTCAAGGCCTGCCCACTTTCTGTGGTTAAAGCCAAAGTTCAGCGTCTGCTCCTTTTTTCTTTTTTTATCCGAAGCATATGTGGTGTAGCATGTATGGATCATCACACACACTTTGACACCTCCTTGAAACTGAAACTGACGTTTGAGAAATCCTTGGATTTTTAGGTGTGTTAGTAGTGATGCAGTTTTTCTGAGGGGCCACATACCTTCTTGTTTTATAGTGGTTGTGCATGCTTTCTAGACAGTTTTAGATGTAAATTTTCCTCTCTTTTTTCTTCATTTTCTCATTCATTTTAACTCGTTTAATCTTGTGCTCAGAAGCTTGGTGGGTACTGCAGATCGTTATTCTCTGCCTGAACCCAAACAGCATTTGGGCTAAGAAACCTGTTTAATTACACATACTTAACAACGTCTGGTCGGCTGCCGATTTCCGACGCTATTCAGCTCACTTGAAAGCATGTCAGACGCATTGTTACAACAGATTTTGATCTTTTTTTAACGTTACTAATCTTACTTTAAGGGTGATAACTCACAATTTCTAGATAACTCAGACACTTTTCTTGCGAGTTCTTTCCCTTAGACCGTTGTCCGTTCGTTCTGTCATTGTTTTCTTTGTTCGTGAACCGGACAACCCGAAATCACAACAGCACATGGTTTTCAACATGGCGGCACCAAGGCGAAACCGATTCGTGCAGAGCATAAGAATGGCTCAAGCACTTGAATTGATTCATGAAACCGGGTCTGATGATGAAGATGCTGTTGTTGAATTGTTCGACAATGCAGGTGACAAAATTTTGGACTCTGATTCCAACTATATTCCTGATAAAATCGACGACGAAGTGGCAGACACTGACGATGACGAAGGCGGAATGACCGGTCAGCAAAACTCGACACCAACACATGCGCTTGTTGCAGTGGCTGATTCTCCAGCTAATGGAGAAGAATCCGAGGAGATGGAAATAGATGAGGACAATCTGTGCATTGTGTAAAAAAAAGTGTATGTGTGGTGTTTTTTCCTATGATTGTACAGTCCGGCAAATGTTTTTCAGTGTGTTTCAAGACTGCAAGCAGCAATCAGTTTTTTGTTAATTTTTTTCCAATATATTCTAATCAAATATCTTTTTTTTATGCAGCATGCATAAATTAAATAGTATCATAAGCACATCAAACCAAGAGTTCAGGAGTGTGACTGAACCAGTGTAGGAGGATTCAGAGCATGAAAAGTGGATTATCTGTGTTAAAAAAATTTTTTGTTTTCCTGCCAATGTGTATCATATTGGATTACCTGTATCATCAAAGCCATGTGGTTCCTTCACTTAAGGTGAGCATTTTTAGCAAATTCATTGTTATATCTGTCCACTGGTATTGTTTGTAGGGTGAGTGGTTGATTTTTTGTGATTTTTTAAAAACTGCTTAAAATAGTGAGATTATCAGTGGAAACCCGGTCATTTTGACTGCAACATGATTGAGTTAACCGTGACCCACTAGTGCAGAGCAGACTCCGGCAGGGGTCTGACATCATCGGATCAAAAGTAATCATTGAATTTCTAGGGAGGGGAAGTAACTGGAACAGCACTTCCTTGCTCAGCAAAGTTTCACTGAGTAATTTGAACGATTAGCGTGTTTTGTTTTTTATCCAGTTTTCCGCACGGCTATGGTAGAATGTCACAGGCTTACTGCATAACAAGTGTTTGGTGCTTTAATTTAAAGGTGCAGATGAGATATTGCATCCGTTTTCTTGCAACTTTTGCAGTTTGTGTCAGTACTGTTTTTCAGTCATCTTGTGAAGTTTGGTAGCTGTTGGTTGAGCAGTTGTCATAAAATTACGACTGAAGTAAATCACTCCTCCCCGTTGATGTAGCCAGGACAAAACATGCCAGGCTGGTAAGGCCGTACAGGCAGAAGACTTGACAGGGATGAAAGGTCTGAGGATATGAGTGTGTGTGTGTGTGCGCGTGTATGTGTGTGAGCGTGTGTGTGAGTGTGTATGTGTGTGTGTTTGTGTGTGTGTGTACTCCTGTTGGGTGGGGGGAGATTTATTGGGTGTGCTTGTGTGTGTGTGTGCGTATGTGTGTGAGTGTACTCCTGTATGGGTGTGCTTGTGTTTGTGTGTGTGTGTGTGTGCATGTGTGTGAGTGTGTATGCGTGTGTGTACTCCTGTTGGGTGGGGGGAGGGTGTATGGGTGTGCTTGTGGGTGTGTTTGTGTGTGTGTGTGAGTGTGTTTGTGTGTGTGTACTCCTGTTGGGTGGGGGGAGGGTGTATGGGTGTGCTTGTGGGTGTGTTTGTGTTTGTTCTGTCTGGAATTCTCTTCCTCTGGATCTCCATCACTTACCAATGCTGTCCTCTTTAAAAACAAACTTGAAAACCCACCTATTCAAACAGGCCTTTGGGTGTGATGAAGCATAGCTAACTGTCTGCATTCTTCCTCCTCCTACCCACCCCACTTTACCCTCTACTGAAATCATCATACAGTGTGTGAATAGAATAGAATAGAATACTTTTTATTGTCATAAAACCTTTAAGTTTATAAGACACAATGAAACATAAACATGAGCATATTAAGAACAGAAACATTCATGAACAAATTTCGCCAGCCTTGGCTGTATTTCTGTTAGAAGGATCAATTCACTAGGCCTTGCATTTGGACGACATATATTTTGTCACGCTCTATATGAGACCAGATGAATAACCCCCACCCAACCCAGCTAACACCCTGACACCACAAACACAGACTATAACAGGATAAGAGTTCAATATAAATGATTTGTGGGGGGGGGGGGGGGGGGGGGTGGACGTTTGTGTGTGTGCGGGCGCGTGTGTGGGCATAAGCATGTGTGTGCATGTGTCAGGTGTTTTTTGTTGTGTGTATGTGTGTGTGAGTGTGATTGTTCACACCTGCAATTCGCATTATTCTCTTGGTGTTTTTTGTTTTGTGTATGTGTGTGTGAGTGTGATTGTTCATACCTGCAATTCGCATTATTCTCTTGGTGTAAAGATGCACATATATGTGTTGTTTTTTCATGTGCAGATGTATGTTTTTATGCACTATTTTATATGTGTTGTTTCATGTATTTGTAGTTGTATTTGTCTTTTTATCACAACAGATTTCTCTGTGTGAAATTCGGGCTGCTCTCCCTTGGGAGAGCACGTCGCTGCACTACAGCGCCACCCTTTTTTTTTTTCTTTTTTTTTTTTCTTTTTTTTTTGTGTATATTTTCCTGCGTGCAGTTTTATTTGTTTTTCCTCTTAGAGCCCAGTACATGGGGAGTTTGCGCCATATAAGTACAATCCATTATTATCATTATTATTATAATTATGATGATGATGATTATTATTATTATTTAACATGTTTTCACTTAAAGCAATGTCAGACAAGTTAAAAAAAATGGCTGTGGGGGGAGGTAGGAAGGACGGTGGTGATGACATGAACTGTGTATAGGAGAAATGGGATTGTTTTGGATTTGTTTCAATCATACTCACAGGGCTTTAAAAAAAAAAGGGTGTTTATTTTTTTTAATCTTGTTTGATAGGTTATTCTATAAGAATTTGCTCTGAGGTAGATTTTATGGTATGAATATTTGTTGTTGAAGTTCAGCTCTACTTTGTCAGTCATTGTTTTGAATATGAAAAGTGTTGGGTTTTGTGTGTGTGTGTTGTTTGTTTGTTTGTTTTTTTCTAGCTCATGCTTTTAATATTTTGTCATTCATATACTGCTTTCATGGGTCATCTTCCAACTGTCATTCATGCACTATTGTACAGTGTGCAAAATATTGTACGTAATACAAAATATGTCAGTGAAGTATACATTCAGTCTGATCAAATGGCATTTATCGATTTTGACATGTCATGATGTGATCACGTGTATTGGATGATTGGAGTGCTCGCCGTTTAATGCAAATATCATTTTATGAAGAGCTAACTATGTTTGACTGTGGTTGAATCAGGGTTCAGGATTTGTCCATTTTTAAACAGGCTGAAGACTTGATTTATGTGTATATATGTGTCTTTCTGTATGTTGATGAATACAAAACAGCACAGTGCAGTACAGTACCAAACCATACCATACAATACAATACAATGCAATGCAATACAATGCAATACAATGCAATGCAATACAATACAATACAATGCAATACAATGCAATACAATACAATACAGTGCAGTACCAAACCATACCATACAATGCAATACAATGCAATACAATACAATACAATGCAATACAATACAATACAATACAATACAGTGCAGTACCAAACCATACCATACAATGCAATGCAACACAATACAATACAATGCAATGCAATGCAATGCAATGCAATACAATACAATACTTCATGGAGAAAAAAAACAACTGAAAATTATCGAGACCTCTATCTTGACATGACTACATCAATTCTAGTGCAGTATTACTGTACAAAACTTACAGACACTTAACAGTTTGAACATGATTGGAAATGGTTTTTATTTCATTTTCAAACATGTTCCTCTGCTATGTAATTTCTGTAAGAACATGATTGGAAAAAAAAAAAAAAAAGCTCACTCTATCAACAAATGTGCTCAAACTGTAATTTCTGAATGAAACATTAATCCCCTTCAGAAAAAAAAAAAAAAATCACCAGACACTTTAGGAAAATGATTGCTTTTTTTTCTCTGGTGGTTTGGCTGAGTAGAAATACACATTCCTCTTTTTTCCCACTAATATTTGTAAAGCTTAATCAAGAGAGAGAGACAGAAAAGAAAGAAAAGACAACATAATTTTCTAAGTTACAGTGTTTTGCTGTCCAGTAAGACAACATAATTTTCTAAGTTACAGTGTTTTGCTGTCCAGTAAGACAACAGAATTTTCTAAGTTACAGTGTTTTGCTGTCCAGTAAGACAACAGAATTTTCTAAGTTACAGTGTTTTGCTGTCCAGTAAGACAACAGAATTTTCTAAGTTACAGTGTTTTGCTGTCCAGTAAGACAACAGAATTTTCTAAGTTACAGTGTTTTGCTGTCCAGTAAGACAACATAATTTTCTAAGTTACAGTGTTTTGCTGTCCAGTAAGACAACATAATTTTCTAAGTTACAGTGTTTTGCTGTCCAGTAAGACAACATTATTTTCTAAGTTACAGTGTTTTGCTGTCCAGTAAGACAACATAATTTTCTAAGTTACAGTGTTTTGCTGTCCAGTAAGACAACATTATTTTCTAAGTTACAGTGTTTTGCTGTCCAGTAAGACAACATTATTTTCTAAGTTACAGTGTTTTGCTATCCAGTGTGGCAAATACAATTTTATTATTGTGTCATTTGTCAGTTTTGGACATTCAGAAAAAAAACATTTTGTTTGTTTGATACAAGATTTTTTGCTTATAAAAAAAACAAAAAAAACAACAACTTATTTGTTTCTTTGTGCTTTTTTGCTTAGATGATTGGGAATGAAACACAACTCTGTTACTATCAGTTACTTCCCTTGTTCTCGGTGATTCAGTTTCAGTTTCAGTAGCTCAAGGAGGCGTCACTGTGTTCAGACAAATCCATATACACTACACCACATCTGCCAAGCAGATGCCTGACCAGCAGCGTAACCCAACATGCTTAGTCAGGCCTTGAGAAATGATTATGAATCATTAGTTACCTCAGATCCTTCTCAGTGCCAGCGTGTATTCTGTGTAGTGAATTTCCGAGTGCCAATACGTTTTGAATGTTTTGAGATTGATTTTTTTTTTTTTTTTTTAAGCACTTTATCTTGTTCAGAGAAACCTTTAGAGTTGTACTTTTTGCCCCGTCTTTTTTTTCCCTATATCTGTCCCACCCCCTGCACACACACCCACCCACTGCACACCCTCCCCCCCCCACCCCCCCCCCCCCACCCCATCCCCTCATTATTTTGTTTCAGGAATGGGGATTTATAAAGAGATTTTCATGTTTTATATCAAAGATGAACATGCAATGATCAAAATATTCAATCATCAGTAGTCAAACATCAGGTTGTCTCTGCACAAGATTTAGCGCTATATAAAAATTAATTATTATTATCGTAAATTGTATGATTATCATATTATTATTGTTATTGCTCACCGATGAGTGTGAGCAGTATTGCAAACATGTCCCTCAGAGCGGTGCCATGGCCGAATTGGTGAGGGATTCACTTCTGTTCCAGTGTTCAGGGTTCCATGCCTTATTTGGGCATGGTGTTGTATCCTTCAGAGTGATTTTCCTCATTCCACCACTTTGTGACTTGCTGCCTACAGAACGAGAGGACTGGGCCCTGCCTTCCTGATCTGAACCCTCGACACAGTGGTCATGAAATTCACTGCCCAAATGGCCATGATAGACTATTGGACCTTTAACTTTTGTAACCAATCCAGCAAAATAAAAATTTAAAAAATGATTGAAGAAAGCTTTCATAGTACATGAATGTGAAGTTCTCTCTCTCTCTCTCTCTCTCTCTCTCTCTCTCTCTCTCTCTGTCTCTCTTATTTTTTTATTTAATTTTTGTTTTTGTCATTTTGGTCACTTGTTTTGGTATTAAGACACATTTTGATCACTTGTTTTGGTATTAAGACACATTTGGTCACTTGTTTTGGTATTAAGACACACTGTTTGGTCACACAGCCTCTGGTCCCCGGCTGCCAATTTTTCAGTGTTACAAAAATCGCCATTCCCACCCATGATGGTGTGTTGTTTTGTAAAATAACAAAATTGTGACAGACATTCTGCTCCTCATGTTTCATGGTAAAGATTTGAGTGAGGAGAACTTCTTTGGCATGTAAATGTTTTAAAATGGTTTAAAAATGACAAACATTTGTTTAGTCCTTCATGGTAAATGTTTGATTGAAGAGAAATCCATGGTGTGTAAATGTTTTAAAATGATCAAATAATGACAAACATTTGTTTTGTCTTTTGTGGTAAAGGAAGGATTTTTCTATGTTGTGTAAATGTTGCAGAATGATCACGATGTCACAGCAACTGACTCATCATTTGTTGCAAAAGCTTCATTAAAGAAAACGTCTGTGGAGTATAAATGTTTTATAAATTATCAAAATAATGATAAAGAATTGATTCATCTTTCGTGGTATCAAATAAACGTTCTCTGGGATATAAATGTTTTAAAATGATCAAAATAATGACAGATGTTTTACTTGTCTTTCATGGTAAAGGTTGAAGTAAAGAAAACTTCACTGGTGTGTAAATGTTGCAAAATGATCAAATAATGACAAACATTTGATTTGCCTTTTGTGGTAAAGGTTTGATAGAAAAAAAATGTCTGTGATGTGTAAATGTCTTGATTCTGTGGCCACCAAGATTCTATGTGAAGAACTCCCCAGCTCCAAATATTTTAGACTGGTTGCTCTCAGTCACACAACCTGATTCATGTCAAATGAACACAGTGGACTTTTTCATTTCAAACATGGTCAAGGGGGAAGGTTTGTCAATTTCCTATTGCGCTGAAAAGTTAGTTGCTGTTAAATGTGAACAACAGTTAATTTAACATGACCTCTCCATGTCAATGAAAGTCACCTATGGTAGTGAAGTGTCTGGTCAACTAAAGTCACTTATTGCGGCTTAAGAGTTAGAATTATCAAAATAACGAGAAACTTTTGACCCATCTTCGGTGATTAAGGTTTTTGATGATGAAAACTTCTATGGCATATGATTTATAAATGTTTTTAGAACAATCAAATAATGGCTGTGTGAATGTTTTAAAACATCAAAAACTGACATACATCTGACAAATCTTTTGTGTCAAAGCTCATGATATTCATTGAGTCATCCATATTGAGCACATGAATCCATGAACATGACATCACTGACCTTGACCCTGTGACACTCTAGGGTCATGGGGTCACAGCACTGTGAAAACTGTTTTAAAATGATCAAAATAATGATATCCCACGAAGCTTTGCACCCACCTACCCAGTGTCAAAGAGGTCTTAATATTGTTTAGGAATGTAAAAACAAGTTTCTTTTTAAATTGAATACGGTTGTTAAATGTCCCCATCAATGCTCATTCTGGCTGGGATTTTAGGTAAATAATAATGATAATAATTCATAACTTTTCTAATGGCGCGATATCCAGTACTAATGGTGCTCAAAGCACCTTACATCATTGAGCCAGATATAACATGAAAATATTACAACAGCTCAATCCAATGCATTCACAGAACGAATAAAAAAGCATGATCCACCAAACAATAAAAATATCAAGTAAATAATGCTTAGATTAAAAAGAAATACATTCCTTAAAAACACACATTTTTTTTTACACACACACATACATGCGCGCACACACTCACACACACACACACACACACACACACACACATGCACGCACGCGCGCGCCCAGACACATTAGGTGTGATCTGTGAAGACGTTGGAACTAAAAGAATGGATGATGTTTACCTGTATGTTCATTCTTTAGTGACAGCACTTGAAACAGGATGAAGGCATCGTGGCAGGATCGGTTTGGTGACCCGATCCAGTGTCCACCAGTGGTCAGGGTTCAAGGCCCAGCATGGTTTGGTGACCCGATCCAGTGTCCACCAGTGGTCAGGGTTCAAGGCCCAGCATGGTTTTGTGTCCTTGGGAAAAGCTCTTTCGATGTTCCTCGCTCCACCCAGGTGTGAATGCATACCTGACTTGTGTTGCAGAAGGTTAGAATGATGGATTGCGAGGACTGGGCCCCACCTTCACATGTCGAGCCCTAGACACAGTGAATATGAATTCTCAGTTCTGATGACTGTAAGAAAAGTCAGTAGGACCTTTTACTTGTTAAAATCTAACATGAAACAGAAACTTTACCCCATTTAAGTCATGCTTTGCTTTGCTCTTGCCCAGTGTTGTGAGTGTGAATAGTGGGTGTGTTCATTTTCCGAAACCACAGGGTAACTACCCGGTATTATTTATTAATTTTTATGACTTTGATGCATGAACCAGTCACTGTTATGTCATTCCAGTCTGTTACATTACTGATGGAAGCTTTGTAAGACTTGACACCCTTCACAAATATACCAGTTTGGTATATTACTTACCTGTATGTATTTTGTGTTTATGTGCATTCAAGATTGCATGCACCTATCATGCATGTGCTAATGTTAAACAGATACTCATATGTGGAGCAGGGAGGGTGAATTGTTTAACTGCTGTTGGTTAGGTTTTTTTGTTGTTGTTTTTTATTTATTGGACTGTCTTACTGTGGTAATTTGATGTTTAATGAACTTAAGTTTTTCTACGCATCCATCATATTGTGTCTCTGTCATCTACACATCTGCTAAGATATATTGAAAACAGGTTATTGACATGGATGTGTGAGTGTTTCTGTGGATGTTTGCTGACCAAATTCTGTCTCTACTTTTGTCCAGGTCACACACCCATTTTTGTTGTTGTTGTTGTTTTCTTTGGATTTTGTTTTGAAGCAATGGTAGTTAGGCTTTTTTTTTTTGGTTCTTTTTTTTTTTTTTTTTTTTTTGGCTGCCCCATCATCTGCGCCGTTTCAGTGGCTTTACTCCCACGCCGCTCATTTAGATTCCCCCATACACAGCCACACCCAGGTTCGTCCGTCGCAGTTCCAACGTCGGCAGTCCACAGGGAACCATGATGTTAGGTCGCCTGCAGGCCACACACCAGAGGAGACCCTGCACTGCTGCTGAGTCACTTCGGTGGTGTTCAGTGATGCCTGTTCTGTTTTAACGTACTTAGGACACCACCTACTAAGCCCCCTACTAACAACAATAATGGCTTAGTCGCGGAGCTAGACTGAGTGATAGTTAGGCATATTTGTTTGTAACTGTTATTTGCTTGTGTGTGCCTGTGTTTATGACATGCATATGTGTGTGTGTGAGACCTGCCCAGGCCCCCAAATACCTTTCAGTAGTACAACCCGTATTCAGTTTTATGGTGGTTTTCAGTTGTATGAACGTGGCAGCATTTCCACATTATAATACGCTCTTCGTGTTCTCTTTGCCCTTGTGCTAACCAAGCCATGGATAAGGGCTGATTGTCTTACACAGGTGAAGCAGTCATTTTAATGCTCATGTTTTCTCACGCTTTCTTTGAAATCGTTAGTTCAGGTGAATATTTGTGCGTGTTCTCGTGTGTAGTGTGTGTGTGTGTTGTGTAGTGTATGTGCATGCATGCATGTTTGTGTGTGTATGTGTATGTTTGCATGCATGAGTGTATTTGTGTATGATTTGACTGAAATTATCTTAGTCAACATTTCTAAATTGTAAGGCTTTTTATTTTCACAGATTATTTGTTTTCTTTCTGTACTGGTTTGCTTTACTTTTTACTTTCGTTTTTGAAGTGAAAAGTGTTTTCACTTTGGATGGAAAAAAATTAAGGAAATATGTTATCAGTTTTGTAACATGAAGAATTCAATCATACAGGAAACATCCTTCTAAGCAGATATATTTATTTATTCTTTTAGTATCTGTAAATTTTACTTAACAGTTAACAAACTTGCGCTACTCTTAATGAATAACACCAAACTTAGCCAGCACTTCCTGCCACATATACCAAAGTATCCTTCTCATTGTTGAACCAACTCTCATGCAATTTTCAGCGGCTTTTTTAAAGCTTAGTTTGAATGATGGTGAGTTCTTGAGCCACTTCAGATTGTAACCAGCAGCCTGGCTTTAGACCACGCTACATAGGGTGCATGCTGCATGTCAAGGGCTTTATGATGGTGCAGTGGTGTTCAAATTCCATTATTTCTCGTATTTTCTTTATTCTTCTTCTTTTCTTGTTTATCCTAATATCTCTTTGTCTCTCACATACACAGATGAAAAGACATAACTCACATATGTGATGACACAACGAGATTGAAGCAGAAAGTGTGAAAAAGTCCTGATTGAATGATTGTGTCAACAGTGTTGATGAAAGGGTACGCAGACATTCCTTGAGCACAAGGTTCATCTGCACTTTGACAAAGGATCATCTGTTCTTGGACAAAGGTTCCTTTGTACTTGGACAAAGGTTCACTTGTGCCAAGATGATGAATTATACATCTATTCTTTATTTATATATTTCATCACATTTGCTCCTGAGTGTTTTAAGAGTGTGAGTGTGCCCAATAAAAAACGATCCAAGGAGTGTCTGTGTGTTTGTTCTTTCTTTAACATCTTTTCACTATATCTTTATTTACACTTAGTGGTATTTGATGTGTATGTGTGTGAGTATAATAGGTCTTCAATTTTATGTTTTTCCACTCTTTTAAAGTGATATTAGATGAGAGTGCTTGTGTCTGTGTCCGTGTGAAAGAGAGAGAGAGAGTGAGGGGGAGGAAAACTGTGTGCATGTTTGGCCAAACCTGTGTTGTCTTTGTTTGAGTACAACTACAAGGAAAAAGTTTTTTCACTGACAATGGTACACAGTGTTCACAGAATATTTGTCATGAACATACACACGTCATAAAGAAGCATAATAAAACAATCAAACACTTCTTGTTTCACATTTTATTTACAAAAACGGATAATCAGAAGAAAAAAAAATCTGACATTTCAGATATAATTTGTGTAACATTCTTGATGCCTGTGTTTGTGGTGTTTAGAAGAGTTACAACAACAAAAAAGAATAATTAGAAAATCTTAACACTTTCTCCAGTCATATGTATGTGTGTGTATGCGTGTCACACTGTGTGTATACTGTATGTATATGTGTGCAGAGGTGTGTGACTGTGTGTCTCACTCTGTGTGTGTGTGTGTGTGTGTGTACACACAGGCCAGACAAAGAATGAAACAATGTCTTCCAATATTCATGGCAGGGTGATGCCACTGACCCTCCTCTCCACATACACACACAAACAGCAGGAATACTGAATGTCCCAGAGTTCAGACGCTCTAAAAGCTTTCCTCCCGGTTTTCCCAATGAGCTAAAAATAGTTTTAAAATTAGATAGATCTATTTATAGCTCAACAGTTTTTCCCCTCTGTTATAAGGAACAATCATAGACATGAATCCCGCGATCGTCAGACACAGAAACGATTCGTGCTCCAGATGGACTGTAACGTGCGCTCCATGCCTGAAAAACACACACACACATATACAGGAGTTGAAATACAAAATTCAAGGCAAAAAGAGAGGGAAGATTTATCAATCTGCTTTTCATTCAGGTCATGCTCACAGACCTGCCACCTGCCAACTGTTACTGAACAGAATCTGCTACGGGTCTACTGTCTTTTGCTACACTGTTACACTCTTAAAACACTGCTGTCAGATGGAAAAATAATCTGTATTACCCTGATTACAGAACGTTAGGCAGTACATTTTATGAACTATTTTGAATTATTTTTTGACACAGACAACCATATCATTACATGTCGGATGATGATAAAAACCCCAGTTTGTTGGGATGGAATCCATATTTAATGCTACAGATTTACATAATATATCCTAATGTGGAGTGATGGCCTAGAGGTAACGCATCCACCTAGGAAGTGAGAGAATCTGAGCGCGCTGGTTCAAATCACAGCTCAGCCGCCGATATTTTCTCCCCCTCCACTAGACTTTGAGTGGTGGTCTGGACGCTAGTCATTCGAATGAGACGATAAACCGAGGTCCCGTGTGCAGCATGCACTTAGCGCACATAAAAGAACCCACAGCAACAAAAGGGTTGTTCCTGGCAAAATTCTGTAGAAAAATACACTTCGATAGGAAACAACAAATAAAACTGCACGCAGGAAAAAAAAAAGAAAAAAAAAGGTGGCGCTGTAGTATAGCGACACGCTCTCCCTGGGGAGAGCAGCCCAAATTTCACACAGAGAAATCTGTTGTGATAAAAAGAAATACAAATACAAATATATATATACATGCGACCTGTGGGCATACGAATGCACTCATACAAAATCAAACAAGAGGCAAACCACAGTTCATGTATGATTCCTGCTGCACAACAACAATAAAAGTGAAAACACCAAACAAATAACTCAAATGTTTCAGAAAGAACTGATGTTTTCCAATTCTTGAGCCAGAATTGGTGTAGACAGACAAAGTATTTCCAGAGAAAATGAATTTGTTAATGCTTATGACAGAAAAACACACATACAGACACACAGATATACAGAACACAGGGAAAAACATGTGAGACAAAAAAAAAAAAACCTGCACTCTTTTTTTTAATAAAAAGATGTTGCTTAGCCAGTGAACGGTCAGCGTCAATGACAAATCATAACAACAATCACTACCATGATCCCAGGTACAAATAAATTACCTGATCCAGGTGTTCATAAAAGGTGTGCACACACTGCCTGGACCCTGCATCCCAGATCTTCACTGACTTGTCTGACGATCTGTTGCACACAAACATACACACACACACATACATCATCACGTATATCCATGCTTGTAATGATAAAACAATAGTCATCAAAATTTAAAAACTAAAAACAGTATAGCTACTCACACAGAAACAAAATGTATATTGTCAAGACAGAACTAGACACTATAGCAAAAAATAAGCAAACTTTTTTTTTAAACACAGCCACTAATGCATACACAAAACGCATTTTGTCTGGACAATTGTCTCAACTCATAACCAACCGAAATTCTGAAGTTGAAAAATAAGCTACTTAAGCATACACAAAATGTGTATCAAGACAAAAAGTTGTCATAAATAACAAAAAGAGTAAGCAACTGAACCCTTTTTTTTTTAAACTAGTCATAAAATCACAAAACTTTGTCAAGACAGAATTTGACATTTTTACAACAAAGGATTACTGATTAGCCACTAAAAAATAATAAATAATAATTATTATTAAAAAAACAGGAGAAAAATGGCGCTACTCACGCTGACACAAAGTGCGTGTTGTCAGGACAGAAGTCCACACTCAGGACCCATGACCCATGACCTGACAGTGTCCCTGCCAAGTTGGCGTGCTGCCTGCAATGAACCATGCGACAACGAAACGTGAGAGTCGTGACTGGCTTGAAGGGTTAACACATTACACAGACGCACGTATACATACACACTGTAAAATCTAATGACAATTAATACTGATTCTGGTTCACACACACACATACACACACACTTTTTCTCTCACATACTCTTCCATCTCACAAACACAAATACACACACTGACTCACTCTCTCTTAATACTCACTCACTCTCTCACATATATACTCATTCTCTTTCTCACACACACACAAGCACACACACACACACACAAATGAGCACACACACACACTCTCACTCACACAATCACATACACGAGCACACACACACACACATACTGACACACACACTCTCACACAGAAAACACCACCAGCAACACATCACCCAAACTGTGGCAGAACACTCCAGCTACACATGACTGATTCAGGATTGACAGTGACGGACAAAACGCCACACAACTCATGTGACAGCAAAACACACCACACCAGAACACAAAGGCACCACTGACGCATCACAGATCTTTGTGTGATTCAGACACGGACGTAACGCTGTAGAAATCATGGGATAGCCAGACACCACCACAACACAGCACACCACACAACACAGCACACCACACAACACAACCAAACACCACGCAGCATATACAGCACACCACACAACACAACCAAACACCACACAGCAAAATACTGTATGGAACAACACATCACAGGACAACACACCACAAAAAACATGATGCCACAACACAACGCAACACCACAACACAACAAAACACCACCACAATACAACACCACAACACAACAATACCACCACAATACAACACCACCAAAACACACCATAAAACAACAGAACACAAGAAAACATGACACAACACATCAACACCACAATGAACAAGCCAAACACAACACACTGTAACACAACTCCAGAACAACACACCACACAACACAACAGGAATCACTGACACGTCATAGATCTTGATGTGACAGTCATCAGAGGCCGTGACCAGCAGCTGAGAGTCTGGGGAGAAACACAGGGAACGAATCGGCATGGCATGACCTGTTGAAACATCAATCACCCATCAATCAACAACCTTGATAACCACAACAATGATAATGAGAAGGGTAAAGAGGATGATACTGACAGTGGTAATGACAATGATCATGACAACACTAAGGTCATGACGACAATGCACACCTTGGTCCATAGTTCTTTGTTAAAGTCAATATCTCCAGCTCCCAGCTAATAATACAATGAACCACTGACCTCAGAACAACCCAATAAGCCAACATTGATAGTACAAATCTCAGATGACAACAGTTCCATATACATCTACCACTCACTCCTCTTTACATCTACCAACCCTTAACAATGAAAGTACCAGATGGATATAGTACCATATACATCTACCAACCCTTAACAATGAAAGTACCAGATGGATATAGTACCATATACATCTACCACCCCTTAACAATGAAAGTACCAGATGGATATAGTACCATATACATCTGCCACCACTTAACAATGAAAGTACCAGATGGATATAGTACCATATACATCTACCAACCCTTAACAATGAAAGTCCCAGATGGATATAGTACCATATACATCTGCCACCACTTAACAATGAAAGTACCAGATGGATATAGTACCATATACATCTACCACCCCTCAACAATGAAAGTACCAGATGGATATAGTACCATATACATCTACCAACCCTTAACAATGAAAGTCCCAGATGGATATAGTACCATATACATCTGCCACCACTTAACAATGAAAGTACCAGATGGATATAGTACCATATACATCTACCAACCCTTAACAATGAAAGTCCCAGATGGATATAGTACCATATACATCTACCAACCCTTAACAATGAAAGTACCAGATGGATATAGTACCATATACATCTGCCACCCCATAACAATGAAAGTACCAGATGGATGCATACCATATACATCTGCCAACTCTTAACAATGAAAGTCCCAGATGAATATAGTACCATATACATCTGCCACCACTTAACAATGAAAGTACCAGATGGCTATAGTACCATATACATCTACCAGCCCTCAGCAATGAAAGCAGGAGAATTCCAGTGAACACACTGCCTGCAGCTGGTGTGGCTCTGTCGTCAGGCACTGAGCCCAGTGCTGAGGCAACATGCAGGGAAAAAGTTAATGCTGCATTTTGTTTGTTTATCACCCTGTGCATTACTCCAACTGGAGAAAAGGTGGGTACGGAAGAAGATTAGGAATTCAATAAATATACATAATAAAAGAGTTTGAAGCTTCAATGACCTTTCAGTACTAGAGTGTCAATAATAGTTACAAAACAAACAAAACTTCTTATGTTCTTCAGAACAAAACAGCAATCAAGCACATCGCAATGTTTATATATTCGATGCTTCTTCTGTCATTCACATTTTTCTCCCCTCCAATTTAGGTTAAAAATGAAATCCTTACACACCTGCTAAGACACTCCACCAACACAGGGACGCTCACCTTCCAGTGTGTGGATAAGTTTTCCGGTAGTTATGTCGAACACGTTGACAATTCCGTCCAGAGCACCAGAGGCGATGTACTTCCCGTCAGGACTCTGTGACACCACACACAGCCAGTTCTGTCATCGTCAGCATCAACAACATCACAGGTACTCTCCAAACTCCAACACCACACACAGCCAGTTCTGTCATCGTCAGCATCAACAACATCACAGGTACTCTCCAAACTCCAACACCACACACAGCCAGTTCTGTCATCGTCAGCATCAACAACATCACAGGTACTCTCCAAACTCCAACACCACACACGGCCAGTTCTGTTGTTGTCAGCATCAACAACATCACAGGTACTCTCTAAACTCCAACACCACACACAGCCAGTTCTGTCATCGTCAGCATCAACAACATCACAGGTACTCTCCAAACTCCAACACCACACACAGCCAGTTCTGTCATCGTCAGCATCAACAACATCACAGGTACTCTCCAAACTCCAACACCACACACAGCCAGTTCTGTCATCGTCAGCATCAACAACATCACAGGTACTCTCCAAACTCCAACACCACACACGGCAAGTTCTGCAATCGTCAGCATCAAAAACATCACTGGTACTCTCCAACCTTCGGAATATCAAGGGTACTCTCCAACATCCGGAATATCACAGGTACTCTCCAACCTCTGAACTATCAATTATTCTCCAACCTCTGAAATATCACAATTACTCTCCAACTTCTGAAATATCACAGGTACTCTATAAACTCCAAAATATCACAGTTAGCGAGTTACTTTCAAACATCTCAAATATCACAGGTACTCTCCAACCTAAAAAATACCATCATTACTCTCCAACCTCTGAAATATCAAAGGCATGTTCCGATCATTCTTTCAATGAACAACCATCACCAAAATGCTGATGAATCTGATGACACTGGTTCATGTTGGGTATTTTCATGTTTCTATATATAACCCACAGAAAACTAACACAGCTTTGTTCTGCACATTTGATCTTCTGCGTGCATAAACTTACGCAGAAGGTTCAAACACTTGCAGGTCTGCACATCTGTTGACCTGGAAGATCACCTTTAACCCATCAGGTGCTGAAAACATGATTTCAACCCAGGACACTCAGACTGAAAGATTGAAAGTCCAATGCTCTAATCCCTCGACAGCTGCGCCAGTCTTTACACCAAACTTTAGTTTAAAACAGCTGGTGACCGATGTCTCTGTCTGACCCACTCAGACATGAACCTGCTGTCTTCAATTCTACAGCAATGCTGATCAAGGAACAACAGACACATAAACAACCATGCATAGAGCAGTATGGCACAGTATGGACCTAGTTCTCAAACTCAAACTGTTTAAGACGACATTAAATGTTCAATTTGTGACTGCATTTTGTAAACCTGCTGGGTTTGAGAATTTCTTCTTCTCCTCTGTTCATGGGCTGCAACTCCCACATTCACTTGTATATACGTGAGTGGGCATTTATGTGTATGTACTTTGCCATGTAGACAGCAATACTCCATTTTCAGGGGAATCTCAGAACAAACAGAATCTGATTCTGGTCTACTCACATAAGCGATACTCAGCGTGAACTTTCCACGGGTGTCAAGAGAGGTTTCCCGACGCCCGGAGTCCACGCCGAAGAGGTTGATTTTCCCCGTGTGGCTACCAGACGCCAGGAAGCGGGAATCGGGGGAGAAGGCAATGGTCCAGGCGTCCACAGGCCCCGCATCGATGGACTTGGCCTGCTTGCCGTTCTCTACATCCCACACCTTCACCTGGCTGTCCAGGCTGCTCGATGCAGCCACTCACAAGCTGTTAAGGGTCAGGCATTTTGACTGGACGGTTTGACTGAACGTTTTTGGTTGGACGTTTCTGTTTGTTTTTATATATTGTACATTTTGGTTGGATCTTTGTTTTCATTGTGCGTTTTACTGGATGTTCTTTTTTACTGATGAACAGTTAGATTGGTCAGTTTGACTTACAATTCCATTAGATATTTTTATGTTATGATTGTATAATTTGATTGTACGTTCATTTTGATTTGACATTTGTATCAGACATTTGTAAGTTTTCACTGGAAATTTTGATGGCCATTCCTTTTGATAGGACACTTTGATTGGACTTTTTAAAAAGACTTCTCTTCTGACTGGACATTATGATTGCATCTATTGGTTGGAAGCTTGTGGGATTTAACTGTACTGGATGTTTGTTTGGATTGAATGTTTAATTGGTTGATTCTGACTGGCCATTTTGAATGGACTTTTGGACATCTGACTCCCTCCCTTCCCCCTCACTGTATATCAACATGAGTGGAAGTGATTATAGTGTAAAGGCGCCGGTGAGGTGCACAGGCAACACCATGCTGTGGATCTGAAATGCTTCAAACTGTCCTTCATAAGACAACTCTAAACTCAAGTCCTCTGACAAACTAAAAACTTATATTTCTTCACATTGGCTGTAGTCGGCTTTCCGTGTCAACAGATAATGAATTATTTCTTCCTTTTTTTTTCCTTTTCTTTTCTTTTTTGTTTCTTTCTTTCCATGCACCATATCAACAGCAAGGGCTAAATTTTCAGAAAACGCATCTGTTTAAATGATTTGTTGTTGTTTTCTAAAACAGATGCACATACACACCTAAACACGTCCATCCACACAGAGGCTAAAGGATACAGGTGCCATTAGAGTTGATGTCGACAGACACCACCCCCAGCTGGTGTCCCTCCAGGGTGTGACGCAGTTCTAGTCTGTCCTCCTGCCTGAAGGCCAGACACATCACATAATGTTCTTTATCATTAACTCATTCAGAACACAACACACATTTCTTTAATAAATAATAATTTCAGAATACAGCACACACTTCTTTATTAACCCTTTCAGAACACAACACACATTTCTTTATTAACCCTTTCAGAACACAACACACATTTCTTTATGAACCCTTTCAGAACACTGCAGACTCAGGCTACCACCACCTTTTTTTTTTCTTTTTTTCTTTTTTTAAAGCAAACAAAGAAGAGCATACACTCATATACACATAAGAGCATGTGCTCTCGCACGAAAACTTTTTTTTTATTTGTAATTCTGGAACATCAATCAATAAGTCTAAAGCCATTATTTCCTCAACAAACACACACACACACAAACATACACACACAAACACACACACACAAACACACACACACACACACATACACTAAAGGATACAGCTCCACAGATGTGCACAGTAATTACTGACCATTTCCACACTTTGACAGTGTCGTCAACAGACCCTGTGACGATGACCTCTGCCCCCAGTGGGTCCTTGTCATTGCGGCCCCACGCACATGCCCAGATACTGTCATCATGGGCTGCCAAAACAATGTACTGATCATTTCAAACTCATTTTATAGTCATGAATGGATACAAGCAAAAGGACAAGCTCAACAGTGAAAACCACCACCACACTACAAGTACAACTACTATGTCATCATATAATGCTTGTGCTTTTACAGTGAAAAGACATTATACTACAGAACAAAGGAATGATGAACATACACAAATAGTTCGTAAATAAAAAAAATTATAAAATAAAAAAAAGAGAGAGAGAAGAAAGTTTTGAGGTCTATCAAAACACTGCCTATTACACTGGCCTGAAGTTAAAATTTACCTTTTTTAAACCGAGCACGGAGTCCATAACACTGATTAAATAACACATACAGGTATTTCTTCATCAACAAAAATGGTTCATCATACAAATATCAAAATGTGACAGACTGACAAGGGCAGAGAACTCCAACTAGTCCAAGCTGAAAAACAAATTATCTGGCCACTGATTAGTAGCCCAGCAGTGTACACTGAAAACAGGTAGATAAAGGTTGATCAGGTGAGTAAATCAAGACTACATAACTCAGCTGATGACAGAGAAAACAAGACATCAATAAAAATGGACCATTGTAGTTCTACATTAACCACAGAAGGTGACAAACATTGTAACAGAGCAAAGCAACAAACAACAGCTTGCTCCAGTATGTGATTGTCAATAACTAACACCAAAAAAGGAAAATTCTAGCATAACATTTTGAGAAGGCAGGAATATCATTCATAACACGTGACTGCAAAGTGACCCTTGCATCCCCAATGGGGCAGAGATGAAAATAATAATAATTTCTTTTTCATTTCATTGTTGCTGAAGTTAAACATAACATAAATCATATGAAAAGTTCATCAAGAAATATCACAATGAAAAACTTACCAGCTTCTTGCTTGAAAATAATAGAATGCTGAAACAAAACAAACTGCTTTTTCATGTATGTTTCTTCAATGGCTTATAATACTAACATTTTTTTTTCTCTAAATCATAAACGTACACATGAAAAATGATAACATATAATGACATATGGAGCTATTTCACATAAAGCATTCTTCCTAATAATAAGTTATAGGAAAGAAAGATGGAAAGATGAGAGAGACAGACAGACAGAGGGGGAAGCAAAGAGAAATTTGCAAGATTTATTTCTTTTTTCTTTTTTTTCATTCATTGCTTCCTTCATAAACCTTATGATATACATGAGAGAGACTCAGAGAGACAGACAGACAGACAGAGAGTGCAAAGACAAAAACTGAATTCTTTATTTACAAGGATAATCAATCTAAGCACTGGTGTACTTTTTTCTTTTTTTTTAGATCGAATCCTTGCCCTAAACAGGGTTGACTATATCCACATTTCTATCCTTCCAATCCTCTCATTCACTGGTGAAGTGAATGTCTATGTCTTGTTGAAAACACTATTAATTCCATGTCAAGGGGAAAAAACTGGGGATAATACCACTGGATCTACACTACACAATACTAAATGAAGTCATACCTTCACACATACACACACACACAAAACACATACACAAAGCACACATTTATCAAAATATAAGAATATTGTTGGGTTAAAATGAAGGACAAATGTACAGGTATCAGTATCTGAAACTGAAGGAGGCGTCACTGCATTCGGACAAATCCATACATTCGCTACACCACATCTGCTAAGCAGATGTCTGACCAGCAGCGTAACCCAATGCATTTAGAAATGTAGAGGGCAGAGGAAAACTAACAGAAGCACTGGGCAGTGGAGGGGGGTTGAGGGGAGGGGGGGGGGGTATGAGAGAAAAGAGAGACACAGAGAGAGAGACTCAAGACTAGCCACAGACAAGACAAGACAAGACAATGGTTTATTTGCTAGGCCTCCTGCCCATAACAAAGGAGTGGGCCACTAACAAAAATATTACATAATGAATCAAATAGTGTGAATAATATATCAATGCGCATGTAAGACTAGCCACAGAGACTGAGAGAGAGAAGTGTAACATATAAAAAGCGATGTGTGCGTGCGTGTGTAAGAGAGGGAGGGAGGGAGGGAGGGAGGGAGGGTGTGTGTGTGTGTGTGTGTGTGTGTGTGTGTGTGTGTGTGTGTGTGTAGTCTAACGAAACGTGTGTCCCTTTTGTTGACAAAGTGTTTCTGCTCGAAGCGTGTCCCACTAAGCAATGACTGTCAGACTAACGAATCAATCGTAGCCTGTCATTCAGTCTGATGCAGATACTCTTTCAGCATATTTTTTAACTAACAATCTCGGAAACTGCTTTCAATATCAACGCATACTAAAATTAGTGAAAAGTACACAGTATGTTTGTCTTTTGAAAGAAGTCTGATGCAGACACTCTTTCCGCACATTTTTGAATTAACCATCTCGGAAGCTGCATTCAATATCAACACATACTGAAATTAGTGAAAAGTACACAGTACGTTCGTCTTTTGAAAGAAGTCTTACCCCGCTCATCGTGTTGTTGCGATGCTGCCCAGAACACCGGATGTCTGTTGTCGTCACTTCCTTGCACAGTTTCTTACCCTGTATTGAGCAGAAATGTTCAATATTCAATGACGTCATAGTTCTTTCGGCCAATCGGACTCTCCATTTTCTTTCAGTTGTGAAAGTGGACGTGTTGTATTAATTAATATGCGTTTCTTCTGTTTTTATTCATGAGTACGTTTATGACACGCGTTGTTTGCTCTCCCCTTCCCATTCATATCAGTTGAAAAATATTTTCAAACTGTCTCCAAGCCACAGTGTGTGTGTGTGTGTGTGTGTGTGTACACAAGTACATAATTAGCATTGGTGTTGTTGTTGGTGATGGATTATCAATGAGTTTTTTGTGCAAAGTGCATGTTGTCCTGTGCTTTCTTTGCAGGTTGGTTGATGAATTATGCATATTATCTGCATCAGTTTATGCATACATAACCCTGAGAAAGTTAACTTTTTTCGGGTGTGCACAAATTGTTGAATTTGTCAATGAATCATCCTGGAGATTTCACTGACCAGTGTAATTATCGCAGGCTCAGTGTTTCCAACTAACATGGATTTCACAGGCTTTGCTGATTTGTGTGTGTGTGGGTTTGTGTTTCTTAATATCATATCTCATCACAAACATGCATGCATTTGTTCACACACACACACATGTTCACACACACACACACACACACACACATGCTCACACACACACACATACACACATTCTCACACACGCAAAAAGCAAAAAATGCTTCTGTTCTGTCATGTTTTATTCTTGTATGATTATGATACACGTGTCACAAACACAACCTGCGCATAAAAGCCTTAAAAGCTTAACATTCTTAATCTGAACACACACTCCTTATTCATTCAAATAGATAATTGAATAATTTAATAATCACTTCTCTTTTTTTTTTCAGGAAAGAGAAAATGAAAAAGAATCAAAATGCATGACCTGTCATGGCACATCATGATTTTTTTCCCTATCTTCAAAAATAATAATATCTGTTTCAAACAAAGCTTCTACAATAACAAAGCAAATGAACTGAAATAAAAACAAACAGAAAGGAAAAGAACAGAACCCAGTCTTAACCCTTTCACCGCCAAGCTTGCATTTATGCACAGGCGTGGTAGAGGACCCATGTCACTGAAAGGTGACCATTCATTGGTCTGTTATCCATGAACCTACTGCTCATAATGTTCGGTGGTAGGGTAGACCATATTTTCTATACATCGCAGGGAGAATCCCCAGCTATTCTTAGCCACTGTCTTTTCTGTGTTTATACCACAAGGGAATTTTGTACTCCAAACTGATGGGCAGTGAAAGGGTTAATTACAGCCAGAATTTGTGTCCACACTAAAAAAATAAAACAATAGAGAACTTGTCCACTGGGCTGAATGTGCATAAAATGTGTATTTCTTTTCTTTCTTTCTTTTAAAATTTTGTGCCAGCACATTCAGTTGATGTACTAAAGCATGCCACTGATGACATTATTCCCAAAATCTTCTCTTTTTTTTTATAATATATATCAGGATAACTTACTGGTGCGGTGTCATACATCACAACAAAAATGTGCCATGAATGGTCAGTTTATGGTTTCACTAACCAGTCAATGATATGTTTTTTTTCTGATAGGTTTTATGTTTGAATATTTGTTTCTTTGTTTTAAATAAGGTCATGATCCACTCTTAAAAATTGAAAGAAACTGGGACAAACATATTCTTGACTGTCAAATTTTCCAGGAAAAAAAACAACAACCTCTCTCTCTCTCTCTCACACACACACACACACACACACACACACACACACACAGCTTTTAATACATTTCAATTTCCTCAAACAATTTTTTTCTCTGATAGCCTCATTTTCAGTCTAAAAGGAATCATTTTTCTTCCTCTAGAAAACATAACATTGAGAAATAGAACTTTATTAGTCATGTCCGTTTTCATGATAAAAAGACTGAGATCTAGGATGAATATCAAGTTAAATGGGTATGATACAGTTTGTAATCAAATATGTTGTGTATACTTTGGAATGTTACAATTATCAAATATTAATAAAACAAACCAACACATGAAGACAAATACATCACAAGATATTCATTACTTAAATGTTCTTCCAATGTGCCACAAAACATTTAAAAACTCTGGTGAATAAAATTTCATGACATGGTAAATGGGTTTCCAACAAACAAAAAGAAAACATTTTACTGGAATTGCTTCATTTATTTACACTTGTTGTCACAGAATAGGGTAAAATACTTTAAATTCTCCATGTGCACACAGTTGATTAAATATAACAGGCTGCAAATTATTGCCATGGCCAAGTGGCGCTAGACTTCTGAGACTATTCTAAGAGTTTGTGAAACCCATCACTCAAATCATGACAGTGTCTGGCAGGTAAGGGAGGAGATTTTTTTTCAGATATGGTTGTTGTTTTGTCTTTTTCCAATCTCTCAGGTTTAAGTGTCCAGACCAGTCAGTGCCTTAACCTCCTTAATGTGTACATACATGACCATAAGAGCAAATACATACATTTAAGACTCTTCGATACATTCCATGTTTGGAGATTATGGAAATACATTCATACCCAGAATATGCACATCTCAAAAAGCATAGCATTGCTACTGATATCAAATGACAGGATAAAACGGTCATGTACATACTGGCGTTAGTAAGATTTTTTAACTTGTGAACTACCACTTTTCACTTTTGAACAAAACAACAACAACAACAACAACAAAAAACACCTTTATTATCAATATACGCACACATCCTTTGCAGTTTATTTCATGCCTTTAAATTATTTCTTCATTCATTTCTGTCAGTCTTCATCAATTTACTTATTTACATTCCTTTCTTTTTCTTCCTTTTTCAAACTCATCAATTGTCACAAGCAAATAATCACAATCTTTCTATTTATAGAAATCTGAACCATAGAATAGAATAATTATGTCTTTATTACCAAGTGTACCAGAGTCACAAGGAATATTGTGTTCAGAATAAGCTCATTATAATATCATTTTAAAAAGTGGAACGCGGGAAGACAACACACACACACACACACACACACATACACATACATACACACACACACACACACAAAATAGCATTTCCACTTGTATAATCACTTAAAGATGCAGAGAATATTGGATGCAGCCAATTACTACTGATGAAAAAACAGGACAAAGGACAGGACAAAAGCCCTGGATGCAAATATGATTCAAGCTTTCTTTTGACTACAGGACCAAGATTCATTTCATTACCTCAACAGTTGGTCATAGGTCAGCAGCATGCAGACACTCGCAAAATTATGATATAGAAGACGGCAGCACAACCATGGTATGATTAACTCAATAATCAGGTCACAGGTTTCCATGAAAACATCTCTTCATCATTATTATCAACGTAAAATAGAAAAGTCCATATAAGTGTGATTTTTTTCCAACAGTAAAGTCATGGTATGTTTGTGAAATATCTGTAAAGTCATAATCAACAGCATGGTTTGTAAGTAAATAACTGTTAAATCATTTCTGGCATGGTTTGTATGTAAATATCTGTTAAATTATGTTCTATGCCATGAATATACGTCTCTGTATGTTGATGATAACATCATGGTTTATCTGTAAATATGTTAGAAAATCATGTACCTGTAAACACCCCCATATTCAGCTCATGTCACAATAAAAATATCCACCTGATCCCAGCTTATATTCATTTACTAAAATAACATTGTCATGATTTGCATGAAAACACGTCAAAATATGGTCTGTTAACAAAACAATCATTTAGGAATATGTTTACCTATCAGATCATGGTCTCTCCATAAATTTATCATATAAATTATCACAATGCATAGGGAAAGAAAGTCATGGAGGTAAACAATAACCTATTTGTAAACACTGGTTCGTTAGACAAAATGAATCATCCACAATGTCATAGGGGGTTTTTTCTGAAAAACAAACAAACATAGGTACTTTCCCAGGGCTTTGTTATAAAAATTCATGGACTATAAATGATGTTGTTCCAATGTTAACAGGAAAACTCAAGTAACAAATTTGATATTGGCATAAAAGAAAGTAATGCAAGGAAAATAACCTAAGCAGCAAGCAAGCAGTGTGAGGTCATCTGCTCCCCTTTGCCACCCTGACTTGCGCCCTCATTTTTTTTTTACAGTCAACATGTTTTTTTGAAAAACCCAGGACTTTCCCTTAACTCTTTTGGCCTGTGCAGTTTTCCAGCTCTTTTTAAGCCCTGGAAAAGGACCTTCCATTTTCTTTCAGAAAAATATCACACTGTGCAAAAAAAACCCAAAAAAAACAACAACAAAAAAACTGTATAAAAAAGGAATGTGAATACTTCTTAAACAAACACACACATCAACAGACACACAAACCATACACACATCAATGTTTTCAATATTAAAGAAAAAAGACTATTACATCTAATAAGTAAAATTCAAGCATACAGATTCAAACGTGCTAAATGCGTTGACAGCCACCCTATAAATACACACAAATATTTGCACATTGTTCATATGTGTATGCATGCATGCCTGCACACATGATATGCATGTGTACATGTTGGTGCATGAGTATGTATGTATGTGCATGCACTTTACAAAAACCAAAAGCACTTACATTTACACCTCCTTTCAAAATGAAGCTCAAGTTAAATACAGTCCTGCAAAAAATACATTTACCTACTTTTATAGGTTTTTCACGGAAAGATAAAAGCCATCCTCAAATTCCACAAAACATAGCAGCTTCCAAAAATACCAAACTGCAGCCCCCCCCCCCCCCAATCTCACATCGACTCTGGCAGAACAGTTAAAACAATAAATGTCAGAAAAAGAATGAATTTAAAAATAAAAAAAGTACTTTTCCTTCACATTGGTTCTGTAAATCTCCTCCACAATAATATCAGTTCCAGAAATCTAAACACACATTTGTTCGAACAATATCTTTAACTATAGATCTCCCCCAACCTCAAGCCATCTGTGTGTGTGTACATGGGTGTGATGCATGTGTGAGAGAGAGAGAGAGAGAGGAGGGTTAGGTGGAAGAGGGGGGTTAAAAGTGATGTTACGCTGTTTGAAAATGTTTCTGTTGTTGTTGTGAATATGCATCTTTAATGCTTTTTATATTCCTGTACATTATTCATGCTACAAGCATTTTTATAAGCTCTTAGATCAGCAGGGCAAGCAATATATAAATGCACATTATTGTTTTCATTTTGAAAAAATCACCCTCCTTTCCCCACAGAATAATCTGTGTGTGTCAGTGGAACAGTTTAGAATCCTTATGATGCTCAATCATGTCAGTTTTATTCACCAGGTTCATGTTCAAGTAGTGAAGTTCATAGCAACACGACCGAGACATTCCTGTGATGTTTGATTTGTAATCGCCGAATGGATTCCTCCGATAATTGAACTTCCTAAAGTTAAACTTCTCCTCTAAGGGTCGAAGAAGCTTGTACATCTTGACAAAATCTTTCTTCTTGGTCGGCATATTGATGTTAGAAACCCTAAACAGTTCCCTGGTGTGCATTTCAAACCCAAATTGCTGAACATTACGCAGAGATTCTTCCTCATAGATGGTTTTCAAAACGTCCCACTCGGAATATTCAATGTCGATTTTCACATAGTTGATCAGACGCTGTAACAGACAAACAATAAATAATGATAACAGTGTAACACATTCATAATGATTACAGTTAACACCAAAAATGCGAGACACATATCAGGTAGTACCTGTTCTGATCCAACATACGTAGGACACAATCTACAAAGCCCTGCACTGATGACAACAATCACTTAGTCATGGAGCACAATTGAGGCACAGTCTCTTCTAGAGTGGAGACCGCCACAACCCTGTACAATGACAGTCCCACCATGAATCTGCCAAAACCAAAGACCTTGACAAGAACTCATCCCAAGCATGGAAGTGGATAGGGATCTAAACTGAGGTCAGCATGAGAGTAATACTTCATTTATCCCTCTTGGAGTAAATCAAAAACAAACTAAAGAATAATGAAGCTACACATTTAAGAAACGAGTACAGTGAACGCATGGATGGAAATGACTGATTTCTGTTTTACTAAAAAGTTTACGGCCAGGGCACATGGGCTGCTTAACCAAAGTGCATGTCTTAATACCAGAACAAAGTAAAAGCAAAAAAAAAATCATTAAAAGTAAAATAAAGACAAAAACAAACAAACAAACAAACAATTTTCATAATGCCAATGCGGAAATATGTATAATACATTAGTACTCTCACCTGTATGAACATCATCAGCGAGCCTGTTTACCTTTCATCTCATGATCTGTCTGTTCAATTACTCATCAACCAACTAATCTATCCACCTGATTATCCATCCATCTATAACTTACCCCTTCCAGTCCCTCCTCACGAATCAGGGTACCCAGTGTCTTCAGTTTCCACCCGGCCGTGTTCACCATGTTTTTAGGACCTATGCCAATCCTCTTGAACTCGATCAGGGAGCTTCTCTTGTTGCTCATTTCTACAATGCTACATGATAATAAAAACAAAGAGATATATACGGCAATTTGATTAAATTAAGACAATTTCATACATCATCTGACAAGAGAAAATTGAAGTTTTGAACTGCTTCGTTAATAAAAGAACAAGAGGCAAAGCCTTCAAGACTCACTTGTGCTTCGCACTTTATCCAGTCAAGGGATCATGAGGAGAAAAAAAAAGATATTTAAAAAATCGTTGAAAAGTGCTCTGTATCAAATATGATATTTAAAATAAGATTCAAAGATGAAAAAAAAAGGGGGTCTGCAAGCGGGATCAAACCATGCATGTTCAGTTCCAAAGCAAGCAGACTAATCCCCACTACTGCGACGCATCTGGCGTCATTCAACTAAATTTAATACTTAAAAGAATATTGACCTTTTCTTTCTCGTGTGACAAATAGATATGATTGTAGAGAACGTAATAACGCAAATTAAATCATGTTTTTTGTGTGTTTTATTATATCTCAATTGTTCTTTTATTTCAGCAGTAAAGGAGACTTTGCTATCCCTTGAAGCACAAGCAACACAAGGTAAATCTCTAGATCTGCATGAACCAGTCGAGGCCTACAACGAGCTGAAAGAGACGATTGATTCAATTTTTTTTTTATGTTCATTCCAGTTAATTCAGTGTCTACTCTAGAATATTTATATGCAGTAAACATGTTGATGGTGTAGTTAGTATCACTGCATGTGTTCTGTCCAGAATTTGTATTTCTTTCCTTTTAATTGTGAACAAGAAAAACGAGGACATGTCTTCGAAGACAACCTACCTGCTAGCAGGCCTAACTCAGTGGGAAACAGTTTTTAGAACTTTCGGATTTCGGAACAAACCTCAACGAAATAAACCATTAATGAGTCAGAAAAAACTGCTTAATTTGGGAGACTTACAACATTTACTGGTATGACTGTGAAGATTTTTTTTCATACTATGTTCAAGTTAAATTTCATATTGGCAGACAAAGTGTTTCCACAGAAAATGGCAATGTTAAAGTTTACCACAAACACACAGACACACACACACAGACAATCGAACACCTGGTTGAAACATACTCACTTTGCTTACACAAGTGACTCAAAAATAGGCAGTGATTTCATCCAACTGAGACAAACTCACACATTATACTACAGGATAAAACTGAACACCTTCATTACTAAATTTAGCACAGATATTAAACACCTTTATCTACAACCTAATTCTGGCAACCACAAAATCTTTTTTTTTTATTCTAAGAGCACTCTTGAATGTTACCAAAATTTTTAAAAAATCAAGATGTCTGCTGATATTGCATTGCGTACTGATGAACAGTTCCAAAGCACATTTGTTACAGTTGACAGATGTTATCAATTTTTGTTGTTGTTTTTTTATTCTGCAAACATTTCTCCCCTTCCCCCTCAACCCCCACCCCTCAACACACACAGACACACATGAATATACTCACTATCACCCGCTTTCCCCTCCGCCCCCTAATCTTCTATCACTGGAAGTGGAAAGATGTGAAATTGAAGACTACCATTACAAGATTATAAGAATAAGAAAAAAAAAAAATCAATACATGGAAATGTTTTGCTGCAGCAGAAAAAGCAAGAAACAATATATGTGAAGAAGACCTGCATTACCTGGGGTCATAGGCCAACACTTTGCAGCCATATATCTTGGCGACAGAATCGTCAAACTGCCAGTCCCTCCCAATCCTGTCAGAAAGAGGGGAAAGCTTGACAGGTACTGATCATTGTATGACGTCCTCTGTGTGTGTGTGTGTTCTTTTTTACTTTAAAAAACTGTTCATTTTGCAAAACAATATGAAAAAATATATACAGCCATTCATATATCTACTCCTCTACTCATACATCCATTCATATATATCTATCCATATGTGACAGATATGCTTAAAGTTAAACACACACATGCACACACGCATGCACTCAGGCACACACACACACACACACACACACACACACACACACACTCACTCACTCACTCACTCACTCACATAGTTTTGGACCAAATGAAGATCAAAAAAGAAAAATCATTATCACAACTCTGGACACACCAGATGTTAATCCTTCACTCTCATTAGCTGACTTTATGGATAGTGAGTTTTTACTTTTTAATTATTCCAGAATTGGTTGTATCAGTTACAGATGTAGGAAAAGGCTACACAGAAAAGTCATTATCATAATTCCGAACATAAAGCCAACACATCATGAGTTTATGTATACACCAGCTGGTAATTTAGTTGGGCCAAAACCAAAGTGAGAGCTGTATGATCAATGGTTTCTCCACTGCAATGGGAAGTCATTTACAGCTTAGTCTTTTGTGAAGGACTATGACTCTTAAACCAGGAGGCAAGATTGCAGTAGCTCTTAGTGCTGCAACCTTGGGGATTAACTGGCCTTTGGGAACTATTTCAACACCAACTGTCCTAAAACCCTCTTGGCTGAAACAGTGGGGATGTAACTTGGGCAAGTCATTCAGATGAGATGATAAACCATGGTCCCATGTGCAGCATGCATTTAGCACATGTAAAAAGAACCCATCATATGGTAACTAAAGGGTTGTCCCTGGCAAAATCCTGTAGAAAAATCCACTTCCATAGGAAAACAAATTGCAAGCAGAAAAAAAAAAAATTTTAAAAAAAAGGGTGGCACTGTCAGTGTAGCGACGCACTTTCCCTGGGGAGAGGAGCCCAAATTTCACACTGAGAAATTTGTTGTGACAAAAACAGTAATACAAATACACTGCACTATAATTAAGTTCTAGCCCAGATAGTCAGGACAGCAGTTGCCTCCTCTGTTGTTCTGATGGTCATAGTCGGGCATGACTGACTATCATGTAAAAAAAAAAAAAAATTGGGGTCCACTCAAGAACAATGTATAACAACATTATAATGCAGATCACATACACACATGTACAAAAACTCATAAACAACATGCACATTCACTTTCTTTCAAACATGCATGCACACAAACATTTCTTCTGATATCACATTTGTGAAAAGATATTAAATGAAAGTAGTAATACTACAACAGCTACTATAACATCTACTACTGCTGCTACTACTGGTACTTCTGCACACACACACACACACACACACACACACACACAAAGTGTGGTTGCCTAAATGGAGGGATTAAAAACAGTCACACATGTAAAAGCCCAATCACAGATCTATACAAGTGAACAGAGGAATTGCAGCCTACAAACACAGACAGAAAGAAACACTGACCCAAACAACAAGACAACACACGAATACAGCCAGAAAGAAACACTGACCAAAACAACATGACAACACACGAATACAGCCAGAAACACTGACCCAAACAACAAGACAACACACGAATACAGCCAGAAAGAAACACTGACCCAAACAACATGACAACACACGAATACAGTCAGAAAGAAACACTGACCCAAACAACATGACAACACACGAATACAGTCAGAAAGAAACACTGACCCAAACGACATGACAACACACGGATACAGCCAGAAAGAAACATTGACCCAAACAACATGACAACACACGAATACAGCCAGAAAGAAACACTGACCCAAACGACATGACAACACACGAATACAGACAGAAACACTGACCCAAACGACATGACAACACACGAATACAGCCAGAAAGAAACACTGACCCAAACGACATGACAACACACGAATACAGACAGAAACACTGACCCAAACGACATGACAACACACGAATACAGACAGAAACACTGACCCAAACGACATGACAACACACGGTCGGAGGAGAGAGAAAGGGGGAGACAAGCAGACGTTCCACCCTCCATCGTGCGGATGACCCAGCCGCATATCGTTGTTGCATCGTACGTCTTTGTTCTCCAGGTATCTGAAATTCACACACAGCTTCCATCACTGTTTGATGCACACAACAGCTGAGTGGTGAAAGGACTAGACTGAGGGTTCCAAGTTCAATTCCCTGTCATGGGTCCAGGTATGTTAAAGTGTCGAGCTTTTTCTGATCTCCCAGGTCAATAGATATACAGATCCACTAGAGTCTGAACTCCATTCTTGTGTATACGCATGCAGAAGATCATGCACAGATTAAAGATTGTGTAATCCGTTTACAATTTGAATATCAAGAGGACAGTTTATATCTCATATAATGTTGTTTTTTCAAGAAGCATGAATTCTGTGTGTGTGTGTGTGTGTGTGTGTTGAGTGAGTGTGTGAGTGTGTGAGTGTATGTGGTGTGTGTGCATGTGCATGCAAATGTGAGAAACAGTGTATGGATGTCCATACAAATATAGAAGTGTACATATATTCTTGGCATAAAAATATAGTTTAAACTAGTTACATTTAGAATAAAACTTGATTAGGATGAGACCTGAAATATCCCAGACTTCATATGCATCAAATCCTCAAATTAAGAAAGTTAGAATTAAAACCTCATCCTGCATACATTTATTGATTTTAAATGTTAACACTATGAGATATATCCATCACTTGTATGCTTTAGGTTGTTTACAAATGCACTTGTGTAAATGACATACATGTAGTGCTGTACACAAGCACTCCAGGTCAATCTGAATCCTGATAATGATATGCCATTACATACTCTGAGCACTGAGACATGCAAGAAAATATCCATTAACTACATGACAGTCAGACATTACATCAAATGAATTTGAATATTATGCTTGCTGAATCTGAATATATATATATATATATATATATATATATATATATATATATATTAGAGTTTAACATTTAGGCTCAGAACTTAAAACTGCCTAACCCAAACATTTGAAGTAAAAAAATTTTTTTAAATGTGCATACTTAATTAGCTCAAAACCTAAAACTGACTAAACTTAAACTCAAAACCTAAAAGTGCCTAACTTAAAATGCTCAAAACCTTAAACTGCCTAAATATAAACAGCTCAAAAGCTAAAACTGCCTAAAAAAAAAAATCTTTTTATAAAAACCTAAAACTATTCAATAACCTGAATAAGTACTCATAATGCATGAACCAGATTCAAAAACTCAAACTGCCTAAACCTGAAGAAAAAAAAACCCAAATTATCTACATGTAAGTAAAATCAAAACAATTGTCCACGCTTAAGATCAAAACTTCAAATAGCCAAACTTAGCAAGGCTCAAAACAACAAACTGTCAAAACATAGGATCAACTGCCTAAACTTATATATGGTCAGAATCTCAAATTGGCTAAACATTATAAGTATCAAAATCTTGAACTGTCAAAAATAGAACTGAGATAAATTCTTCAAACTGTCTAAACTTAAACACTGCTCAAAGCAAGAAACTTCTAAAAATTGACACCAAACTGCTGCCTTCACTAGGTCAGGTTCATAACCTCAAACTTCCTAAACACAATTAGGATCAAAACCTCAAACTTAACAAGGTTCAAAACAGCAAACTGCTGAAAATTACTACAAACTGCTGAAATATCTTGATTAGGATCAAATCCTCAAACTGCCTTAACTTAAAAGGGCTCAAAGCAACAAACTGCTGAGACAAATTATTCAGGATGAAAACCACAAAAGGCCTCACTTGAAGAAGTTGTGCTCAGCTTCAGTCTCTGTCATGTTCATCAGGACCCGGGGCTGTGGCAAGGTCTTCACGTGGATCTGGGGGATGAACAGTGGTTTGGGCGGATCCTGAAAAAGAGACTCTGACCACAACCAATCTCAATACGACTCCACACCAAACCTGATGCATACACAAACTTACACCACCAGTATTTTACCAGTTCGTATGGGATAATAAACCAAATAAATGACAAGATTTAAAGAAAACACTCTGTACAGATTGCTGAAATGGAGGTATAGGTATTCCAAATATAGAAAAATGTATGCAAGATATTGAAAATATAGAAAAATGTATGCAACACTTTCTTTTATCACATAGGCAATAAAAATATACACAGAAGCACCTAACAGAAGAATACTCTGAAACCATTATGTCCAAAAACAAATCTAATTGATACTTACAGTCCAAAAAGATTTCTGAGGTCCAAATGTAAAAATTCTTGAAACATGTAAATGATACATTCATTTCATTCTTATAATTCCACGAAACATGTCAGACTGACATAAGATGCAAGCACTCACATTTGTGCAGTTTGATTTTACTTGTATTGTTCTAATCATCTTCATTTAACATGACTTTTTAAACATTGTTAATCATGCAGAAATAGTAGTTTATGCAGCTACCAGTACCAGTATCAAGAAGAAATAGCCACTGATGTTACTACCATCCTCCTCAGTATCATCATTACTACTGTATTTGAAAAATACTGAAACATGTATCAATAACAGAAATATTGTTGCAATAGAAGTTTTGTTTATGATAAAAAGATCATCATCCTCATTATCATTATTATCATTACCATAGTTCCGATTTCTTCAAAATATGTGTATGTTACAAAAAGATATTTTTGCTGGCACAGGTAACTTACTAAAAATAACTGTTCAAGCATATGAACTCAACGGCCTTATTAATTTGAATATCATTACCACAAGTTAAGTCCTTGCAATAAATATTAAGTATTCTGTTTTTCTTATTAACATTCATACATTTGAATTATGAAACATACACATAATTGACATAATCTTGCAAGATTGACGCCACATACGTCAAGAGCAATCTCTGACCCAGATACTGTGAAACCTGCAATGTACTGTATTGTATTCTACTGTACTGTGTTGTATTGAAATTTGCATTGTGTATTTCTTTTTTGTCACAACAGATTTCTCTGAGTGAAATTCTCACTGCTCTCCCTGGGGACAACATGTCACCAGAATACATCACCACCTATATTTGTTACTGTTTTTTTCTGTCTGCAAGTGTACAATGTGATTGTTTAACTATCAAAACGAATTCTTCTAAAGAATTTTTCCAAGGACAACCCTCTGTTTTTTGTGGGTTATTTTATATTATATGCATTAAGAGCATGCTGCACATGGTATCTTGGTTTATCATCTCATCTGAATGATAACTATTCAATCAATACTGATTTCATGGAAATTTTAGTTTTTCTATGTTTCTGTGGACTTAATGCTGTGTTCAATATGTGACCAAAAAAAATTCCACTAACCTTTGGCTTAACTGTTGCTATTGGCAGACCAAGGCCAGCCATCTCAACGTCCATTTGAGGCAATGTGTCCATTGAAACAGACATCCTCTTCTTGGACAGGTCTGTGTACAGGAACACATAGACCACGAGGAACACAAAAATGATGGTGGTACACAGATACACACACTGCCGTGTTCGCAGACGACGCATGTTGGACTTGGAGACGACGGAGCCTTGATCTGCAGTTGTGAATTCTGTACTCTTTGATTCACTGAGAGCAATGGTGAAGTTTCACCACTGGTTGAAAAATGTGGACTGTAACAAGAAATTGTAAAAAAGATTTAAGTGAAAGTATATCATTAACAATAAAAGCAACGATAACATCAATAAATGATAATAATAATACAACAAAAATAATAACAATAATCTTATTATCAACATCATTAAATTTGAAAAAAAATAATATAAAAAAATGAAAATAATAGGAATATGAATATATTTGTTTACTTTTATTTAATTAAATAATAGCAATCTTAAAATCAATTAAAAAAAAATATAATAAAAAAATACTGAGAAAAACACATTGTCAGAGGTAATTTTCTCTTCAGACCTCTCATTCCAATCACTTTTCAACACTCTCAACTCAACAGATTCTTTAAATCTGACTGAATTGTTTTTCCCACCAGTTGGGTCTGGTTGACTCAAATACAACAGGAATGAGATAAAGTTGGGAAAGATTACGCCACCAGCTGTGCATTATTCATTTGTTTATTTCCAAGACAGTGGAGTTGTTTTTTCGTCTGCAGGACAGGGATGCTGACGGAAGAGTGTCATGTTTTCTCGTTGTTTTTTGTTTTGTTTTTTGTGCTTTCCCCTTAAAGCTCTCTAGGGAAACCTGCATGACTGATTGCATGTGTGTGTGTGTGTGTGTGTGTGTGTGTGTGTGTGCTGTGTGCTGTATGTATGTATACAGTGTGTGTGTGTGTGTGTGTGTGTGTGTGTGTGTGTGTGTGTGTGTGTGTGTCTGACAGTGTCTGTCTGTCTGTCTACCTGACAGTATGTAATACATTTTCTCTTCTTTCTTATTTCATTTTATAGCAGTGTGTGTGTGTGTGTGTGTGTGTGTGTGTGTGTGTGTGTGTCTGTGTGAACATATGTGTCTGTGTGAGAGAAAGGAGTGTGTGTTTGTTTGTGTGTGTGTGTGTGTGTGTGTGTGTGTGTGTGTGTGTGTGTGTGTGAGTGCCCGTGTGTGTGTATATGTGAGTGGTTATAAATAACTGCTTTGGTTTTAATAAGCACTTAATATCACTAAATAAATATGTCTTGGGAATTTTGACCCTGAAACTGATGATAACCTACAGTACAACACATGTGTATATATATTTATACATGTATAATATATTTACCCCTCTCTCTCTATGTCTGTGTCTCGTTCAGTCGTCTATATGTCGATGTGAGCAATAAAAGCGAGAGAGAGAAACCGAGACTAATTCAGGCAACGCAAAGGAATCGACAATGTCCAATCTCCGAACTCTTCCAACGTCAAACGATTCCAAGTCCAGTAACTCACAACTCCAGGTACTCGAGTCTCTGACCAGTCCAACCCGTTTTCAAAAAGCAAGTTTGTTGACATTTCGTCTTAGTGCGTCTGTTTCTACTTCAAACAACTGTCGAAGCCTGAATTACTTTCACGTTGTCAGCAAATGCTGATTCTGTCCATTCCAAAACACTTGACTGTACCTATGTAATTTTTTTTTTTAATCTTTATCTAAAACATACAAAAGATAATAAACCGTGGGAGAAACTCACACGCATCATGGAACGGGTGACAAAGTTGGGCATTTCGCCTTTCGCACACTGCGCAAAGCAACTAGTGCCACAGAGTGACCGCCCTTTGAGGAAGGGGAAGCACTCCGAATGAAAAAAAATGAAGGTCATCAAAGTTGCGAAAGCAAAAGTACAAAATAACCATGTCTCCCCCTACTGATCTATTTTTAGATCGGTGGTTATACACCCCCACTTCAACCCGCCAGGCCCCAACCCACACCCCAAATCTCATCCTCCACCTTCAGCTCATTTGCCCATTCCCTCTTCTTCTTCTTTTTTTTTTTTTATTTAATCAAAAACTATGTTTAAGATATCCTTTGTACAAAAAAAATAATGAAGGAAAAAAATCGTTGACGCAATGGAGCTGAAACATAAGTGGTCACCGTTTTGTCAGGTTTTGTTGTTGTTGTTTTTGGGTTTGGTTGTTTTCTTGTGGGGGGAGGGCCGGGGGGGAGCATAGGGGTGAGGGGTGGGGGGTCATCAGAAGATTTACTAATGGGCTGTGATGTTTACGTTACAGATGTATACAAATGCAACACAAACATTTACTGATTTTAGTACAGGGTCAAATACTCAGTTTCACTTAATACTGTCATCTTCTTTTTGTGTTTTCCTACTCTGATTTGCCTGACATGGGACTGATATAAAGAAATAATTACAGATGCACATCGATATTAAGTCAGCAGTTTGAACTGAAAGAATATACCTACCTTATTATTTGAGGCCATGCATAGAGCATCCTCTACAACACACCTTAGTGTGGTTTTCCGCCATACAAACGGATAAAGAATCAAAGCGGGTCCCCGTAGGCCTCCTACGGCCATAGCCCGAGAATCCTCTCATCTCATCAAGTTTCGCCGCATTTAACCTTCCTTGATGCAACTTGACGACTTGAGTTAGGTGCCTTTCCCGATGACAGAGCTAGCACCATGCCGAAACAGGGCCTCGAACCCTGACCACTGCTAAATACTGGACTCGGAATCCAACACTGGGTTAACCGATTCTACCATTAAAATCGACCTATTATTTTCTCAGTGAAAAAAAACACACACAAAAGAATACTGTTTAAACTTAAATCCTTGGTTTCTGCTATTCGTAGCTCTCTTTATTAATGTTTTGTCTGTTGATACGGTTTTTTTTAATTGATTTGTTGTTGTTTTTTGTTTGTATTATGAGTGAAATAGTACTTGTCAATGTGTATATTAAGTGATTGTACGAATGAGCTTACTTCTTGTTTTTGACATCACTCTTTTTGTATTTATTGGATATGTGTAAAGGATGAACGAACGTAATGTTTCAATGCCCCCTGGGGCACACGAAATAAACTCCTTGCCTTGCCTTGCCTTGCCTCCACCCTGCGTGGTCCTCGTGAGAAGAGAGTGACTTCTTTCACTGACGAAAGCCATGCTTCACCCCATTGACTTTCTCTTTGTGGTTTAAATACCATAGCAGTGAGGACCTAATGAAAGAAAGGAGGATGAAGAAGAAAAAGTACGTGTATCGCTCGATTTTCTTTCTTTAAACACACACACACACACACACACACACACACACACACACACACACACACACACACACACACACACACACACAAGAAGAAGAAAAAGAAAAGAAACATGCCAACCTTTCTCATTCACCATGCAACTTTAAGATAGGTTACATCAAGCTCAGTGATTAAATATATTGCATGCGTAACAAGCCGTCGTGGCGTAGTGGTTAGCCGCTGACAACTGTATTGGAGGATTCAAGTTAGTCAAGTTTAGACAGTGTGCACTGTGGGCTCAACTATTGGAAAACTCAGTTGGGCCACACAGTCGAGTATTATCTACTATAGCATTTCAAATTCACATTGCTCAAATTTAGTTCCAAACCAACACTGTGATATGATATCATCCCCATCTTCATTTAGCATTAATACTGCGGAGGTAGGGGGATTGGAGGGGGAATCAGTGTTGCCATGTATGCCCCAGCCACTCATATGGTGACCTCAGTTTCGAGTTTCCTTCACTTCCATGCTTAGCCCATTTGTTGTTGTTGTTTTTTTATGCCTGAATTTTATCTTTTGGGTTTACATGATTATTAATGATGGAAATAATGTCAGAAGTGAAGATTGATTTCCTGTTAAAAAAAAATTGAGTTTTGTTTGTTTGTTTGTTTTCGAAGTGATTGAAGTACTGTCCCCATATGGGGACACTAGGCACGAGAGGTTTTAGGTTTTTGTGTCACACAACCAAAGGGAATTAGCTCATAACATGTAGAATACAACGATTCAATGTACCATATATTCAGATTAAAATGATTGTAACATCTTAAAAGTTCAGTTTCAATTTCTCAAATACGTGTCACTGCATTCAGACAAATCCATATACGCTACACCACCGCTTGTCTGGCAGGCCTTGGGCGTTTATGCGTATGCATATGTATATATCTGTGTATCTATCAGAGAGGATTTCGTCAGCATAATTTTCCCAGAAGACAACACGTACGTTGCTATGTTTTAGTGTGTGGGGAGGGAGGAGGGTGGGGTGGGGGGTCTGTGTTTTTCTTTAGTGCGCCAAGCGCGTGACGCACACTGACGGGACCTCATCAGAATGACATGACGCTCATTTTGATTTTCCAGCCAAACTTATAAGAAAGGGCGATACAGGGATATCTTGTCAATGTCCAGTTAATACAAATTTATCAAATTTGTGAAAATACAAATAGTAACAGGTTCATGATTGTCTATTGTCAGTTTTTCTATGTCTGGTTTCCATTTTCCGGTTTTGAATTTTAGGTTTGTTTTTCAAGGTGATCATTTTGTGTGGAAATAAACCAATACCACACTCGCGGCACTTCTGGCAAAATGTATCTCACAATTTGCACACTATGCTTCAGCTGGTTCTGCATGTTCTCCATGAGGTGATCCCCGTCATTTAGTGAAACTCCGGCGGAATTCTTCGGTCAGGGTTGAAATTGTGACCCACTAGACACCCACTCGAGAAGATGACCCACCACCACTTCTTGGACATGATGGCCACTCTGTGTTTGTAATGTTCTGGTTCTTTGCCTTCAAGATGGTAATTAGAAATGGCTGGGGGTGTAATTGGGTTCTGTTGCTGTTCTTGACCATCTTCTAGCTGTTTGGATGGGGTTCACACCCTTTTTGGAGATCCCGTTTACCACACCATTGCCATTCCAGGAATCGCAGTGAGACCAGTGCTTGCATCTGTATGATAATACCATATGCCTCTTGTTATCTTCTGCGTCTACTTTGGTGGTGTCAGAGAGCAAGTTTTCATATGATTTGATCAAATAGTGTTATTACAGCCACTTCGTTTTGTAGAGTCCATAAGCTTCTTCGTTTGGAGACTGTGCGTGCTGACTGCTATTAGTTCTTCAGGATGGGTGGAGGCACCAACGGAACCATTACCTTCAGTATCTTCTCCAATGTCTTTATCTATCAGGGTCAACAACAATGGCAGGTCAATAACAATGCAGGCCATTGAAAGAATGCGTCATCTTCCAGAACGCCAAGCATTTCGTTGACATGGAAATACCTGAAAAATAAAGTCAAATAAATAAAAGCATATGTACATACAAACACACGTACGTACATACATGCATACATACATGCATACTTACTTACATTATATAACATGCAGAAATCAATTTTAAAGAAAGATGATGAGTTGTGAAGTAATGTTTCGATCAGTATTTTGTTGTTGTTGAGTAGACAATAAAAAGAACCAACCTCTTTTATTTCTCTCTTCATTTACAGCCTTGACGATCCCCGCCCCCCTCAGACCTCGAACCTCCTCTCACCCTCTTACTCTTTGCTCTCCCAAACCTTAGGCTCTTCATAAATACTTACAATAAGTATGCTAAATGCAAAGCATGTTCACAGGAAACCACTAGTCTATGGATTTTGAACACAAACGTCAGTATGAATAATAATAAATAGTACGACTAATGCGAAAAACCTGTGTCCTCTCGTGCCTGGCGTCTCCATATGAGGACAGCACTTTCTGCACACTTAGCAAGAAAACTATGAGTCACAGCAGAAAATTCTCAAAACACATTTTAGATTATGTTCCAAGCTTAATGCTTGCTTCAATAGCATATATAAATTTGTTCTTAGTTCAATGTGTAATCACTTACTCAAGTTATTTCGGTTGGCCATTGTGGTGTGAAAACCGCCACGCGCTAACTGCAACTCCGCCATCTTGAAACAAAACTAAGCAAGCCTTTGGTGGCTTTTATCAGATAAGTGTAATCACCTTCTACCACATTCTCACTCATCTAAGCTCTATGTGCTGACTTAGTAGAACAAAACCGTGAAAATGATAGTGTCCCCATATTGGGACGCAAGGCATAATAATATGAGTTAGGGTGCGTTATCAACATCGTCTTAGGTGTCAACAGAAGTTGCTGGAGGGACGTCCGAGTCAGTGGTGGCCGCGGTCAGTGTACTCGGCTGGAAATTATACGCTCACAGTCCGGTTCCGCCGCAACAAAACGATCATATTATTAGTACTGATGTGCATCCCCAGTGGTGTCCAGCAGCAGCACTGTTACTGAACACCACCGAAATGACTCGGAAGCAGTCTCTCCATTGGTGCGCGGATTGCTGGCGACTTAACACCAATACTAAGCTCTCTCTCTCTCCGTCTCTCTCTCTCTCTCTCTCTGTGGACAGCTGGCCGCGCGGCTGAGACTGCAAGAGACAAGTGGCGGTGTGATACGCGGGTTGAGCTCCATGTGTCCACATGAAATAAGTCTATCTTTGAATTCAGCGATAAAACTGGACTCACACTCGATGCCCTGGATCATCCATACAATTCCGAAGCCTTTAACAGATTTTTTTTTTTAAACGTCTTGAATATTGACACTCAACTGTAATGGCCACATTAATTCATGTTGCAGCAGTAGCATTTCGTATGTCTGTCTACACAGTCTTGACGTAGGAAGTGAAACAAGTCAGTTTTAACAAATATCTAATGCATATCACTGATGTTCTCATATGCAGTGGGTATCTTCCTGTTTCTTCGTAAAGTGTTTTTTGAGGCATACAGGGGGACCTTTAAGAATCTTTTCATGGCAAACGTATGGTGACTTCAGTTTGTGTGCATTCTTCTTCCATATCCAACGCTTCAGCTGCATATGTTAAGATGGGTTCAGTTTGTGAATCAGTTTCCAAAACAGGGCAAGATTTAAAATTCCAAGTTTTCTAAGAGACTTCATTATTTTTATAAAACCTTTCCTCCCCTTTCTGCAGGTCTCAGACAAAGCAGCACCTATACTCATTTTTGTCGTAAAAATCATTCCAAAATATGCGTACGAGTTTGTTACTTTAACGTATTATTCATCCCCATAGAACCACCTTTCCTTGCCAGCCAAGTGTCCCCCCTTTCTAAATACCAGTACATTCGTCCTTTCAAGGTTAACTGTCAAACACAATCTGTCTGATTCCCTTTTAAACGCTTCAGTTGATTTTGTGGTCCAACAATATATATATATATATATAAAATTAAAAAAAGAAAACAGTTGAGGGCTGAATAAGCAACCTTGTTTAACTCCTCTAAGACAGTCAGAGGAATCAGAACAGCAACATTTATCACGTACGCAAGCCAGCACGTTATCATGAACACCTCTTAGCGCGTTATGAACTTCACCTTTATCACCATTTTTCCTCAAGATCGCCCGAAGTACATTTCTGTTGACTGAGTCAAAAGCCTTTCTGAAATTAACAAAAGCTACATATAATTTTGTGTTTTTAGCTAGAAACTTACTAACGATTGCATACAATGTGAAAATTAATGTTGATCTATTGCACTGTAACCTGCTCTGAAACCTGCTTGCTTTTCAATTATTTTCTGCTCTTGTTCTGCCCATTTTGTGAGTCTTTTATTTAAAATATGTGTATATACTTTACTGATAACACTTGATAAAGCTATACCTCTGTAATTATCTAGTGGGTTTGTATCTCCTTTCTTGTATAAGGGTACTATGATGGATTTCAACCATTCTACAGAGAAAACATCTAGATCAAATATTCTAATGAAGTTCACTTTAAGGACATCTGTAACTGAAGCATCTGCATGTTTTAACATTTTATCCACTATTTTGTCGGTCCTGCACTTTTTCTAGGTTTGAGGTTGCCAATGCTGGCAAGAACCTCTTGCCTGGAAATCATGTCATTAAACAAAACATCAGATGTTTCTTCTCTTAATCCTTCTGTAACATCAATTTCTTTTGGTTGTGTTATTGAATTCATTTCATTAAATACATTGATAAAATGCTTGTACCATTGTTCGGAAGTGATGTTGTTATAATACTTTTATTGTATGTTTTTTGTTCTGATCTGATTGTTTGCCAAAATAATTTCGGGTCGTTAGATGCTCGTTTCAGTTTTGTTAGTCTTATCTGATTGAAATCATTTTTCTTTCTGCGTAAGATGTTTATATCATCTTCTTTCTTTGACGTAAGTTTCTCTCTTTTCTTTAAGATATTTCTCTGATCGTTTGGCTTTTTTTAACAATGTCTTGGCCATTTTCTTTTTGTAACGACACTCTTCGTCAAACCAGTCATTTTTCTTCATTTTCTCTTTCTCTACTGTTCTGATCATACAAGTTGCAGCTCCGGACAGTGATCTTATCATTTCAAAACACGTGTTAATGTCTGTGTTGAGTTCTGCATACTTATTCTGTATGTTGTGTTTAGAATCATCGGTATGCTGAGACGCATACTCATCAGACCAAACAAAACGTTCTTCAACGTTAACTGTTTCAACAACAGGACATTATTGCCACAGAAAACATTCTTCCATTTAAACTCAACAGGTAAATGCTATGAGTCTATCCTATTACCAGCAGTCAGATCACAATACTGTGTGGAAAACATACCTTCTGACAAAATCACGTAATCTATGACACTACAGCCTTGAGCAGAAATGTAGATGAATTCACCATTAACATCGTTATGACAACATTCATTGGATATAACACAGTTCAACAGAAACATAAATTCAGAAATGATTTTCCAAAATTATTAGCACATGACATTCATCCTTTGAATTCTTTTGCACACCGTTAAAACATATATTCCCGTCAACGCCACCGACACCATCACAACCACCATCATCGCTGTCATCTTCATCATCATCATCAGAATATGGACAGTATATTTTCATTCGTTCAGTTCTAGATTGTTTATTAGCATTTCCAGCATTAAGGTCACCAAGTATCATTAAATGTAGATCTTGATTTTGTGTTATTTGCAGAACACTTTCCTCTAAATTAACAATGCTGCCTTTGGTTTCAATCCGATCATACAAAGGTCCATTTTCTTGAAAAACATAACGCGCAATTAAGAGAATATTTTACCACAGTTGAAGAGACACCTGTTAACTTTTACAGCGACAGTATTTTAACAGTCAATCTTAATAGATGTTACAAAACTAACAAACGATTTTTTAATCAATAGAAGAACACCACCTGAATTTCGTTACTGTCGGGATAGTTTTCTAACCGGAGCAGCGAATTTTACAGGATCAGGGAAAATATTGAAATCAAAGTCAACAAAAGTTTCAGAAGGACAAACAAAATCAAATTTGGAAACATAGGTTATGAAAGAAAAGTCGTTTAATTTCGAATAAAGGCTTTTTATATTATAAACAACTGCGGAAAATGAATAGAATCAACATGACTCTGCCTGTCCTAGTGGGAAATATTTTGTAGATCGCCGTAGCTGGGAGGGGTTGCTCACTTATCTAAAAATAGCCTAATTTTAGATCAGGGGAGTTTGTTGCCGGAACTCTTGTTGACGGGAGGGGAAGACTGGCTATGAATTGGTTCTCACCTTCACGTCTGTGTCCCTGTCCACCCCACCCCCCTCACACTGCCTTGATAACCACCACGTGCGCCCCGTACATCCCGTGAGGGATGAGTTCCTCGAGTCACTGAGGTGAAAGGACGTGTGATCCAAGCGTTGGTCACTTTTGGGATTTATTGTTTAATTAGTTCATTAATCATTGGATTTTTACGAGTTGCTTTCTGTATACCTGGATTTCCTACGTTATGATGATCAAAGTGGTGTCAAATTTTAAACTGAAAGTGACCATGCCTGCGAACAATCTGTGTTTTTGTGCAACATGCGGACTGCTTTTTGGCGTTCACTGCAGCTTCATGGCGAAACGCGTGCTGTCTGTGATGAAAATGTACAAAGGAGTTACCACCGTGTGCGGAGCAAACTGGAAGTTCAGTTGTTCGTGTTTGTGGCTTCATACTTTCTCCGCTGTCACGGGTGGCGATGTGGAGCTGTACCCTGGTCCCGTGGACAGCCTCGGGTGATACCTCCAGCCGTCAGAAGTGTGGCACAGCAAACAGGACGACAGGCAGTGACAACGTTGATGTTGACCACGGCCAGGCTGCCACTTGATACCCATTCGGCGTCTCTCCAGACATGGCAGCACAGATCTTGGAGGCCATACGACAGCAACTGAAGGTCAGAAGTTCGAATCTTTGACACTCGATATGGCTTCAATTAGGAAAGATATCGGCTCGATCAAGACTGATGTCCGGTCACGGTGGTCATTTTATGTCCAGGTGTGAGGACGACTGAAATAGGTAAGAGGTGTTACAGACGGACTTGACTGAGAGAGAGAGAGAGAGAGAGAGAGAGAGAGAATACTGAAATTGAAATGATTAAATCTTATTTATTTTCTGAGCCTGTGAATACAGTAAGCAAGACATTGCCTTTTTTTTAAATTTTAATCCAGCCCTCGAAAGGATAAAAGAAATCAAAACCAGCATGCACATTATAAACCAAGGATTGTATTGTATGATAGTCAGTTATCAGTGTCCGACTATGACCACCAGAGCAGAAGAGGAGGTATCTGCTGTCCTGACTATCTGGTCTAGAATGTGTTTGTAGTGGAGAGTGTCTTGCCCAAATTACACCCACACACTCTCGGCCAAGAGGGTTTTAGGACAGTCGGCGTTGGGATCAGGTTCCCAAAGGCCAACTAGCACCCAAGATATGCAAAACAAAGGTCCTTTTTTTTCTTTTCTTTTTTTTTTCTTCTTTTTTTTTTCTTTTTCTTTTTGGTTTGTCGACGTATTGCCTTTTCCTGCAGATCCCCTATACAGTGACAGAATAATCAAAATGTGATTGTGGTCACTATACAGGATTTTAGTGAAGGAAGGAAGGAAGGAAGGTTGCAGCACTAAGAGCCAGTGCAATCTTGCCTCTGGCCTAAATGACTTCCCATCAAGTTACAGTGGAGAAACCATTGATCATACTGCTCTCACTTTGCTGTTCGCCCAGGGAGAGAGAGAGAGTCAGAGAGAGAGAGAGAGAGAGAGATTAGACAAGATAAGACAAGATAAGACAAGAAAGACAATATTTTCGAGGATAATACCGAAAAGCACTGGCGCGCTTTTTTGCATCTAGTCCTCGCCCTGAACAGGACCTCCACCACTGACACAATATTACATATATTCGTCTAGTAAGTATGGTAATAATAAGATAAACAGAAAAGAAGAAGAAGAAAAAAAACACCAGAAATCATACTACAAGTCAGTTAAATCGAATGAGAGAGAGAGAGAGAGAGAGAGAGAGAGAGACGTGGAATGGACACCGGCAACAGCCAGGATTGGGGATGCGTGCTGTCGTTCTGCCGGAGCGGCAGTGTGCTATATATAGGTGGCCTAGTAGTCGCCAGTCCTCACATTTTTTTCCCGGGATATCCCTCCCACCGGCACACCCACACACACACCCACACACCCCTACACGCGGCACTGCCACTATGTAGGATATATATGAATATATATGCATGCATATTTTTACATATGTGTGTCAGTGTATGTGTGTGTGCCGTGTGTGCGTGTGTGTCAGCGTGTGTGTGAGAGAGAGAGGAGCGGACGGACTGGAGGGGGTAGGGGTGCGGGAGGATGATACCGGGGACTCAGCGGTTGCAATGTTGTCATCATGACGACGTCAGTTTGGATTTCTGGTGATGATGAGAAACACGGACGGAGGGGAACGCATGGCGCGCGTGTGTGTACTGTACGCTAATGCAGATAATTAGTTATGTGTGGGGCCGCGTGTGATGTCAGTAAAAATTCTGAGGCTTGTAAGAAATAAATGCATAATAAAACAAATGTTCAGTAAGTTCAAGTTGAAGGTCATATGTATCTATCTTGGGGCCGTGACTCATTCCTTGACTGACTTCAGTACGTCAGTGAAACTGACCAGAGCAAAAACTGATCGCCGCGGACTGACCGGCGATCGACGTTTTCGAAATAAGTGAAGAAAAGCCCCATGCCGCATAAGCAGGCTCTGTTTTTATTTTATTTCATTTTATTTCCTTTTATCTTATTTTATTTTGTTTTCTAGTGATCCTATTTACCCACACTGAAAATCAATAGCTCTCTTCAACTCCTTCGTTACTAGGGCCTACTTCTCGTTTTCTGACTGTCGATCCAGAAATGAGCATGTTTTAAATAAGGTTCGTTTCTTATGGTAAAAAATATATATTCCTACAAACAGGTAATGGATAGGTTATCGGTCTAACAGCAGACAATAAATCTGGTCGTTTGCAGAAAAATAAAATTATCATTCGAAGTTCTCTGAGCGCGTGCACGCCGCGAGTCAATCTCGGTTGCCAGTGGGCCTATCGCTGGACGCGGTTTGCGACAGCACACGAGTAACGCCCCTTGCATGCAACAAAAGATGGCGCATCGTCGCAACTTTTGAAGACATTTGCTGTCTGCTATTATTTTTTTCGAAAGCAACTTATGAACTTCTCAACAGACTGAGAAAAGGCAAAGAACGCTGAACGTAAGTAGTAAAAGTTATATAACAATATGCACTCGTTCTTAGAACATGAAAGAAACTGTTATTTGATGTTGGAAATTTGCAGCCGATAACCTTTGCAGACGATGAGATCAACTTTGGGTTCTAAAAATAGCGAGGTCGCCGGGTCGTTAGCCTTAGTCTGCCGGGCCCAGAAATGGCAGAAAATGCTGTTGGTGACCAGAAAAAACGGCTGAAACAGGTAGAGGGATGCCTTTTTGTCTTTATTTTATCGTAGTTTCAGTTTGCGTAGGTCAGTGTTAAAAGATATTCTACTCTGAAACACTTGTCGGCTCGCGCATGCGAACCCAAACAAAATGACGTAAGCGCAGACAGACTTTTTTTTTTTTCCTTTTCTTTTTCTCTTTTTTGCGCCAGTGCAGACTCAGCTGAAGAAACGGGGACTCGAGTACAGCGCGGAAGCAATATTAAGTGTAGAGAGTTAGCGCTTAGCCGATTCCATTTGCACTAACTTCAGGGCAGGTTCGTTGAACTGCAAAAATTAGTGCAATGCAAGGCGAGGAGGCGAGATGTGTGAACAGAACAACGAAAAGAAAAGGTTGGTGTTGGTTTTAAGTGCGCGATGAGTACCATAGTGCGTTTGTTTTTGTTGAGAATCGATGCGAAGATTATGACGAGCCGATGGAGGCGGAGGTACTTGTAGCCTTTCCTCTAACAAGTTCTAATTTCCCTACGAAGGGATGTCTTTCCCGTGGTCTGTGCGGCCTTGTGCACAACCCAAGCCGGCATGTTTCATAACCTGTATACTTGATGTGTTTATTTCTGTTTTTTTAATTGTCTTTTCTATGAGAAGACAACAAAAACAAAACATGCACTGTGGTGGTTTTTTCTTCTTTTATTGAGGAAAAAGTTGCTTGTATTAATCATGTTAATGTTTCTTTTTTTTCCAATTGAACAATTAGAAGATTGGTTTGCACATATATTTTTCTCATAATATGCAACAATCTTATTTTATTAGAATGTAATTCATTACATTTCACTGTGGAGCATCAAGAAATGTTGAATAAAGTAATTGTTAATAAAAACAGGTTGTTTCTGATTTACATAAATTATGTAATCTTCAAATATTATTTGTTACTATATTGTGTTCTATTTTAAGAGGTGTTTTTTAAAGGTAGTATGATTTATATATGATTGATAAATGCCATATCCATTGTCTTTCAAAAGAAATAGCTGAAAAGTATCATGTTGTCTGAGAAAAAGTTTGATGAAATGTAATATTTCAAATAGTCACACATGCATGTATTTTGGCAACTTTTTTTCTTCTACATTTGAATCAGTTTAAGTTGTGCATATATAGCATTAGTACTTTCTCATATTGAAAAAGAAAGTTACAGTTTCACTCACAAAAAATGTACATACATTAAGAGATGTGTTTTAGTATTTTTTTCTCCTTTATCTTTTTATGTTTTTGTTGTTGTTTTTTAATTCATGGGTTTTTTTTTCAGATCCATTTTATTTGTCAACATTATTTTATTTTAAAAATCTGCATTGTAAATGTTGAAACCTTTGCTGTATAATTTTATCCATTTTGAAATTTTTATTATTTTACATACCTTGTATGCATATTATTGTTATGCATATTCTGTATTGAATATACAGGTGCTTTGTCACAACATTTAAAGGTAAGGGGAGGTTGGGGAGGGGGGGGGGAGTGTGGAAGAAAGAAAGATGGAGAGGGTAAGGGAGAGGTAGGACATGAATGCATTATATATATATATATATATATATATATATATATATATATATATATATATATATGGCTGTTTTAGTGAGACACCAAGACCCCATCACTGAACTGCTGATAATCATTTAGGAATTATTATGCAACGCCTGTATACAAATGTAATGTTTTCAGGTGCCTATGTAATTCCAGAGCTAACCATCCTGCCAAGGCCGCCAGATCCATTCTGATCTATTCAGATAAATCCCTTCTTTTCTTAGTCATTGTCTTCCCACCACAAGGCAGTCTGGGCATACAGTTCTCATATCTTCATACAGTTAACACCTCTCCTAGATTCTGTAATAGATAGCTTCCTTTCTTAAAGAATATTAAAATCTCAACTCCAGAATTGGAGAAGAAAACTAAAAGAAACCAGACTGTATCTGTACATGTTTTGTCTGGCTGTCAGCACAAAAACAACATGACAAGTGGATACAAGGATGACCTTCAAGGGCAAATCCCAAAAGGTGGTTAAATGTAACTTCCACAGATCACCCCCAACTGAGGTGATGACATCACCTGTTCTCAAAAGCACATGTTTTTAAAGCATTGTTTACCAGGAAATAAAAGAGCCCAATACATATGTCCCCTACTAAGGTGATGACATCACCTGTTCTCAAAAGCACATGTTTTTAAAGCAGTGTTTATCAGGAAATAAAAGACCCCAATATATATGTATGGACCATGATTTCTAGTGCCCCCTACACTAGACCTTGCGTGGTAGTCTGGGTGCTAGTCATTCAGATGAAACTTAAAATGAGGTCTTGTTTGCAGCGTGCATTTACACACTTGATAGAACCCACAACCAGAAAAGGGTTGTTCCTGTCCAAAATTCTGTAGAAAATTTCACTGGTAATCAAAGAGTACACTACCAGACAGAAAAAAAAGAATAAAAGGTAGAAGAAAAAAAAGAAATAAAAGGTGGCGCTGACTCTTTGAGAAAGCCTGAAATCCACACAGAAAAATCGCTTATAACAAAAAGTAGCACAATACAATATGATAAAGTACAATACAGTTTAATACAATTCATCAAGAATGACCAACAAGAATGCATGTAAAAAATACAATGAATAACAAGCAACTGCTGAAAGCATCAAGAGAGAGGCTCTTAAAATGAAAAACAAAAACAAAACAAAAAGAGGAGGGAAAAAAAAAAAAAAAACCACTTTAAAAGTTTATTATCAGATTTAGTGACTATATATAACATTCCTTTACTGGGATGTGAATATAACTTAAAAGTGAGTTAAGATTGTGTGAAATTATTATTATTTCTGTTAGCTCATATCATGGAAACTTGAAACTATTATATTTCTGTCAACCCATATCATGGAAACTTGAAGGATGGTCACTATAAATCATTTCTAAACCTCTTTCCAAGCAGCTAACCAAATAATCTGTGCACTGACAGACAGACACAAGTTAGAGCATTGTTGCAGTAGAAAAGATGGTGGCAGTAGCACTGTAGTAGTTGGGTTTACTGTGGGAGTATTTCCATTTCCATATATACAGATTTCTGTATTGGCATTTTAGCGATTAGATTTTAAAGTATCCTTTATTTTACTTAGTTTTGGTATTAAGACACTTAGTCCTGTTATTAAGTGGCCCCATGACACTTCTCAGCATTACAAAAATCAGTCACTCGTACCTGTGAACTGCTGACCTATTTCATCCAGTTTGTAGGACGATCCGACCATTGAGAGAGCTTTGGAGGGAAGGAAAGAAATACAGCAGGCCCTGAGAAAGACTTTTCAAGGGAATCTGAACCTTTAAAAAACAGTATTGATAGTGAGTGAATCATTTGCGCTTGATGCACAATCAGGGGGTGATTTGGAATTCCAAGGCATCAGAGAAGAGAGGCACACTTGTGCATTTCTTGAGAGTCTTGAAATGAGCAGAACCTAGAGAAAGAAACGGGCATGGGGGGTGGAGGTGGGGGTGGGGTGGCTGGTGTAGTTAATTGTTGAATAGTAAGCACCCATCTTTTCATACTGGAGAATCAAAACAACAAACAAGACAAAGCAAAACAACAACAACAAAAAAACAACAATTTATGATCCAATCCAAGGAGCTGCAAACAAGACAAAGCAAAACAACAAAAAAACAAACAATTTATGATCCAATCCAAGGAGCTGAAAGACAAACGTGCCCTTTACAATTGTGTGTGTTGTGTGTGTAACACGCACACACACAGACACACACACACACACGCAACAAAGTTTTCCTGAGTAGTAGACTTATCATTTTATTATGTGGAATTTGGCATAAAATGGAAGTGCTTTCTGATGAATTTGGTCAAAATCTGCATCCATGTTTTCATGTGCCCTTGTGGAGTGTTTTCTGGATGGACCATGATCTTGCAGTGTCCCAGTGGTAACAAAGACCCTGCTTGATATAAAGACCAGTGGAGGATTGATTCATTGTGAGGCAAAGTAGGAGCTGGATAGTTTTTCAGTTTGGGGTCACTCAACCAACCTTAGCAATTTTTGCCTGCCCTTGGCTGAGACTTGAGTAAACTGTCTGTCTGTCTGTCTGTCTCTCTCCCTCTGTCTGTCTCTCTCTGCCTGTCTCTCTCTGTCTCTCTCTCCACCCTTCCCCCCTCCCTGCCCCACACAGTGACACACACACAAACACACACACATTTAGATGTAGGGGGGGGGGGGTAACGGAGGGATGGAGAGAGAGCAGTAATGTAGGTTTGCTTACAAATCCCACACTTTTAATTCTGTATCTTTTGTGTGTGTGTGTGTGTGTGCGTGTGTTTATATATTTTCCTGTTCTGTACTTTCGTTTGTTGTTGTTTTTTAAGGCTCACATTCACAATGTTTGAAAACAAATCTAACTCTTTTTTTTTTCAAGGGGGAAGGTACACTAATGAGAAGCAAGAAATAGGACGTAATTCAGCATACAGGAAAAGAATGTCGCCGTCAGGTGCAGACAGTCTGGGATCCCCAGCTGCTTTCTCAAAAGTCTGCCACCATGTGCACTAATACCCTTCTGTCCTCTCCCTGATTGATAGTATGTCTGACACTACTGTGTGTGTGTGTGTGTGTGTTCTTGCATGGAAATAAGCTTTTAGAGGTTAGGACCACCCACAGTTTAAAAAAAAAAAAAAAAAAAAAAAGGAAGACAGATTGGGAGGAGTGGGTCTCGTTTCTTCAGTGACATTTTTTCAGGAAGTCATAATGATGAGTAGATTGAGAAGAAGGGAAAATACCACCATAGATGAAGCACAACAGTGGGTAGAAAAATGATGATGATGGTAATAGTGATGATTTAGTGTTAGTGATGATGATGATAGTAACAGTATAGTAATAATAATTAATAATGTGAGGGGGGAGGGAGGTGGTAATATTGCAGGTGGGTGGGTGGGAGACCGACAAGAAGAAAAAAAATTGATGAAGGAATGTAGGAGAAAGAGGAGCAATGAGTAAAGAAACATCCAATTTGAACAGTTTCCTATTGATATCACCAGAAGACTTCTCATACATATTGAAAACGCCGACGGGCGCCATAGCCGAATGGTTAAAGCGTTGGACTTTTGATCTGAGGGTCCCGGGTTCGAATCACGGTGACGGCGCCTGGTGGGTAAAGGGTGGAGATTTTTACGATCTCCCAGGTCAACATATGTGCAGACCTGCTAGTGCCTGAACCCCCTTCGTGTGTATATGCAAGCAGAAGATCAAATACGCACGTTAAAGATCCTGTAATCCATGTCAGCGTTCGGTGGGTTATGGAAACATGAACATACCCAGCATGCACACCCCCGAAAACGGAGTATGGCTGCCTACATGGCGGGGTAAAAACGGTCATACACGTAAAAGCCCACTCGTGTGCGTACGAGTGAACGCAGAAGAAGAAGAAGATATTGAAAATGCCCAGTGAAACGCCCGGTGAAACTAAATGACAGGGTTTAGGTTTGGTTCAGGACACCATTGGTCATTTCACCACAAAGTAATGGGTCATTTTTAAAATGAATGGGTCAGGAAAAACAACTCCTTATTCCTGCCCCCAGACCCCCATCAGGCCACTCACACCCAAACACCCAAAATTTGTAATTGACTTTGTGCTTCGTCCAACACACTCGGTGTGTGAAATAATGGTTATAAATATACATAAGTATATAAGTGCTAATGTTTGCTGTGTCATGATGAACACTGAAAATACATCGTCATTAATGAACTCTCTGTGCAATGCTGGGACACTGAATTATTCTGACTGGCATTATGGTCCAATTAATACACAGGAAAATGTAGAAACAAAAGCAAAGCGGTTTATTTGAAAGATATCAGATCTACAATGTGTGTCACATGCATTAGACAAATACCAGTGTTTTAGGATATAGATGTCCTCTGTTTTGTGGAAATCCACAACTCCATAGCTGCAAAATGTCTCTAAAATTTCCTCAAGTACCTTGTCAGCATAATGTGTAGACCTCTTTAATTCCATTCTTGTGTATACACAGGAAGAAGTCATGATGCACTTTAAAGATAATGTTGTTACCTATGCCAATACTTGTAAGTTGGGAATATGAACACATCCAGAAAATGAAGTATGGTTGTGTAAATGACTAAATAAAAACTGTCAATCAGGAAAACTCAGAAAGTGTGCTTGTGTGTGTCTTGATGGGATCTCGATTTACGGAAATCTACCACACTCTTTGATAACATCAACGAAGTAAACCCATAAGTTTACCACAAACACTGAAGAAATCTTTCGATTCTGACTGACTGGACATTTTCAGAAAGGAAGAGATTGCAACTGTTCTGAACACTCTTTCTTGTCATTAGGCAGCTCCATTTGCCGATTTGGCAATATGCTCAGCAATGGGGATGATTTATTACAGCGAAATTTAATACATCTTTTGAAGCCATCCCCAATGAAGGAAACTGGTGGAAAAGTATAAAGCTAAACTGGCATGGTATTCAGCCACAGTTCACAATACACAAGTGACGATACCTTTGTGTAAGTGTACTCATTTCCTTTCCTGGTTAGGTACAAGATCTGATATTTTTTTTCTCACAATATTCTTCTGCTTGATGTGGAACTGCAGAGCAACAACAGTTACGATCATATTTGAATTTTTCAAAGTTAGAAATTTTAAAATCATGATTGTTTTGTAGGAGAATAAAGAGAATACTACAAAAACCATTTTAATATGGAAAATGCATAAATCAAGTTAATGACTGGCTGCCACATCAGTGGGTTTTCAAAATTGCATGTGTCAGTGACCAAAGACCGACACAAAACCTAAAATTAACCTTGTGATTAAGTAAGGGTATGGCCTGAGGCAAAGGGTATCATACCCAGTAAGTGCCCACCACTAACTCAAGGTCAGATTTGTGTAAAGAGGAGATGATTGCTTGCAAGGTGTTTTGCAATGTGCTATGATGTGTTCACTGTAGAAGTTTTTATAATGTCCCAGGGACCCACTCAGTGAACATGTAATGCATTCTTTACATTTTCAGAATATCAGGAACACATACTTGTGCATCATCAGAAGGCATGATTGATTCAGTCGTAAGAAAGTTAGCAGTAAATGGTTATTTCTGGGAACTTAAACCAGCAAGGCAGAGTGCATGACACACATGACATGAATAGAATTATGACACATGAATAGAATGTATGACGAATAGAATGCATGGTATTAATAGGAAACATGACATAGAATGCATGACACATGAATAGAAGGCATGACATGAATAGAGCACATGACAACCTATGCACATGACATGCTGAATAGAATGCATGACATGAACAAAATGCTTGACACATTATGAACAGAATGGACATTAACCCATTTCCACCTGCGCCACAAATTTCATGGGACCATGCTTGTCACGTAGTGTGCAGCACAAGGATTTTGTGACATGTGGTCCACTTGTTTCACTCCTCACTGTAAACATGAAAGCATTTTCTGTGACTTCAACCTTCTGATAAAGGCAAAATACTGTGGTATTTCCATCCACGTTTGATCTGCATATGATCTGAGCATGTTACTCGAATGTCTGTCATAACAATGCTGACTGACAGTACTGATCTGATGGGTTTAGGTAAGGGGAAGTAACACAAGTAGATTCACTTCGGCAGAATAGTTAGGTGCATTACCAATCTGTGAAACCAGATCAGTCTGTGACAGAAAGTACTGCATCACAGCTGCTGATGGAGAAAAAGATTTAAAACAAAATCCCTGCAGTGCACTGACCTTAGAAACAATAAAATGTAATGTGAGCCTTCATTTTTCCCTCCTCGAGTCAGGGTGTTAAGTTTGTTCTGCTGACATAGCAGAACTAGGGAGCTAATAATACAGAATGAATACATGTTACTGAAAATCCGGGACAGCATAATCTGAGAACTTATAATTCAAACAGAATTCTAGGATAGCAGAATCAGAGAACTGAAAATACAGAATTCAGACATACTTCTGCTATTATGGGATAGCAGAATATGAGAACTGGTTGACAGTATAGAAGATTCATAGAGAATTCTACCATTCTTTGATAACAGAATCTCAGAACTGATAGTATTGTAGTATAATTGTACAGAATTCATACACAGTCCTAGGACAGAAGATTCAGAGAACTGATAATACAGAATTTATACATAATTCTGCCTATGTGGGATAGCAGAATCACAGAACTGATTGACAGCATTGAATTTATCCTGAACTCTGACATTTAGTGACAGCAGAATCAGAGAATTTATATACAGTACAGAACTCATCCATCATTCTGGGAGAGCAGCATCACGGAACTGATGAAACAAATTTCAAACATAATTCTGCAGTCATGAGATCACAGAATTGGAGATCTGGTCAGTAGCACAGAAGGCACAGAAGTCATGCAGAATTCTGCCATTCTGGGATTGCAGAATCATATAAGTGATCTTATACAGAATTCTGCTATTCTGGGACAGGAGAGTAGTGTAGAATTGATACAGAATCCCGGGACAGGAGAACCAGAGAACTGATCAATAATATAGAAATCAAACTTGTGCTCTTGTTTTGTGTCATTTTTGTGTTTTGGAAATAGTGCAGCAGTAGAGAAAAAGGAAAAAGAAGGGGCGATGGGGAGGTTTGTGGGAGGAGACAGTGAAAGGGGAGAAGCAAGAGGGTGGAGAACGAAGTGGCGTCACTTTCTGCAGGCTTGCACATCACAGAAATTCTACACCTTAATTCCACACCCTGTGACAGCACCACATTAACACCCTTTTACTGCTCAACCTAGGTGAAATGAGGTCAGTGTGGTTCAAGGTTGAAGTGCAGTGCATGTTTTTTGGTGTGCATTGCAGTGATGTAACTGATCATGCTGAACAAAGGCAATGCGGTCCCATGAGAATGGTGACATGAAATCCTGACGTGCAAGCTGTCTTACCTC